>NC_081792.1:13104441-13435578 GCF_963082965.1 Carassius carassius
GTCATGGAAAACAGCATTCAAATGAATATGACCTATAAAAAAGAATTAGCCGTGGATTTTTTATTCACGTCAGCATCCGAGTTCTCATCTAATCAATTGTCCTAATGTAATATTATATGATGTGCTATCAGTAAGTGTCCTTTTTAAAACTGTCTTATTGATTCAGATGAACTGATGGAGAAAGGCTGTGACAGAGCTTTTGATTTTTATTGCAGAGGAGGAGTCTGTTGCTTCCTTTCAGGAACATTAGTTTTATGTACCTAAAGATTTTACTCAAGAACACAGATCTCTGCTATCGTGTGAGTGAGGTGAACAAACAATTGAGTCCACCGTTGAATGCATAAGGTATATGACATCAGATGCTGCTCAATTCGATCTGTTGCATTTTCCACCTTTCCTTATCTATAGCATTGGCTATTGATGACATAATGGCAATCACATTTTGTCAAATCTGTTATTTTTTTTTTGTGGTGAACATATTGGACACGTCCAGTTCACATACAATGACTGAAACAAACCATTTCTCATTTGAGCATTTTTAAATTTCTGATTAATAATTTTTTAATACACAAGGTAAAAAAGTCAGAATGAAACAACTGTTCTGTCATCATAATTAAATAAAAAGCGTAATTACAAGTATTAAAGGATTGAAAAGGACAACCCTAAAGGAATAGTTTACTCATCATTTACTCCGAGGAAAATATTCTGAGGAATATCAGTAACCAGTTTTGGTTACCACTGAATTTCATTGAAGATACTATAATAACCTCCACAGAATAAAGAATGTCATGCAGGTTTCCACAGACACGAAAGTGAGTAAATGATGACAGAATATTTATTTTAAAACATATTTCAACAAAAGTGCTTCACTATTAACATCGAAAAAGCTTGTGTCTTCAAAAACCAAAGTCATGTAGTCCAAGCAACATTGAAAGACCTTGAAAAACTTATTTTAAGCAGTTTTGAGATTACACTCGAGAAATTATTTTTATGGAGGTAATTTAATGCCTAATAGATTTGCATACGCAGGGTAGGAGTTGTGGAAGTGTACATACAACTGTAAGCATAAATTAAATTAGCATGAGAAGGTTTGTAAAACAGTAAATTGCTTTCCAAGCGTAAGAAAAAAATTATTTGCAGCATTTTACTGTTGTAAGTGTAATTCATGTGTTGTGAAACTGCATGTATGTGTGAAAAAACGAACTGTTGCAAATGTCTAAATGACTTGTGCATGTGGGGCAAAGAGCTCCCAAAATAAACCAATATGTACAGCTCCGTCTTTCTTTTCTTTGCTCTTACAATTTTGGCACGATTCTCTCATTAACTGAGTTTTCCAAGTGAGGGGGAGGGTGGGACCACCACCTTCTTGTAGCCAATCACATGAGGCTCTGCAGACTCTCCATTTACTTTTATCTGATTGGTTCAATAAACACATTCCCTAGTGGTTGGGAACGTAGGATTCCCACACAATTAGTTACTTTAATTTGGATATATATTTAGACATCATTAAAGATATTTTTTATCAAAGTTGTATTATTTTATTTTGATTTGAAGTGTAAGTTTTTGCCTTAGTCAAATCTGGACACAAATAAATAATTTTGTTGCTCATACTTGCTTCCTATAATAGCTTACTCAGTCACATGAAAGTAATTAGAATTATCAAAATTTCAAAATATACTGTCTAAAAAAAAACCTGACAAATTCAGATTCATGTAGCTTTATTGGTTTAGTAAAAAGGTTTTACAAAGTATAGCACTCTGATACTTTAGTGCTGAATGATGTCACATAACATCATTGTGATTGTAATGTTTAACAACTCAATGGTGTATGCAGATTATATTAAATTTCAGTGTAAAGCCAAACCAATCCAATAATGTTAACATCAACTCACAATTCAGTATAAACACATGGGAGTCTAGCCTAATGGTACACAACTGATTAAGTATCATGCTTTAATTAAATTGTTATATATTTATTTTTAATGTAGCCTATGTGTACGTTAAAAGTACCATTCTGGCAGCAAGAACGATCCAGAACAAAATGAAGATTAATGTTTTGGCATATGATGTGTTTATTGAACCAATCAGATAAGAGTAAATGGAGAGTCTGCAGAGCCTCATGTGATTGGTGAATGGCTACGAAAAGGTGGTGGACTTGCCCTCTTCCTCACGCTTGCAAAACTCAGTTAGTGAGAGAATCGTGCCAAAATTGTAAGCACAGAGAAAAGAAAGACGGAGCTGTACATATCAGTTTATTTCGGGAACTTTTTGCCCCACATGCACAACGAGTCAGCATTTTGACTTTTGCAACAGTTTGTTTTTTCACACATGTTCTGGTTCTATGCAGTCGATCTGTTTTGCAGTTCTTTAAACTGTTGTTTTCGCTTGCAAATCACTGTTCACAGGCTTGCAGTTCTTTTGACCATATTTTAGCGAAAACAACATGCCAAAAGTGTAAGCGCAGAAAAATGGAAGTCAGAAGAATGCAGATCATATTTATTTTGCGTTAGTGTGAAGCTGCAGTTTCACAATACTTGAAATACACTTATGAGTAAAAGTAAAATGCTGCAAATCATTTTTTCTTACGTTTGAAATGTTTACACCTTTACAAAGCTTCACTTGTGCATGCAAATTTTATTTACGCTTACAGTTTTATGTACACTTCCAACACTCCTATATGCAAATCTATTTGACATTCAATTATCTTCATAATTTTCTTTACTCAAAAGAAAGATGCTTTTAAGTGACAGATTTTGGAAATCTACCAAAGTTGAATACATGCTTTTACAAGCAAAAACCCTCTGAGTGAAAGATTTTCTTCAGAATGGGGCTGGGCTTACGAATTTGCATGGAAGTTCTGACAGTAGAAGTCAAAAAGGATTTGACATGACTGTTTACCAATGAATTTCCATTCACTCGACAGGTATATACCCTTACTGCCAACTGCAGCAGCTAATCTGATTCATCAGGGGTTACATCTGTACATTTCAAGAGATGGTGATGTGGCGATAGGCTACTAAAGGAGGAAAAAATATACTTAAGAATTTAGTTTCTGCTTCATTCTGACACATGAATCCATTGATGATTGATGGATATTTCCCAGGTACATGACATTTGAGTGTTGTTTTTTCCAAGCTTGAGAAAGAACAATGTTTGTCATATTATCTAAATGACAAAGCAAACCCGAGGAATGTTATGGTAAATGCACAAAGTAAACTGAAAATGTGTTTAAGATGTAGACTTTAATACTGTGAAAAAATAATACATGAATATGTATTAATGCTTGCATTTAAGCTAAGAAAAAAAGTTGTAGTTTTTCATAAATGCCGCTGTTATTACTTTGAACTGGAACATGTCCAATAAAAACAATCAGTTTATTTAACAGTAAAATAGTTAAACATAATCTCTCTAAGCCATTAATCATTTTCAGGCTTTTGAAGGTCCAAGGTGTGATAGAAGTTTTTGAAGTAAATGGTTTTAATTTGCATCTGGGCACAGGAGGCACTCACCCACATTCCATCTATTCACTGGAACTGGAAATCTGACACTGTGTGGGATGCAGCGGGACTATATAAGACTATCTTTAGTGCAAATTAGTTTAGGTGTTAAGTTTCGACATTGGAAGTGAAATACTAACTTCCATAGATCTTCTCACTCAGCCATGTCGGTCTGTTGCAGCAGTAAGATGTTCACCACACTGAGTGTGATCGGGTCATCTGGCCTGGGTTCCTCTAGTGGATTGGTCATGAATGGATTGGGGAGTTCAGGGGCCTCTTTGTCTTTCAGTGGACAAAGTTATGGCAGCGCTGGGGGCTTTGGTGCCAGCATCTCCAGATCTTTGTCCACTTCATCCTTGACGATGGATGGTTATGAGGACACACTGAATGGCAATAAGAAGCAGACGATGCAGAACCTCAATGACCGCCTGGCATCTTACCTGGAGCAGGTAACACCTTCTATTGGTTGACTTGAAAATGTAACAGAAATGACATGAAAAAAATAAAATAAAATTATCTTCTAATGAATACTGATGAATGGTTTTTAAAACACATTTATATTAAAAAAATTCTATACTGAAATATTTTTTTTTTTTTTTTTACAATTAGTGTATAGGGTCATTAACAAAAAGATTTTGTATATATTAACTCTTCAAAAATAAAAAGATTATAATGAATAAATGTTAATAAATTGTTATAACATTCTACATAAGAGAGCGTGTCCTTTGTTATGGACCAATGCATTTATTAAATGTATTAATTATACATCGGTTTATTTTTATTTTATATTCGTATTCATTTAATTGAATTAAAAGAAGAGAAAAAAAAGTTAAATTGTAAATTTAATGAAGTTGTTAATTTGACTATTTAGTAACATTAAATTGCATTTGGGTTAGTATGTGGATAAAGTTATGGTCATGTTTTCATTCAATCAATTATAATGGTTTTACTCTAAATGTTTAGGCTTAATAATACTTTCATTTAGGTCATTCTAAATCATATCTATATTTCTGTATTTCCTAAAATCAAAAGATATAAGACTGTACATAACAAATTCAGCTGCATTCATCTTTGAGTTTATATGTGTCATGCTTCCGTCTAGTCTCATCTTTAATGATTTTCTGAAAACCCGTGTGTTGTGTTTTAGGTGCGCTCTTTGGAGCAGGCCAACAAGAAACTTGAGCTGCAAATTAAGGAGTTTTATGACAAGGTGCCGCTGCAGGGCAAAGACACAAGTGCTTATTTCAAAACCATTTTGGAGCTCCACACACAGGTAGAGCTGCTGTTAATCATCAGAAGGATCACACCCCTGAAATGACATGAGGTGAAAGCTGCCTCATCTAATGCCATTATGCCATGCTATGTGTTTCAAATACCTAAAATACCGGGGCAATCCTGTTCATACAGTGTTAAGTATGTGTTACAGCTGATGTTAACAATACCTAAAATACGGGTTCATTTCAGAGTAATTTTTATTTTTGTTGTGTTAATTTGAAAGATATATTGACATCCCTTGATTAAACACACATTCTCATTTGTCCTAAGATTAACAGCCGTTATATGGAGAACGCTAAGCTCCGTCTGAAGCTGGACAACACCAAGCTCACAGCGGATGATTTTCAACTGAAGTATGTGATGTGTAAACCAACACTTTCCCTTTTTCAGTTTGCAGATTTCTTTTTAGTTTTGAATAGAATTATACAGTATATTCCATATTCAGTGTTGCTTGCTTCATCTTCAGGATTATAATTTATGAAATACTCCTTTTTCTCTTTGGCTTTGGCAGGTGTGAGACTGAAATGAACCTGCGTATGTTTGTGGAAGCGGATTCGGCTCGACTGAGCGGGGTTCTGGGAGAGATCAAACTTGCCATTGGAGATCTAGAGATCCAGCTTACTGAACTGAAAGAGGAGCTGATGTACCTCAAGAAGAGTCATGAAGAGGTCACCTTCCCATTTGAATCTAATCTCTCCAATTTATTAATCAATTGTTTCACAAGAACAGTTTTCTCTCCCCTTCTTTTCCATAGGATCTGCATTTGTTGCGAGAGCAGCAAAGCGGCTCTGTTAACGTGGAGATGGACTGTGTATCTAAGTCAGACCTTGACATGGAGCTGCAGGAGATGAGAGCTCAATATGAGAAGCTTATTGAGAAAAACCGCAGAGAGGCTGAAAGATGGTTCCAGAGCAAGGTGAGCCAGTAACACAAGTTCACGTCTTCACCTTCCAGAAAAATAATGTTAGACCGAATGTAGTTAATTGTATGATTTTTTTTATTTTTATTTTTTATACATAAATCACAGCTGTCTGATGGTATGCTTTAGAACAATGGCAGTATAAAAGGAATGTGATTGCTAAATTCAAGTTATCAGAGTCTTTCCGCTGTCAAAACCTCCGACTTCTGAATTTTGTTTTTGTTTGGCTTAGACAATTGTAGGGGGAGGAACTGATTAAATGAAAAGTATTTTATCTGTTTTATATTGTGAAACCTTACTATGTATATGGAATAACTTATTCATAAAGCAATAAGCCACGTGAAGCCATGGTTTACAGTGAATTTGTAACAGCTACGGGGCGGTTTTTAGGCATGATGTGAAGCCACGGCGTCTTGGGGCTTATTGCTTTATGAATTCATGCAATCACATTTGTAAATTTTTGTATGATCTGCTAACATCTCACTAAGGGTTAGATCTAGTGGTGGACCTTCAGGGTTAGTAAAATTCATACGATTTCATACTACTGAAATCATACTAATTCATATTTGCCACCAATATGCCAAAATGTAAAATAGTTACATTTTTTCTCATGAGATTGTGTTGGGTTATCATCAGTTCATTCTGTAGTAATACAACATATTATGAACTCAAATGTAGGCACACAACAGGCAATATTCAGAATAAACAGGATACAGATTCTTCTTTTTATTATCAAGTACTGCTCATTACTTTATCTGTGTCATTATTTTTAGGGGGAAGTGTTGCAAGCTCAAGTGACCAGCAGCTATACTGAAGTCAAGACATCTCAGACTGAGCTCACTGATCTGAAGAGTAGTTCCCAGAGCCTGGAGATAGAACTGCAGGGGGTTCTCACAATGGTATACACATTATCTGTTTTTTGAAGCCATACCTTTCTCTGACAGGAGATATTTTTATTATTTCTTTATTATTCCATGCAGAAATGTGTGCCTTCGTTTAAGGTGCAGCCCCATTTTCAGTTGTTTGGTAAATTTTATCCACAACTTCCGGAATATAAGTTGGTCGTGAGAATTCACCTAGTTGTCCAACAGAAAGCCAACAGAAAGCTGCTTGGTTTAATAGATACTTCTGCATTTCAGTAAGAATCTCTGGATTTGAGTTTCATGTAAGAGTGAAAAGTTCCACATACAGATTTTCAACAGCTCATGTTCAAATTGGACATGAAAGCTGCTTGGTTTGAAAAGTGACCCACACAGAAGTCATTTCTATACCAAGCAGTCACTGAAACTTTCAAAAAACATATATTTATTCCAGAAATGAAGTGACTTCATTTGAGCTGTGAATCATTGATTCAACCGATTTGTTCAGAACATCTTATCTCACGATTCTGACTTTTTTTCTCTCACACTTGCGAGTTTACATCTCCCAATTTAGATTTTATTTTTCTCAGATTTGAGAGATATAAAGTGACACTTCTGAGCAATTAAGTAAGAATTGCAAGATACAAACTCGCAATTATAAAGTCTGAATTATGAGATATAAATGTGCAAATTATTTTCTCTAAATTATTTTAATTAAGTATTACTTTATAACAAGCAACTGGAAGTTTTTTCATCAGAAATGGATTTTATAACTCGCATCTGCAATCTCACAGTTCTGACAAATGAAATCCGAATTGCAAGATATAAACTTGCAAAACAGAAAGCTGCTTGGTTTAAAACATACTTCTGCATCAATCATTTCGGTAAGAATCTCTGGATTTGAGTTTCACGTAAGAGTTAAAAAAGGTCCCCCATACAGGTTACACTCATGTTCAAGTTGGACACACAAAAGCAAGTTTATATTTTGCAATTCTTGCTTTATTTCTTGCAATTGCAAGTTTATATCTCACAATTCTGAGAAAAGAAGTCAGAATTGCGAGATATAAAGCCACAATGGCAAGAATCATAAAGCCAGAATCGAGAGATAAAAAGTTGAATTACCTAATTTAAAGGGGTGGTTCATTGCAATTCAACTTATTTAATGTTAGTTAGTGTGTAATGTTATTGTTTGAGCATAAACAATTTCTGCAAAGTTACGAAGCTGAAAGTTCAATACAAACAGGCAGTTTAATGCCAACAAAAACGGCTGGTAGGGACTACAACGAGTTACTTCCGGGTTCATGACATCACAAACCCAAATAAACCCTGCCCTAGGGAAAAGGCAGGAAAGGGGGCGAGGCTACACTGTGCTGCTTTAGAGAAGAGGAAGATAAAACTAGAGATGCACATAAAAATCTATTCATATATGAATTGCGATACTGTCTTCTAATAATTATAATGGATTCACAAGTTTCAGAATAAATGTTCTAAAGCAGCGGTTCTTAATACTGTTCCACACGTCCCCCTGTTCTGCATCTCTCTCTCTCATTCATTTCAGCTCTAGCAATGAACTGTTACATTTATACACATATTTTCACATAACTATGAGAAGCGTTAAATATGGACACGCGTGCAGTTGCCATACTGTATTAGAGCTTTAAACAGGATAAAACCACATACTGTATTAAAAGCTAACAGAAGCAGTAGCATTTACAAACAACAGCGCATCTGAAAGTATTAGACAACAACAAACAAAAAACATAGGCCTACCATTAAAAAGCAGTGTTTGCATAAACCGACGCTCACGATAACTACTGGACTTAACATGGGTTATATTATGATTTTTCCACTTAGGTATTTAATTTACGTACTATGTGTATACTCATTCTGCACAGAAACAAAACCTGGAGCAGAGTTTGGCTGATGTAAGCCTGCGCTATGCGGACCAGCTAAGTCAGCTGCAGTTGCGTATAGACCACCTGCAGGAGGAGCTACAGAAACTCAATGCCAACATCCAACAACAGGCTTCAGAGTACCAGATACTGCTGGACATCAAGATGAGGCTGGAGATGGAGATCGCAGAGTACAGGAGGCTGCTGGATGGAGAAGATCACACGTATGTAGAACAGATTTGTTTTGCGGTTTTCAGTTAACTGAATCTTAGTTAAGTTGGTGAGCTCATGCACTGAATCAACTTTGAGACTCAGAGCATATTATTGTTTCCTGTAGGACCTTCATCTGCACATCTGAATCTTCCACGACTAAAACTTCTGCGACAGAGACAGAAACGGTGGAGATAGTGAAAGAGGAAGGTGAGTGAAATTAAATGCTCTCCATTGGTCCGTTCATTCAGCCAATGCAGTGTATAAATGAATGAAACCAGACAGTAATACATATGTGTCTGTTGAACCCTTATAGAGCAAAAACCTCATCGCCAGGTCAGAAAGAAGATCATTGAGGAGCAGCTTGTGGATGGTAAAGTCGTATCTTCTTCTGTTGAGGAGCAAGTCCAAGAAATTAACTGAGAAGATAATGTAACAGCAAAAAAAATCTTGCATGTAATCTACAGTATACAGACAAATGCTAACTCTAGGGTGATCATACATCCTCTTTTACCCTGGCTGGGATTTCTAAATGGCTTGTATTTTCCTGTTGCTTTCATACATGCTGAAGTAGTGCTTGAAAAGTAGTTTGGCAAATAGTGTGCAGGCATTGTACATAATCGACCAATCGTGGCAGGCGAGAAGGCGGGATCTACAGAGAATGGTCAAAGCAATGCAAATACACATATAATACATGAGAACTGTTGAGAGCGCATCAATAGAAAAACAAAGACAGAACCTGGATATTTTAAGCAATTTAGAAATCCCAGCCATGACATGTACTGGGAAAAAGAGTACTTATTGACACCCTAATGGAAAGATTAAATACAACAAATCAGTATCAGTCATTAACAGTTCTGTGGGAATATTGGGATTGTTGGATTTTTTTTTCTTGCACTAAGAATAAAATGTGTTTATGATTCATTATAAATTTAGCGTTCCTATTTTGTCATCCAGTCACCTTTCAGAGTTTGAACTACTTACTGGTGTGATTTTAGCCACTAGGTGGGTAGCACTTTATTTTACAGTCCTGTTCCCCATGTACATACTATGTACTTATTATAGTAATTACAATAAATATGTAATAACTAGGTACTAACCCTGAACCTACCCCTAAACCTAACCCTACCCCATGTAGTTACCTTGTGTTACCAGAACTTTCTTAGATAAATACACTGTAAGTACACTATAAGTACATGTTAGTACACGTACTTTAAAATAAAGTGCAACCACTAGGTGTCACAGTACGTCAATTTAAAGCTCGCCTATAGTCTTACACACAGGTAAGGGTTAAAAATATGAGAGTAAAATCGTGAAGGGAGGGTGAATGTGAGTTTTTTTTATACTAAACGAAAATCAAATATTAACATCACTTGTGTCAGGAAATGGTTAAGTTGATTAAAATAAATGAGTCAAATAAAATTAATAAGATAAAAACAATGAAGAGTTTTATAAAAGAAGAAGAAAGCACAAAATAAAAAAATATATATAATAATAAAATAAATAAATAAAATAAATAAATAAAAGCAAATAAACATATCAAAATATACTTAAAATCCAAATGTAGATATGTAGGCCTAGCTCTCTCTGAGTGCAGCATACTGGCCACTGGGTGTCATCTGTGTGTGTGTGTGTGTGTGTGTGTGTGTGTGTGCGCGTGCGCGCTTTGACAGTCCCAATTGACATTCCTGTTATGCAGTAAATATCCCTATCATATATCAAATGCTTAATCCACAAAGATGGAAATCACAGTATCATAATTAAGTGAACATAAAGTTGATTCAAAATAAAATTACGTTATTTTGAGTGGATGTTGCCATTTTTGTGCTATATCTGAGCGCTATGAAAAATTAGTAATTTAATTCATCATATATTAAAGTGATGAAAAGTGAGTGAAGAGTGCAGACATTTAAAATGTTACAAAATATTTATATTTAATGAGTGCTTTAATACATTTGATAAATATATTTGGTAAATGCTAATAAATGCTGTTGATTGAACTTTACATTTACCAAAGAATCATGAAAGATAAAATGTATCATAATTTTCACACTAAATATGACAGTGATGATAATCAGAAATGTTTCTTGAGCATCACATCAAATTATAATGATTTCTGAAGGATCGTGTGACACTGATAACTGGAGTAATTATTCTTTGCATTTTATATTTTATAAATTATGTGATCAGAACCTCAAAAATGGACAAAAATTTGGCACCCTCATGTAAGTTTACTGTTAAGCACATATGCGATTAAGTACCTGAGCTTGACTAATGCATATTTCTGCTAAACATTTTATTTCTTAAATTACAACACAAGTAAAAAAAAAAAAAGATTACAAATAATTGAATATAAGTTTAACATATACAGTTGCGTCAGGCCCATGCTAAAGCCATGTCATGTAATTTTAATTTCATAAAATAATTAAATACCTGTTAAATCCATGTATGTTCTACTAAGTCCAAACGGAAAGGTTTGGTTAATGGTTAAATAATTTTTAATGTTGGTGTAATATTGAAACATATATTTGTAGATGTGTGATAGATCTGAACCAGGTTTCATATTGTGTTCACAACGTGCCTGAATTCAGGTAAAAAATTTAATTAAAAAAAGAAATTACAGTTTTGTAAAGGACACTGTTTCCTTTATTCTATTTATGCATCGTGTGCAGTTTATTGTTAACTGGTTTTTGACAAATCAGACAGGAATCAAAACCTTTATTCACACAATCATACATAACAGAATCTTGAGCGATATTTTTTTAAATTCATTAAGGCTTTGAGGCTTCTCAGTATAGAAGATATTTTGTGACTATTGTTTAATTTATTTCTGATTTAATCCAAACATTATTCAATTTCTCTGAAAGCATATTTCGGGCATGTTCGGCACTCGCCTCCTTTATTTTTTATATACTCTGGGTGTAGACAGATATTTGAGGCCAGATGTCAAAGTCCCTTCCGATTCACTCTGAGCCGAATGGTTGACAAAAAGAATTTGAGTTTTTTTTTTTAGGTTAACATTTCGAAAAGACCTCATCTTTATGAAAATTTATAAACATAATTAAAAAATATGAATTCACGATTTCCAGGCCCTAGGCTAAACAGCTCTGGCATCAGATTAATAACTGAAACGAGTTTTAAACAGGTTTGGTCAAGTTGATTCAAGCTCTCACACTCATGACAGATGCACGTTCAGCACAGCTGCTCTGCCTCACAGATAAACCAACATGATCTATGCACCAATGGAATTTTCTCATAGTCTTCAAAGATCTTTTACTTCAGAATAGAAATCCTTGTTTGTGTAGCTCATAGACAACAGAATAAAAGATATTTACAGAATACAGAGTGCATTACAGACTTGGTTTTGAAAGAAGTCTCTCCTCTTATGTTCACCTGCATTTATTCGATCGAAAATGCAGTAATATTGTGAAATATTAGTACCATTTAAGTTACCTTTTTCTATTTTAATATTTATTCAAATGTAATTTATTCCTGTGATGCAAAGCTGAATTTTCAGCAACATCCCTCCAGTCTTCAGTGTCACATGATCCTTCAGAAATCATACTAATATGCTGATTTACTGCTCAATAAATGTTTTATTATTATTAATGTTGAAAACAATTGTTTTTTTAATTAATAGAAAGCTTAAACAAACAGCATTTATTTGAAATATAAATATTTTGTAATAATAATATTTAAATGTCTCAACCGTCACAAGTTTAATCTTTTTTAAATTAACTTTTTTTTTATCTGACTTACACAACCTTTTAAATGGTAGTGTATCACAGTATCCACAAAAATATTAAGCAGCCAAAACTAGTCTAATAATAATTCACAATAATGTTTCACAAGATTTTGAATGTATTTTCAAATAAATGCAGCCTTAACAGACTTTCAAAAACATTAAACATTATATACATATACATAACATAGCCTATACACATACACAGAAGTACATATACATAATCACAACCACATTCACAGTTCAATACGCACTTGTGAATTGTGGTTTTTCAGATTGCGTTTTAAATAATTCCCCTCAGTGTTTTATTCCTCTCAGAATTGGCACTGTGTGTGCATTTGAAATAGCAACACATGCCGTTCTCTTCTACAACATAAATCACACACATTCATACTATACCTAAAACACAAATTTTGAAGCAGTTATGTTAATATTTTTAATGAGAAAAGAGCGTTTGGGCTGTGAGTGTGTGCAGTCTACATTGTAGAACAAAACATAAACGTATCATCAAGTTATGTTTACCCCATTCTTTATTTTACTTATTAATTGAAAAACCCCATTGTAAAACCCAATAGAAAAATCTTGAAGGAACCCGTGGAGAATAACACTTCCCACAGTCTATTAAGGATTTCCTGTAGCTCATTTCTATTACTTCTGTGAGGTGTGTGTTTAGATTTTCTGCAGGAGGGCGCTCTCTGGCTTCCAGTCTGAATGAAACAGACATTACATGTGTTTATAGCATTCAATAATGACCAACCCATCCTATTCTGGGTAAAAATAGGAAAAATATTATACTTCTCTCAGTTTTTTTTTTTTTTTTTAAAGAAGGCATATAATAATCCACATTTTTATCTAGTGTAAGGAAGCATACAGTTTTTTTTTTTTCTCCGTTTTGTTAATGTTTTGAAAAAAAAAATTGAACTGTGTGCTTACTGTATTGTTGCATCCCTAATTTGTTGTTATTATTTCGGTGCATAAATGAAATTTTCTCCTTAGTCTTTTTCTTTATCATTAATTTAGTTTAATTAAAATACATTTTGGTCCAAAATTAACATCATGAACGCACTCACAGCAGACCCGGAAGAGAAGACAATGCTGAATAAAGTCGTCGTTTTTGTTTTTTTTTGGACCAAAATGTATTTTCGATGCTTCAAGAAATCCTAACTGACCCTCTGATGTCACATGGACTACTTTGATGATGTTTTTCTTACCTTTCTGGACATGGACTGTATACCGTACACACAGTTTCAATGGAGGGACTGAGAGCTCTCGGACTAAATTAAAATATCTTAAACTGTGTTCAGAAGATGAACGGAGGTCTCACGGGTTTGGAACGACATGAGAGTGAGTTAATAATGAAATAATTTTGATTTTTAGGTGAACTAACCCTTTAAACTTCTCAAGGACCGATGCAGTGCAGCATCCGCTGAGTTGAATCTAACAGCTTGAAAGATCAAAGACAATTTTCAAAATAACTCCAAATGAATTTGTATGAAAGAAGAATGTCTTATACACATAGGATGACTTCAAGTTGAGTAATTTATGGCTTAATTTTCATTTTTGGCTGAACTAACCGTTTAATCCTGCAAACAACAGATTGAAGAATCCACCCATGATTCTAGCTTGAGTTTTGCCTCTGCATGACAGGTTAAATCCTTGACAAAATATGATCATGACAAATTAAAATTCTGAGACCAATTATTACAGAAGGTGTGTAATATCATGTCTTTATATTGCATTTGACTTAACAAGATTATGTGGTCACCCCCTTATAATTAATAGCATTAGTTAGGCTCTTAATTCAAGTGAGAACGAACCTTAATGCTAATACAAACAATGTTATTCAGTGCTTCCAACAACATTTTGGTTCGCAAAGCAATGTCACTAAAGTCAAGAAGAGTTTGTTTGGCCTGCACAAAGACCACACCTGGACCCCATCGATCACCTTTGGGATGAAATGGAACGCCGACGTTCTGTCAGAAGAGACAAAGTTGTCAGGGAGGCATAACTCCTCTTAACACCCATGTGTTCAAATCAAATGCTCAAAAAGCAGACAGAAGGGTGTGGTGAACAGGTATCCTGGTCATATCATTTATCTCTATATTGTCGCCCTTGATTTATGATCTTAAGTACCCCTGCTCTAAATGGATCTTTGATTCAGATTCTAGGACCTTTACATTGAATCAGTCTTCTGTCTTGGGTCTGTCACTCACAGTTTTGAACATAGACTTTGTAGTGCCCGTTCCAAACTTAAATTTTTATAATTCATGAATGAAAATATTTTGTAACATGATATTGATGTACCATTTACATGGTAATGCAATGTCTGAATTTAAAATGGGTTTTAAAGGATGAATTTTGAGATTTTAAGTTTTCAGTTGATAAATAATTTCCGATGATTTCTAAAATGTGATAGAGAAAAAGGCAACGAAGAAGTCTTTTTTTTTAAACAAAGGTCAAAACTCCTGTTATAATTTAGATTTTTGAGGGTGCACTCTTGTCATAAATTAATCTATTACTTTTCCATAATTTTTTCTACATAATTTTTAACAAAAACATTGGTAAAATATATATTTAGGAGTCTTAGACCTTTCCAACGATATATAGTTTGTCAAGATTAGATTAGATTTCATTGTAATATAGTGAAGTAAATCTAGGCGTCCTGTATACGGGACGGCGTGACAGTTAAAGGGTTAATGAACTCTTAAAGGGACAGGGTGGGAAAAAAAATTAGATGGGAGGAAGAATTATTCTATGAAAAAATTTGGTCACTTGCAAAACTTTTGCATTTGGTTACAAAACACTTGTGATGGAAATAAACACAAATATTTTGAGAGTGAATGCAAAGTTTCTTATGTGGATTGCAGTAATTTGCATGACAACTAAATGTTTCGCTAGCAAACACAAAGTTTTTCTGGGGAACGCAATAATAATTAACAAGAGAACCCAAATGTTCTGTGAGTAAACGCAAAGTTTCTTTGGGAACACAACAGTGTAGCAGAGAAAATGAAAATGCTTCACGAGAGAATTTCACATTTTTCCTGGGCAATGCAACAGTTTACCAAGAGAATGCAAATGCTTTGAGAATGAACGCAAATATTTTGAAATATATTATTTTGTCCTGACATCTCATATTTTATTCCATCACCCTGCCCCTCAGGGACTCCTTCGTGCCTGCATTAGTAATGTCTTATATTTACAGATGAACTGCAATAATGTGAAGTCCTTAGTAATGTGGTACTCCCAGCATTCACTGTAACACAAAAGTACTGTAGTGATTTTTCACAGTGTTGTTTATACCTGTCATGTCAAGTCGCCAAGTCTTTGACCGTGGATTTGGATTTGAAATGAATTTGCACAGATGTTTGCCAGTGCTGCAGAGAACAACAAGTATTGGCATGAACTAGGTGAACAAAACAGGAAGCCTGAGACCACTGTGAGTCATGAACCGGCATCCTGCAGGCAATAACAGAGTGGATACCTCAACAATACACAGGGTTGTCATTCAAACCACCGAATCCCTGATAGGTGTAATTCTAGGCACTGGTGCTTCATTCAGGGCAGGGCAGAAAGAGAGTCAAATTCCTTACTACAATCTTACAAGAGATATTTGATCTGTCCAAAGATCTTTAATCCTGTTTTCTGACCTACAGCAATGAAGGTAATGCTCATATCATTGCTTCAGTGGCAATTTTTTTACTAAATTATTATTTGTAATCAGACAACAGATTATCAAAAGATTTATATATATATATATATATATATATATATTACCTGTTAACTATCACCCCATCCCGTATTTACTTCACTATATTACAATTAAATCCTAATCTAAGGTCTAATACTCCTAAATAGATATTTTACCAATCTTTTTTGTTAGAAATTATGTAAGAAAAGTAATAGATTAATTTATGGCAAGAGTTCACCCCAAAAACCTACATCATAACAGGAGTTTGACCTTTGTAAAAAAAAAAAGTCTTCTTTGTTGCCTTTTTCTCTATCACACTTCATAATCCAAAATGATATATCACTTGAAAACTTAAAATCTCAAAATTCATCCTTTGAAACCCATTTTTAAATCAAACATTGCATTACCATGAAAATGGTACATCAATGTCATGTAACAAAATGTTTTCAGTCATGAATTATAAAAATGTAGGTTTGGATCATGCACTTTCAAGACTATGTTCGAAAATGTGAGTGACAGTTAACAGGATATATATATATATATATATGAAAAAATATGCTGAAAAAAAAAATAATAAAATAAATAAATAATGTATAATTACTAAATAAATATAAATAATTTTTTTTATTTTTTATTTTTTTTCAGTTTGTAAGCATATTTCCAACTGGCATAATACAAGATACAACAATCATAACTTTATTACCACATCTAATATGTATTTCATCCAGAAATAACTATTATAAAGAGATTTTAACCATTCGGTAAAAAAAATATTTTAATTTCTTCCTCTTCTCATTCATTTTAAAACATCTGCTCTTATGACAGCAATGGCAGTTATAATTTGGTGCTGTTTTCACAAGGAAGTGTAAAGATGTAAATAGCATATGAAACAGGGATTCATTTTACAATATATTTATCGCACTTGGTAACCATGTATGTTTATTATTTAACCACATTATCTTTGGAAGTTCTTGCAATTTTTCAGCTTACAGCAAGATAGACTTTATAAACGAGAGGTCATGGGGAGGGCATGTGAAAGGCACATGAAACAATATGTTGTTCTTTTATAGAGTCCCTGGACTTGTTATTTTACCACAAGACAAGAAAAACCAGTTCGATCTTTAAAGTTTGAGTTTCGGATGAATTCCTGGAAGTGTAATGACAGTGTTTTCATTGTCTGTGAAACAATGACTGTTTATGTAAGTTTTAGCATCCCATAAATTACAAAAATAGAATGTAATTGCGTTCCTTAATTTGCATATCAATATAATACAATGACAATATGAAGTATTATTCTATTTTAATAAAAGTATGGAGCAGATTTATGACTGTGCCACACCCATTACAAAGAAACCCACTGAACTTCTGCAACACTTTCAGTCAGCAGCAGAGAAACAAAGAAGCCTGTTATAAAGTCAGAAGGGAAAAAAATGATCGAATAGGGAAAGGAAAATAAGTTGTAGGCTATTTTAATCAGAGTTTTTGATAACCTGTATTGCAGTACATGTATTTCAGTGTTTTTGTGTTCATTCATAAAGGTTTTGCATTCTTCAAGAATCTTAATAAAAACCGAAAAAGGGACACAGTGAAAGAAACAATATATGAAATGTAAGGAAAATGTTTTTTTTTTGCAAAAGTTTGTGTTCTCCTGAGAAACTTTGCATTTCTTTCGCAAATGTTTTGCATTCCTGCAGCATTTCATGGTTTTTGCAAATAGATCTTTTTATATTTTTATATCACTGCTCCTTTAGGTGGTCTGTGAATTAATATGAGTTGGGAGGTGTAATTGTTGCAGTGTTTTGTCAGCAAACTTTTTCAGTGGATCTCAAATTTACGCAAATCAATTTTGTAAAAGTTTTGTGAGTGCAATGCAAATTTAGAATTACATTTGTCCTTTACATCTCATGTGTTTTATTTCATTACCATGTCCCTTATTGCATTTTATTTAAGCATATTTGCAGTTCGCTACTTTTATAAGTCATAAATTCCCACAGAGAAAGTAAAAGGCTTACTAAGACTCATTAATGGATTAAGTCCTGCATGGCATACTTACAAAAGCACACACATTAATATGTCATTTAAATCAGGATTCTAGCGGACTTGCAGGTACAATGTGATCTTTTAATCCAGAAAAACATTCTCTGAATTTGGGATTAAAAATAGAGCAAGTTAGAGCTTGCTTGGAAGCAGCACACATGGATCAAATAAATCATGTCATTCAGTATGAAGTCCTCATCTTTCTACACCTTAAAACCGCGGGCACATTCTCTCAGTTAAACTTGATGAATCATTTGAAATATAGCACTACATTCATGTTTGGTTATCTTTGCACCAATTTTATTTTATTTTTTCTTAATTTTATTGTATAATGACAACTATACAAAAGTATAATGAAACCTTCGTAAATGTGTTCAAACTAGCAATTACACTGTACATCTTCATGCAACAGCTTTTTCAATGCCACCTAAATAACTGCTGATAGAAACGAACCAGTTGAATTGCATGGTCATGCTTTTCAAAGCAAAGCTTCAGCTCTCAGTTTAAAGTTTCTTACACATAAGAGAATTTTCTGAGATAAAAGTAAAGCCTTCTGGAGTGGTGTATCTGAGTCATGGCTTGAGCTCTCAGAAAAAGACTGTTACACAAGAATAGAGACACCATGCTAGTACGTCTCCAGATGGCTCTTGCGCAATTTAAAAGTTCACTTTGGAAAATGTTTCTCTCTCGCTATTTTTTTTGTTTTGTTGTTTTTTTTTTGTCTTGCTCATGTTTGAAAAGACAAAGGGAGGTCTGTTCTGGGGAAGCTGGCAGCATTCCATGAGCAGGAGCCCATTTCACTGTGTGGTTTAAGCTTGCTGTTTATAAGTGTTTATCACTTCCAGCACTCCGTCGTCCTGGAAACCCCGCTGGCAGGCGCAGGTCATCCTGTCAGCACACATGTTATGAAGCCTGTAACACACACCGTATGGCAGTAACATGAGACCCTATGCAGACATGCATGGGAAAATCAAGTCCTACATATCAATACAATCACATCCTTTGAAGAAACAATGCCGTTCATAAATGCAGTCATATTTTGAAATATGATGTGCATATGTTCTGGTGTTTCCTGTCTTTTTGCACATATCCCTGGGCTGTGGGCTATCACTCAGCTCATTCCAATAATTCATGTCACTTCACCTGCCAGATCCTCTGCCTCTGGGCATGTATTGGGTGGAGAGTGAAGTTTTCAATTCATTTTCTCCCCTCACCCCCTCCTCCAACTCTACCTCCACCCACCACTTACCTCATCCCACAAACATATAAAAATAAATCAGCCTCGTCTGTGCACCACATTCCCTCTCCTTCCAGCAAAAAGAATCTCTCCTCTGCAGCCCAGCAATGGCGTCCTTCAGCAGCCGTAGTTTTATGTCTTCTGGTGGGGGCTTAGGTGGAAGCATTCGGGGTGCTTCTCTAGGAGGCATGTCTCGGTCATCCGGGATGTTCAGTGGAGCCGGTGGCCGCATAAGCGCCATGCGCTCTGGCAGTGTGTATGGGGGTGCAGGAGGCCATGGTGTCCGTATCTCCACTGCAGCTGGTGGTGGCGGTGGAGCAGGCTTTGGCTTTGGCGCTGGAAGTGGTGGTGGAGCAGGATTTGGCTTTGGTGCTGGCTCTGGAGGAGGCTTCGGAGGAGGCGATATGGACCTCAACGTGACCGTCAATGAAAAAGCAACCATGCAGAACCTGAACGACCGCCTGGCATCTTACCTGGAGAAGGTGCGCTCACTGGAGAAGGCCAACGCAGATCTCGAGCTTAAGATCAGACAGTTTCTGGAGAACAAAACCTCACCTTCTGCGAGAGATTACTCTGCCTACCAGGCCACAATCAGCGACCTGCAGGATAAGGTACTGCTACTATAAAACTTCACAACATCTCGTGCACAAGATATTTTCATAGCTGCAGGATTAAGGGTGTGGTCATATTCTCATTTTCTGCACATCAGAACGAAACAAAGCCATGCATTTCTGCCATGTACAAATTGTGCATGTATATCTTTAAAAAAATGCATATTTGAAAGCTATGCATTTGCAAAAACATCATTATTTGAATCATCCCATCTCTGACAGATCCAAGATGCCACTCGTGTTAATGGAGGAGTCTACCTGGCCATCGATAATGCAAAATTGGCTGCTGATGACTTCAAGACCAAGTAAATCCACACCTACAGTGTATGAAACCTCATAATTAGGAGAAAAGTTGCTAATAAGCTGCTCTGTTTTGATTCATTTAGGTATGAGAATGAGTTGGCCATGCGTCAATCTGTGGAAGCAGATATTGCTGGGCTGAAGAGACTCCTTGATGAGTTGACATTGGCAAGATCTGACCTGGAGATGCAGATTGAAGGCTTAAAGGAGGAACTTATCTTCCTCAAGAAGAACCATGAGGAGGTAAAAACCTGCCCAACTCAAACATGGCAAGCAAGATCATTTGATCTTGGTAAAACAAAGTTCTTCTGACCATAAAATGCCAGGCAATAAAATGTAAGGCTGATAAACACTTAAAATTTCAGGGAATTTGCCCAAGGGGTCATACATGATCTCAAATTCTTCTTGTATTTGTAGGAACTGGCAGCCATGCGCAGTCAGATGACTGGTTCAGTGAATGTAGAGGTGGACGCAGCTCCTCAGGAGGATCTGAACCGTGTGATGAGTGAGATCCGTGAGCAGTACGAGGCAGTTGCTGCCAAAAACCGACGTGAACTAGAGACCTGGTTCCAAACTAAGGTAGAAGGCGGCAAATAAATCTGAACGAGCCAAAGCTAGAACAATTCATCCTGCAAGCTTTGGTTTTTGGAGATGCTTAACTAAACTCTGAATGTTATTTATCCGCAGTCAGAGACACTGACTAAGGAGGTTGCGGCCAGTACAGAGACCCTCCAAGTGTCCAAGACTGAAATCACTGACCTTAGACACACCCTTCAAGGCCTGGAGATCGAGTTACAATCTGAACTCAGTAGAGTAAGTCTTTTATGATACATAACAATATGGTTACTTTATAATAGCTGCTGAAAGAACCATTTTAGGCCATTCTAAGCAGGTTTTAGCTTGTATAAGCTGGTCTACATTGAAGTAAATGGTTTCCAAGCTGGTATTCTGCTTGTAGGTGCCCAAACCCCTCTGAAACCAATGAATCTTGACAATGTTAGGAACATGATAAGAATGACAATTCCATTTTAGACTGGATTAAGTTGTTTTTTCAGCATGCTGGTTGAACTTCTACCATTTTTTTTACCCAACATATACTTATCATTCCAGTCTACGCTAAGCAATAGCACCTCCAATCTATTCTCTAGAAAGCAGGGCTTGAGGGAACTCTTGCGGACACAGAAGCACGATACTCCATGAAGCTGGGTCAACTACAGGCTCAGGTTACAAGTCTGGAGGAGCAGATCGTTCAGCTCAGAGCCGACATAGACAGACAATCTCATGAATACAAAATGCTGTTGGACATCAAGACCCGGCTGGAGATGGAGATCGCAGAGTATAGGAGACTGCTGGATGGAGAAGCAAGCAGGTAGGAAGTGTTGGAAGAAGCATAGTGATACTGTAGAACGAGTGTGTGTGTGTGTGTGTGTGTGTGTGTGTGTGTTTCTGATTGGGTTTTGCCATTTCTGAAGAACATATATAAACATTTTCTCTTTTTTGTCAGCATTACCACTACTAGTGGAGGAGGAGGAGGAGTGAGCTCTACCACTACCGTCAAGGTGAAGACCATTGTGAAAGAAACTGTTGGTGGGGAAGTGGTGTCAACTACTTCAAAATAAACACCAACCTTCATAATACACTGCCCGTTTACACCTGTCACACCAGTCTTCAGGCCTTGTGGTCCACTGTTGTTGAAAATAAAATCAGTGATGCCGCAAAACCATGATTGTGATTTGTCTCATGTTAAATCTGTTCACAGTTTTTAGTCAATATCAAAGCATTGTTTCTTAAAGGATGATGATACATTCTGAGACTTGTGCTTCCAGTACATCATGTGATTGTCATTTACCAGAGAAACAGAGAGGTAGAAATCAGACAGGATTGCACAAAAAAAAAAAAATTCACATTCAGAGAATCATGTTTATAATCTACCAAACGTTCAATTGCTTCATTAACTGTGTAAGTGTGCAACACAGAAAACTGGTAAAACAAGTGGTGAAACGTTAAAACAGGTGTATTTTTGAGCAGATCAGTCATTTTGTTCATCATCATCCACGCTCTCGCTGCTCTCGCTGCTCTCCACAGTCTTCTCATCCACCGTGGTTTCCACCACTGTGATCGTTTTGGTGACAACTTCTAAAAACAGACAATGGGAGACAGTTAATAGAAATGCACTACAATGCTTAATGGTGATGTAATATACTTTATATACAAAATATATCTTTTATTTTATAACAGTCACTTACTGTGGGACTCCCTGTAAAAACAGAGGGAAAGAGAGCCGGTGTTAGTAAAGCATTTAAGAATGCTAACATTTACACTTACACTAACATTACATTCAAATACATTTAATTTGAGCCATTATTTTTATGAACATCACCTCTCATTTCCATCCAGCAGTCTCCTGTACTCTGCGATCTCATGCTCCAGTCTGTTCTTGGCATCCAGCAGCGTTTCATACTCTCGTTTGTTGCTGGCAATGTTATTATGAAATTGACTAAGCTGGTCCTCTAGGCTGGTGACAGTGGCCTGAAGCCTAGCCAACTGGTCGCCGTAATGAGCCTGCGTTTCCTCCAGTTCACCATCAAGGGCTGACTTCTGTTATATTAATATTACAAAAAAAATTTACCTACAATAATTATTCAATGATATTTATTTTACTGTGCACACACTGTGGTTGTTTAATGTTATTTGGTGCATTAGGGAAGAATTACAAGTTACAAGCTAATAATCCACACTGTTGAGACACTTTCTCCTGTTTAAACAGTCATTTGCTTGTTGTGTAAGCATATAGGAAAATACATCATATTTTCCCTGACTGCTTTTAAAGTCTTAAAGCTGGCAATGCACTGGTTGTGAAGAAGAATGGGGTGAGACTGAAGCCCATGCACAGAAAACAGCCTGGCACAACACATTTTCTGGCTACACATGTTGCCACAGACTTGGAAATTATAATGCATTGCCTCTTCCCTATAACCTACAACTCTATGAGATGCTGAGAGTATAGAAAAGCACATTTTGCAATAAAAATAAATGTGTTATTGCAAGGGTGTTCAGGTTTACCAAGCTCTGGTGAGTCTGCAGTTCAATCTGTAGTTTCTGTAAGGTATTTGTCAACTCCTTCAGCTCTATTCTGCTGTTCTGAAGCTCTTCATTTTGTGTGACCACCTCCTGTTCCACCGGGGCAGTCTGAAGTAAAGTCAAAAACAGCTAGAACATCACATGCATCAAATATTTTAGCCTGTTAATCAGAGATGAGCAACTGAAAAAGCAAATGCACCAAATCACTTATTTTCAGATGTGTAAGGCCTTATACTTCAGTGCTTATTGTGTCAAAATTTTACTTAGAAGAAAACACAAGAAAAAAAAAGGTTTCCAAATTCAGTTGTTAAGTATTTAAAGATTATAATTTAAAAGATTAGAATTATGTTCTTTTTTTGTATAAAATAATTAATTTAAAGTCATGATGACCTGCCATATATGTACTTTGCATTTTAAAGTTAAATGAAGTTGTAAATTCTAATGAAGATGCATCAGAAACTTGATTTTTTCTTTGTAATTATAGTTGAGTAAAAGTGCAGGTATACAGTTTCAAATAACTTAACACAAATAATACTTAAATGTTATAAATTCACCCAAAATGTATTTGTGGTTTTAACTTCACCTTGGTCTCATACCAGGTCTCCAGCTCTTCGCGTTTTTTCTCAGTCACAGTCTCATAGTGTTGTCTGATCTCTGTCATGGCCTGCA
The DNA here is from genome assembly GCF_963082965.1 of Carassius carassius. Lineage (NCBI taxonomy): Eukaryota > Metazoa > Chordata > Actinopteri > Cypriniformes > Cyprinidae > Carassius > Carassius carassius. The sequence goes on from NC_081792.1 coordinate 13,128,459, forward strand.
TCAGGTCCATAGAGGGCGCTGCATCCACACTAACATCCACATGACCTCCAGCCTCAGCTCTGGTCACAGATATCTCCTGTGAAAACACACATATTAGAAAATCTGTGATCTGGCACAGAGTCAGAGATGGATTGTATTATGATACTGACGTGGTATTAATCATCTATTCATAGATTTAAGAGGAATAAAAAAAAGGAGTGGTGGGATGAGCCTAGTCTTTTAATCCCAAACATTTCTGGACTGTTTCAGGAGAAAGTTAGGCTTTCCTTGTGAGTTTCTCTTTATTTTAATACACTTTTATCAATTGGAAATTTTCTAAAAGTCTTCTTTAGTGTACGCTAAAGTATGTTTATGCATGAATGATGGCCTTTCATAGCCCCAGAGGCCCAGCGATATTACTGTTTAGTTTAAAATGATGTAATGGAAGGGAAAATCCCCAGCAAAGCAGGCAGCAGAAGAACAAGAGGAAAAAAGAAAAATTGAAGGAAGGAAGGAACACTCGTAGGGACCCTGTGTTTTTGTTGTGTGGAAACGGTTATCTCTAAAATAGCTAAATATGGGCAGCTACAGTAACCTGTCATTTAACTTTCAATAGTTTTTAAGCAATAAATACCTAAATAAAAGATTTGAACTAAATTTGACCTAATCTACATTAGATTTACAATACTGTTCAAAAGTTTGGTATCCCTGATTTATTTTCACTATGATCTTCTGATGACTTTTTTTCAGAAAGGATGCATTAAATTGATAAAAAATGCAGTACTTTTTTTATTTTTATAAAAGTATTTGTATTATAAATAAATGATGTTCTTCAAGCTTTCCATTCATCAGACTCTGCATCATGTTTTGTGCACTTTATTAGGTAGCACAACTGTTTTACTTAAATGGTAGTGAAGTTGTGTAATGCGTGTATATCCTAAGCTACAAGGCTAATCAGAAAGCAGTATGCAAATATATAGGCTAACCTTTTAGCTTGCAGGTTAACTGAAAGAAATATCAGAAATCTGAGTTTCAATCACTTCACCTTACCACATCACCATGGTGATATTTACTGTATACAGTAAGTGTAAATGTTTCCAGGTTACTTGCGCTTACATAACAGCTTTGTGTAAAACAGGACTCAGTTTGTGGGTGGAATATCTGAATATATGACCAGTCTCTTGGGCAATGCCCTAAATAGAAATTCTGTCATGGTGATATTCCTGCTGTTTACAAGCTAGAATTTGCTCTTTTAGAATATATAATAATACACTGTTGAACCAAACACCAATCAGAATTGTGTCACATATCAAACCTCCTCGTGATATCTCCTCAGTATGATGAGCTCCTCATTCAGATTCTCAATTTGTATCTCCAGGTCCGACCGACTCAAACTAAAATCATCCAGTACTTTCCTCAGTTTTAAGACGTCGGCTTCAATGGCCATGCGCATTTCCAGCTCATTCTCATACCTGAGGCGATGGTTCACAGAATTAATTTTCTATTAATGCCCAATTAAATCAATGGTAAGACATATATATTCAGGTTCTCACTTTTTCTTGAAGTCTTCTGAAGCCAGTCTGGCATTGTCCACAGACAAGAGTAATGCGGCATTGTCTTGGGAAGCCAACTGAATCTGCCAGTAAAAAAAAAAGGAAAAAAGGAAAATGTCTTGTATTATGGCAAGCCAAACAGCATATGCCAGTGATGTCAGATTTTATAGAAGGTTACAGAAAATACACCCTCAGAACACTGAATTCCAAATAAGAGGAAAAACATAGATCAGTCTATTGCACAATAAACATTCTGGCACCTGGAGTCATTTTATTTTTAGAGCTGGTTGTCGGTGTCTGTAGAGTTCAGTAGAGCCACAGAATGCGGAACAAAAGCCAACTCTGACAACAAAACTTGTTCAGTCTGTTTCTTAACATATACTTGTCTAGATGCCATCGCAATAGTCAGTCACCGAATATGTATAAACAAAGAGCTAAAACGAATAAAAATGCAACAAGCCAATTAGTGTTCTGTTGTCAGTGTTACTTCAGTATATAGCATTTATTAATATTTAGATTCTTATTTTTATCTTTTCAGTTTAGTAATTTCTATTCAGCTTTAGTTTTAATACTTGACAAGGCAAGGCAACTTTTTTTAAGTTTGAATTTCCTCTCATTTATATATTTTAGCTTTGCTTTATTTTCATTATCGAAAACTGTATTTAGCTTCACAGAACAGAGATGTGTGCATACTGTATGTCATGTTTCAAAGTGCATGTCAAGTCATCCTCTCTGTCTGAAGACCTGTCTGCACTCCCCACTCCACTCTGAACGTACCTTGTTCCTCAGGTCCTGGATGGTGTCTTGGAAGATGGTTTGGTTGAAAGTGACATCAGGGCCACTTTGATTGTGCTCTCTGATCTTCTGCTCCAGCTCAGCGTTGGCATTCTCCAGTGAGCGCACCTTCTCTAGGTAGGAGGCAAGGCGGCTATTCAAATTCTGCATGATGGTCTTCTCGTCAGCCAACGGATCTAACCCATCAGCTAGGTTGAAGCCCCCTCCTCCATATACACTATTGTTTCTGGAAGACATTGTGCTGTCCTGGTTAAGGTCTTGAACGTGGAAGTTGGAAACGAAACACAAACCTAGATTCAAAAAAATCTTTAAATACCTGCCCAGGATGGAGGAGGGGAGAGGACACTTTGCTTTCCAAGGAACAGGTGGCTATGAACCCTTGTGATCTAGAACCCGAACATCAACATTGTTTTATGTCGTTTAAAGTCAAAATGTGGCACTTCTGGTCCTGAACTGAATTATCAAGAATTCTAATCATAACATTTCCGTTAATCCGAAAACGAAAGGCTTTTTTTTTTAAATGAACACACTCAGGTGTAGCATATGGTCAAAGGTCTTGTTGTATGTCAACAAGAAACAGTGAATGACTGCTAAAAACTAAATGAAGGGCAATACAAATTTTGAGAATCCTTAGTTCAGTGTGGCATAGAATTGGGATGCTTTTACACTGTTATTTTAAAGTTCCCAGAAAAAGTTTGCAGAATAAAGCGATCTCCAACCTCCGAAGGAATGCGTTTTCGACAGAGGGGACCCATGATGGAGGGGAAACCCCGTCTATGGTTGAATCCAATGGGGTCGCTGTGTCCATTTCTTTTACTGTCTATGGGAAAACCATGGAGAAAAAATGATTGTGCTTGTTTGGCCTTGTTTTTATATCATAGACTTGGACTTCTTAGTGATGATAAAACTCTTTATTAATCCATTCTTCTCTCCAATTCACATATTTGATGTTACTATTTGATATTTTCCACTCAGCCACAGAAATGACGTCATTATGAGTCATGCCTTTGGCGGTCAGTTGCTAAGCATCTAGACGTAACTTTACATTTGTGAAATATACCTGAACACTTGATTCTGTGCGCCAACACTAATAGGTTCAAATGGTAAACAAGCATGAGTGTTTTTTTGTCTTTTTAAAGTAAGGATGTGGTTTCACATCATGATGTTCAAATTTATAACAACTGATAATAAACATATTTTCTTCTCATGTATCTGAGTTCATTGGTTTACTATAACCTCCTTTACTAATGTTTCCCAAAAGTCACTAAATGTCCATCTTTCTCTCTATATGTTAGTGTTAATATCTCTTTTCAGTGTAACATTGCTTGTTACCATCCAGCTTACATGCTAAAGGCACAAGCGATGTGACTAATCATACATTTAGAAATAACAATTCATTCTCAACATATCAAAAAAAAAAGATCATTTTAGATGAGCGTTATATCTGGTAAAGCAGCATTCTGGAGTATATAATCTCATCTTGACGTATCTTAAGTTATGAGGCCTCATGCCCATTACTATGAAAGAGTAAAGAGATAAGAATTAGATGACTGAAAAGATATGTGGTGGAAACTTTGATGCTTACCTGCTTGATACTGTAAAGCCTATTGCGGAAGTAGATCTCATAAAATCTGTGTTGTAATGTTCCCCAAATTATCCAATGTTGTTTTTATCCATGATGAGCTCATACGAGTGACCACCCATCACCTAAGCAAGAACATTTTCATTTTTCAAGGTCAGCAACACTATTTTTGGCTTTAGTCTTATGCTGAGAAAGGATTTTGTAATGAATTGTTGGGTATTTAAAATTAAATTTTTGTTACTCTCAATTCATTCCAAACTCTTGACTCTTTGTCTTCTTTACAGTGTTATTTGTGTAAAATGTTTAGGGCTATTTGGTATGCAGTCATCTGGGACATAATTTTTTCTTACAGGACAGTCCTGACATTGCACATATTTACATCAATAAGGGAAAAATTTGAGTGAATAAGAACTGAGAGTTAAAATAACTTTTTTAACCCAAATGCTGGGTTCAGCCAGTTGCGTCATTTTATTGGGTTATTTTTTAGTATTGTAACACACAGCCTCTTTTGCTTTTTTATTTTGCACTGGTGATTACAGGTTAATGCAGGGAGTTCAAATAGCCTTGAAGAGAAAATTAGAAAGTTAGTTAGGCTGGTGCGTTTGTTATCCCAGGGATGATGGAGAACACGTCGTCCCTTCAGCCAGGCCCTGAAGAAAGCAGAGAGAAACTACTGCATTACCTGCCGAGAGCTGTCAGCTGTGGTTTCCTTTTTCATTCATGGTATTCATTTAGTAAGTCTATCTTTTGTTAATAAAATTAATTTTATTATTTATGTCTTCCTTGTGTTAGATATCCCACCAATATTTCTTATCTGATGCAGGCTACTCATAACCGCACCTTCAGTGAAGCGTGATCCCAAAATCATAATGTCATCGGTGATGTGAATACCCATTACTACACTATTTCACTATTTCAAAACCAAGCAGTTCAACATGAGTTTAAGAGAAAGGATGGCCTCATTTTTCAACATTAAATTTTTTTTTTTTTTTTTCTTTTTTTTTTTTTTTTACAAAAGACAGGAAGTCATATGGATTTGAGTAAATAAAGACAAAGTAACTTTAGCAGAACTATTCCTTTAAATAGGCATCAGCAGAAGAAAACATGACACATCTAGTTGAATGTGAACAGACAGATCATTGATCATAGACCAGTGTGAACTTGAGGTGTCGAAGTGATTCACCATTAGATTTAAGGTGGATGTGACTCAGTGGGTGTGTTTCGACTAAATAAAAAACTTCCTCAGGAAACTAAGTTCAAACAAATACTCAGACATGAATGATGAGAATCAAATAAATGAAAGGAACTGAAAGTCGATCACAAATCAGAAGGAGGTGATTGTATACAACACATATGGTGTAAAATGTGTGTGAAACGGAGTGGGTTCGTGGCAGTGGGCTTATATCTGATGCCACAGTAGAGGTGTTTAGCCACCAGGTGATGCTATGTAACTATCATTCATGTTGTGTCCTTTTTAGCAGGTAAAATAGTATGCCAGTGCTGCAAAATTCATTTTCCATTATTTTCAGAATACTTTGCAAATAGCCATCAATGAAGAGAGAGGCTTTTTGGGTTCATATGGTACGGTAGAAATGGCTTTACTAGCTAGAGCCATCTGGAACACGCTGAGCAGCATAACATGGGTTCCTTAGAACCAAATAAGTATATTACTGCAGAGCATTGACAAACCATCTACATCAGCTGGTCTAATCAGCTTTAGGTGGTCAAGTTGATTGCTGGAATATTGTGAGATGTCAACCAGCTTACAGTAACACTTTTTTTGTCAGTCCACTTTAGATATTCTACTAATTATAATTAACTTTGCAAATACATGTTAGACATGACAGTAACCCAGCACACGTTCTACTGACTGTAAGTAACTTTGAAAGTATGTCAACTTAGTTTACTAACCCTAACCGTCTAACAATCTACTAATACTTTAATGAGAGTTAGTTGACATTGCAAATGAATGAAAGTTAGTTGACGTAGTTTCAAAGTTACTTATAGTTGTGTTTAGAATGCTGAATTGGACTATCGAAATAAAGTGTAACCCATTCCAAAACACAACCACCATTTTAGGCTTAATATTCTGGTAGAGGAATCTATTGTGCTATTGTACTGTATATAGAAAGACACACACCCTAGGGGTTACAATTTTCTTTATAATGGCAGCAGCTGCTGGTTTTACACACAATTAAATAAGGAATGGCTCTAATTAAAATACATCTGTAGTTATGCACTGTGCCTGTAGCATAAACTATAGTAAATTAAAGCACATGACATGAACCTTTTGATACTGACAAGGGTGGAGGACATGTATTGTAAATGCTAAGATTTTCACTATCAGACATTATAATCTAAAGTTGTTATATATATATATATATATATATATATATATATATATATATATATATATATATATTTTATAGAGATGTTTTGAAATACTGTTTTTTTTAACTTTCTATAATCCTACATAAAATGATCCTTAAAACATGCATCACAGTTTCAGCAACAAACAGCACAACTGTTTTAACACAGATAATGTATTAGAATATTAGATTTTTTTTTTATCAGATAAATGCAGCATTGGCTATATGTTTTTAAAATCATGTTTCTAAATTCTGCTCCAGAAAAGGCACAAATCAACCTCAACAACTGCTGCCAAAATGGAGAGATACTATAAAGCAGGGGTCCTCAAATCTGGCCCACGAGATCCACTTTCCTGCAGAGTTTAGCTCTAACCCTAATCAAACACACCTGAGCATGCTAATCAATGTCTTCAGGATCATTAGAAAATCTCAGGTAGGTGAGTTTGATCAGGGTTGCAGCTAAACTATGTAGCGCATTGGCCCTCCAGGACAAGATTTGAGGAACCCTGCTAAAGCAACCGTCTGTCTCCCTAGGGATTTCACTATAAAGTCTCTTAATAAAACCCTGCATGTTTATTCACAGCATGTGTATGTTACATTTGAATCCATTTTTCACAGTGAAAGCTGCCAGCTAGAGAACAAGACCCTTCTTTGTCTATTCACATCACACACTCCCATCAGTAGTCACACCTTTCACAACAGGTGATAACATGGTTACAGGGGAAAGTCATCTGATGTTTTACATTGTGAGAACAGTACATAATATCTGTCTGTATACCTGGTATCCCTGATACAATATAACTTATGATAGAAACCTGTAAAACCAGGAAACTGACTGTCCTGAATAAAGCAATAATGGGGGTATTGTTGCATAAAAGACAGACACAGACATAGGGAAATCGGCGGGGACACACCTAGCAAAACATCCACTAGCAAATGCTTACCTTGGCATTAGTACATGAATGGGTGATGATTACATGGACATGTTCAAGCTGCTGTCTCTGATGACAGCATGGGTGTTATCATTCACTACATGACTGTTATTCATTCAGGTGATGCTTGCACAGGCATTGTGCTGGGCGTTACACAGTGAGATCATGTTAATAGAGGGAGTTATCTGAATATTTTACACTGTAGAAAAGCAAAGTAATATGAGCCATTGGGTAAGTTGAGTCACTCAACTGTTTCAGGCGCTGTGCAGATTTCTGTTATAAAAGTTCTGCCATGACAACTCTCAGAAATTTTAGCTTGGTAAAATACAGAGCCTGCAGGGCCAGTTCAGAGAACTGCTACTGCCAAAACCTCCACAGAAATGCTACTGTGAGCATGTAAGAAATATGTGTAAGAAATGTAAGAAATGCTGCTGCACATATAACATACAACATAACCTCATTATACTGTATGTGAAATACTCCGTAGCAGATCTATACAGGTGGAGCTGGGGAAGGTGAGGGGTTTCTGGAGCGTTCTGCAACTGCTACAGCAAGTATTAGCCAAGTATTTGAATGTTGAGCAGCAAGCTCATTGGCTGCTGATGCAAATAAAACCAATCAGCTGTGTCTATTGAATAATGATGTGATTATCAGATTGCGTCATGACAGAATTTCGTATATTTGCCGTCATATATCTGGCTTTCTGTGATTGTAAGCACAAGTAGTTTTTTGTGTCTTTTGCATGTCAAAATTAATTTTCTGTATAGAATAAAGTTATTCTGTCAGTTGTCATTACATCAATTTATTTAAATCAAAATGTATGCATATATACTTAAGTACACAAACAAGCAATAGTGATTCAACTTACCTGTAGATTATTTGAATTCTCTGCCATTCACATCATTTTCATGAAGTACTTCAGAACTAATTCTATAAAAACAAGAACAACATTAAATTCATCAACAAAATTATTTGTAAAAAATTAAATCTTCAGATAATAAGAAATCCACTTTTTGTCTTTAAGGAAAATTATTTTTCATAATCCACACTTTATGTCCCTGTCACACTATCACTTAGTTTGGACTTTGTTTCAGTCTGCACATTTTCCCTGTTGTGTTGGTTGTAATAATTATTCACGTGCCATTAATTATCCTCACATTACAAGTTGCGTAGTGCATGCTAATTTCACCCTTTTTCTTTTTTTGCCTCTTTCACCATGGACAATCCTTCTTTTTTGTTAATCGGCCTTAAACAAGGGAAGGATCACTTCGAAGATTTCCTCTTTCAGGCCAACCGATTTAGCTTCCTGGATGACTGCCTCTGCTCATTTCTATATGCCAGCCTGAACATCACCACCAAGGAGCAGTGTTCCGGGGAAGACTCTCAAGGGAGCTTCAGTGAATTTGTGGAGTGGGTGCTGGTATCCTGAGGATTGTCACTCACTGTTGGACCTGTCGATGACGACACCAGCCCCACTACTAACCCAGTGCCCAGCCCAGTTACACCCCGCTGCAAGGAGTGACAGCATGAGCCCACCGCAAATGGAAAGAACACCTAAGCCGCGATGTTAGAGCCCACCAGGGGCGTCACTAGGCCCTTTTTAGGGGGGCTTCAGCCCTAAACCCCTAAACTTCTGCCCAGCCCCCCTAAAAAAAATATTTGATTAATACATTTTTTATCGCTTCAGTCCCCTTTAAAAAAAACTCATTTGAAACGGCGGCAAGCTGCGTCAAGCTGCGTCAAGTTTCGGCTCCTCCCCTTATCTGAGTCTGCTTGGAGTTAGCGCATTTTTCAATCTTCAGTGGCGCCGAGAAGAGCGAACATCAGGGAGTACAAGGTGTGTCGTGAGTGCATTTATTGATAGATTGCTATGATATTACATCTGCATCGGTGCAGTTCTTTGTCATAAATGCATTGCAGTTTATATAATGTTATGTTATTGGCATTACATTATGCTGCCATGCACAGAAATGATTAAAGACACACATCATTATCTGAAAGCACTAGATGGCCCAGAGAGAGAACATCATTATTATTTTGGAGTTTTTTTGTTTTGTATTAATAAATATAGTTTTGTATTAAGTAATAATGAATCAGGAGGAGTGTACATACATATATTAGAGTAAGAGTAAAAGGGATTTGTGATTTTCTTTTAAGTACTTGATTTACAGAAGTGGCAAATTGATAATTCATGTTGTTATTTTTAATAAATAGAAATAAATATAGAACAGATTAATCATATTCCCAATAGACAGTTACATTAATACACATTTAGCTGGTTAGTTAAATGATTTGAAATTAAATAGATTTTCACGGGGTGACTTGGTGAATAACCAACCGTATTGTTGATTACAAAGGCTAAAAAGCTTAAAAAATAAAATAATTTATATTTCATTGTTGATGGACTTAGTTACCAAGCTTTCCTGGTAGCTTTGTCTGAGAAAATGATTCATAAATCAACCTATCAGTTGACCCTACGTTTACTTTCTTCACTGACAGACAAAAATAAAAAGCCTATATCAGTCAAAGCTCAGCTTTACGAGGGAAAAGACAGAGCAAGATAAAAACCAAGAGAAAAAGAGTGTGATGCTGATGAGGTGAGAAAAAAAACAGCTGCCCGCACATGGTTTTAAAGCTATTGTCACCCAATTTTTTGGCCTTCAAAACATCTTAAAATGCACATATGTAGATCAGAGAAATCAAAATTTTCTCGGGGGAGCATGCCCCCGAACCCCCCTAAATACCCCACATTCGGTACCTCAGTGATTATAAAACTGTGCCATATGCATGTTACTGGATGAATGAATAAACCCAAACTAGTTAATAATGACCATTAGAGCATAAACTAATTTTTTTTTTTTTTTTTTTTTTTTTTTTACATCATACCCTCATTGGGGGCTGATCCCCCCTAAAATGAAAATCCTAGAATCGCCCCTGGAGCCCACTCCTGGAAGAGCAATTGAGCCTGGCATCACATCAGAGCCTAAAGGGAACCTGTTTTACCAGGTGTGTGAGCCGGCTGTACCATCCATCGCCGTGGGAGTCCTGGTGGACTATAAGGGGTTGGAGGCTAGCCTCGCCCACCCTACTGCCACTGAGAGCGAGTACCAGATGGATATAATGGACAGTTGAAATGTGTGTGGATAGATGAATTCCCTGTGTCCCTTCATTATGCCCCGATGTGATTCTTTTATCTTCAGTCATGCTGTCTGTGCACTAGATAACATCTGTCCTTCCTTGCTCAAGGTCAGCAGTTGGATCACTCCACCTTCACCTTGTTTGGCCCTCTCACATTTCTTCTCCCTCCATCCATCTGTCAGCGTGAGGTTGTGCTTTCTGAAAGGGAGCTGTTTCAGTTTGCACATTTTCCCTTTTTTGATTCACATTTTCAACCTTTTGTGTTGGTTGTCATGGTTATTGATTTAATTTTGTTCTTTAATTAAGGTGTGTGTCGTTAATAATCCTACCTAATACTTAAGTTACTTCATCTCTGTTCTAGAGGTTTTGTAGCTGTAAGGATAACCTGCCTGTGGATTTGTTAAAGATTGCCTTTCACCTTCATCATATCATGTTCGTGTTGCAACACAGCTAATGTGATAGTACCAGAGAGGATTTTCTTTTTCCCCAAAAATTGTAGTTAATGATGTTATCACTTTGGACTAAAACCTGTTGATAAATATTGTTATACTATATTATTACCAAATATTGTATTACATTTTGATTGATTATATTATATGATTGATTAAAGGCCTTATTAATCTTAGTTAACGGATGTCTCTAGGTTACGTATGTAACCCTAGTTCTTCGAGGGAACGAGATGCTGTGTCAAACAACGCTTTGGGGAACGCATTTAGCGTGAGCGACTCTGAATATCATATCCAATCTGTCTTATAGAAGAGTGTGACGTCACGGGCGGGGTGACGTAAGCGACCAGGAAGCTATAAAGGCACAAGCCGCGCAGCTGGCTTCAGCTTCGAGTACCAGCAAGCGCCGGCAGGGGTGCCGGGGGTATGGCCTCGAGACGCAGCGTCTCGTTCCCTCGAGGAACTAGGGTTACATATGTTACCTAGAGACGTTCCTCTTCAGGAACTCGAGCTGCATCAAACAACGCTTTGGGGAACGAGTACCAACGCTGCCAGAATACCAAACCCCTGCCTAGTGTGTATCCGAAGAGCACAGTTTAGGACGAGAGGACTGAAGTGCCTGGCATGTCTAAGCCATAGAATCTTGCAAAAGTAGAAGGCGTGGACCACCCCGCTGCATTGCAGATGTCCAGCATGGACGCACCTGCTAGAAAGGCCTTGGAGGCCGCCATACCCTGAGTAGAGTGAGCCTTGGCTCCCGACAGCGGGGGATGACCAGAGGACTCATAGGTGGCATTGATAGCCTCGACTATCCAACGACCTTTCTAGCAGGTGCGTCCATGCTGGACATCTGCAATAGTCTGCTTAGAAGCAGGAAACCCCCTCTTGGGGGGACCGCAGCATACAAGCAATTGGTCCGTTTTTCTCCACAGGGCAGCTCTGTGGACGTATGCATCCAGCGCTCGAGCTGGACACATACAGTTTAGCTTCGCTTGGTCTGGCTCCCGAAAGGGGGGAGGACAGAAGGCCTGCAGCACTACAGGTCGTGGTGTGACAGAGGGAACCTTAGGAACATATCCCGCTCGAGGGTATATGAATGCTTTGGTCATGCCAGGTGCAAAATCAAGATAAGTAAGGGCCACTGAAAGGGCCTGCAGATCTCCTACTCTCCTCAGAGAGGTAATAGCCAACAGAAAGGCGCTTTTAAGCGTCAGATGTCATCTGAAATATCTTGAATAGGTTCAAACGGGGGTTTGCACATTGCCTCTAACACCACAACCAAGTCCCACGGGGGAATACGGGACCGTACTGGAGGTCTCAGCCACAGCGCACCGCAGAGGAAACGTGTAACTAAGGGGTGTCTTCCCAAAGACTGGCCATCGAGAAGGGCGTGGAAGGCCGCAATGGCCACCACGTAAACCTTCAACGTGGAGTGGGTCAACCCTGCAGAGAGCCTGGCCTGTAGGAACTCCAGAACTGTACCAACTGGGCAGTTTGCTGGGTCTAGCTAGCGGTCTCTGCACCATGAGGTGAAGAGTTTCCACCTCAAGGCATACAGTTTCCTCATTGAGTGAGCTCTGGATTGGAGGAGGGTCTCAACAACCTCGGTTGAGAGACCAGCTGCTAATAGTTGTGCCCCCTCAGGGGCCACACCACAGCTTCCACAACTCCAGGCGAGGGTGAATTATTGTGCCCTGCACCTGTGAGAGTAGGTCTGTCCTGATCGGTATCTCCCATGGAGAGCCGGCGAAGAGCGAGACTAGGTCTGCGAACCATACTCGGCCCGGCCAGAACGAGGCCACTAAAAACAGACGGACCCCATCCCGGCGTACTCTTGCCAGAACTCCCGGGAGCAGAGCAATAGGGGGAAAGGCATACAGACAAAGCCTTGGCCAGGTCTGTACCATAGCGTCCAGTCCTAGAGGAGCTGGATGAACTAGAGAGAACCAAAGGGGACATTGTGATGTCTCTTGAGTAGCAAAAAGGTCTACTTGAGCCCTGCCAAAAACTCTCCATATCTGCTTCACCACCTCGGGGTAAAGCCTCCATTCCCCGGGCCTCGGCCCCTGCCTCGACAGTTTGTCTGCTCCCACATTTAGTTTCCCAGGAATATATACTGCTCTTAACGAGAGGAGTTTGCTCTGGGACCACAAGGATCTGGTGCGCCAGCTTGTACAAGGGGCGCAAACGCAGACCTCCCTGGTGGTTGATGTAAGAGACCACCGATGTGTTGTCGGTGTGCACCAACACATGGTGACCCCTTAGGTCTGGGAGAAAGTGCTTCAGTACACGATAAACTGCTAGCATTTCTAGACAATTGATATGCCATGTCAGATGGCGACCACTCCACAGACCACGGGCAGGGTGGCCACTCATGACTGCACCCCAGCCAGTGAAGGATGCATCCGTCGCTAGTATTACACAGCAACAAGAAGCTCCCAGCACCGGGCCCTGACTCAAGAACCAAGGTTTCTTCCACATGTCTAAGGCACGGAGGCAGCGCCTCGTGACCTTGATAGTTTGAAGTGGATCGCCCCCGAAAGTGAACCTCAGAAACTTCCTGTGTTGTGGAAGGATGGATATGTGGAAGTATGCATCTTTGAGATCTATTGTGACAGACCTCGGACCTGATCTGACCTATAACATGCTTGATCGTGAGCAATTTGAACTTCAATCTCCTAACTGAACGATTTAAGACCCTCAAGTCTATAATCGGACGCAACCCCCCATCCTTCTTTGGAACTGTGAAATATTGGCTGTAGAACCCGGACTCCCTGTCTTGAGGAGGGACCACCTCGATGCCCTCCTTCTCTAATAGGGTTTTCACTTTCTGTTCCATAACCAGACCCTGCCTGGGGCCGACTATCGTCGGAATGACCCCGTTGAATATCGGTGGTGCAGAGCCAAACTGAATACGGTAGCTTTTTCTACTGTGTGCAGGACCCATTGAGATACATTTGGCAGTAGTTTCAACGCTGCTAAATAAGCTACTAAGGGAATCAGTCTCTCAAGACTGACCTGTGGTGTAAGAGGCCCCCGCAGGGGCAGCGAGCGTCAGCCCCGCTACGCGCACTGGCGGAAAATACTGAGAACGATGCTCGCTGGGGACCGCTGTACCCTTGAACACTGGCAGGGTTGGCAGACCGGCCCCTAGAGGGCACTGAAGCGAGACGGGCATCGTGTAATGCGGTGTACGGCACTTTACCCCAGTAGGGACCGCCCTCTGCAGTCGTGACCGAAACGTGTCAGGACTTCTTAACCGAGGGCCTCACAGCCTGAAGTGCGGCCCTCAGATCCGCCTTAGGCTGGGAAAACCCTGGTTCAGTGCATTGCTTCAGCCTCCGGTCCCAACGTAGGGGGAGCGCGGCGGCAACACTCTGACTATAGACTGAGAGTGCTGCTCCCGCCCAGCAGCCCCTCCAGTATATATAATTTCTCAGAGTGAGATAAATGTCATTATATTCCTCAGAATTTAATGCAAACAAACAATCAGACAAGTAAACACGGTCTGCCTTGTTGGTATAATTCATATCTAACTTCTCATAGTCAGATAGATTCAGATAGATGAATTTAATTCCTAAGAAAGAACTCTAATTCTGGGGAATACGGGTGGAGATAGGCAGAGCTGTCTTCGCCCCGTCCTTAGATATGCGAGAAGCACAGTCAGCCCCCTTATTTTTTCCCGAGAGCTGACTGCGTGAGCTGCACTCCTCATTAATGCTGTTTACGTTGCCTCGGCAACACGCAAGCCGCCTATTCACACAAACAATATTAATCTCCTCGGAGATATGTAGCTGCAGCTGCGAGTTCACAGAGTGGGAAGGAACCGATGGGCGTGCTTCCGAACCGCGATCTGGATTCGCCTTTCAGATGTCTCGCCTTAGCTTTGCTCTTTGACTATTGCTTACTCTTTGAGGAGCTAATAGTGACAAACAACAATAAATAAGACTGACAAGACAGAATGACATGCACACACAGAGCGCTTGCTGAAATACGCGAAGCTGAAGCCAGCTGCGCGGCTTGTGCCTTTATAGCTTCCTGGTCACTTACGTCACCCCGCCAGTGACGTCACGCTCTTCTATAAGACAGATTGGATATGATATTCAGAGTCGCTCACGCTAAACGCGTTCCCCAAAGCGTTGTTTGACGCAGCTCGAGTTCCTGAAGAGGAACCTCAGTTTTTGGGTGAAAAAAGCATTAGTTGTGTATTATTTTGCCAATGTTCAAACAAAAAACTGAAGTCCGTAAACTTAGATCAATAAGACCTATAATCAGTCATTTCCAAAAAGAAATGCAAAATCTATGCTGACAAAAATAATTAATCCAAAAGTTTGTGATGATAGATCATAATGTGAGATTTACAAGCAATTCTTGACTGGGTATATCATGTATTGCAAAGAATTTTCAGCACAGCACAAAGGCTAAAAAGATGAGGTAACAGAAATGAGGAGTAACGAATCATATTTCCTGACATTCATTGGTGCCTTGTGTTGTTGATTGTTCAGGCCAGTTGTAGATCTTTTGTATCTTTGTTTTTTACCAAAAATAAAAATCAATAGATGTACTTGACTGTGTTTGATTTTTATTCACCTTACACCACTTACACTGATATAGAAAATACACAAAATTAGAATAGATACAGCGAAAAGCACTAATTTAGGGGAAATGCTTTACAAACTCATAAACTGCATGATTCTAAGTTATATAGACAACAGATTTAAACTTTTCACACAATGCACATGTTGAATTTGTAATCTTATGGCTTTGAACAATCTGACCGAAAATGTAAAGCCGCAAGCATAACACAGATAAATCAGAGTTTGATGTGAATGTTCTCATGGGCTACCAGAAATAAATACCTAAACTATGCATACTGTAATCTGCTGTAGATGTAAAACTGTTATTAAAAGGGATTTAAGGCTTGTCCGTCTAAAACTTACCTGCCTATTAAACAGGGGAATGCAAACAATAAGGAGACGGAGTGCCTTCTGACATACTAATGGTGATGAGCAGAATCAGGCATGTACAGTTATGGAGACATTAATCCTTGTAAAGCTGCATGTCTAGGCTGCCACATCATCAAGCATTGTCAAAGGCCGATTCAGTCTGAAGCAGCCTTAGTTTTGTGCCCTTCATTTGCCTTATTTTAAAGGATGCATCAAGTGTATCCTTCATGTCCTCCAATCACCCAATAATCCTTTGCATACTACTGTACATGAAAACAATTGGCAGAAAATGAATTAGCACTTTCATTATGAAATGCAAGATAAAAATAATAATAAATTTATTGTAAATTATTCACATAATGCTAAATTGTCCATAATGTAAACCACTGGGAGGCCACAGATAGTTCATGTTCACTGTATTACATTTATAGAAGGGAAGTTCATATTTTTTCCAGTATTTTTGTGCTGTGACCGTGGGGCTAGAAGCATGAATGACGTGGTCTGGACCATCTTATTCTATTGTTTAATGCTGGATTGGATTGGACTAGGAAGGACACAGCCTCTCTAGAATGTGGCTTTCCAATCGAGAATTACCCAAGGTAACAGTCATGTACCGAATACCTTTAACTTGGAAAGAATGTAAACAAAAATAACATGGATTTTTTTTGTGTGTGTGTCATTGCATCTGCATAACATCATTAAAAAGATATAGTTGGAAATATTATAATGCATTTCTGGATTTAGCCAATACCATAATAATAATAATAAATACATAAATACAAATCCAGATAAGCGACTTATCTGAAATCACTGTTGCCTTAAGTGCCTCTGAAAAGCTGTCATTAAAATAAAAAAATGAACACATAAGAGTTCTAACAGTTTTATTGTTTTTATATTTTGTATCTTACATTAATTTGTATATAGGTCTGAGAGTCTGCGAGAGTAAGGGTGGAAGAAGGCTCATCGGCTGACATTACAATGGAGATTCACCCTTCAACTTGGAAAGAGGTGGAAAGTGTAGTCTATAATGCAAGATCAGCATCAGCCCCAAGGCCAAATGGAGTCCCATACAAGGTGTACAAGAATGCACCAGATGTCCTGAGCTTTCTCTGGGGGCTCATGAGGATAGTGTGGCAGTAGAAGATTATACCCAAAGTGTGTTGTATGGAAGGGGGTAGTTCTCAAAGTATAAGGACTTATCAGACAGTTTCAACCAATATCCCTGCTAAATGTACGTATAGGGTAAAGTCTTTTTCAGAATCATGGCCAAGAGTTTGTCTGGAAACCTGAAAAGAAATAACTGCATTGATAATGTGGTACAGAAGACAGTGATATCAGGGTGTTCTGGGTGTTTACAACATTCCATTATGATATGGCACAAGATCCAGATGCAAATGTGGGGAAAAAGGACCTCCATGTTGTCTTCCTAGACCTTGATAATAATGCCCTTGGGTAGGTGCCCTGTAATCTCCTATTGGGCTGCTTTCAACTTCTTTTACATTCCGGACACCATTACAACTTTTGAAATCATGTTTCCAAGATCTGCAGTTTTGCTTTACCACTTCTGAGGTTACCAACTAGTGGAAAGTCTTGGAAATTGACATTATAGCAGGATCACTCTTGGGTATAATATGGCTATGGAGGTCCTAATTCAAGACTCAAGGTGGGTGGTAGATGAACAGCAGCTGAATGGGACTTGTGAATTTCTCCCTTCAGAGCCTATACTGATGACATTACTACTCTGATCACGACGGTGCCATGCACCGGAAGACTACTCAGGAAACTAGAGGAGAATGTCAGATGGGCCTGAATTAAAATAAGACTTCCAAATCTCATTTTTCAAGATAAAGAAAAAGTCTAGCATTTTAAAAGGGAGTACTCAGTGACATCAAGTTCTTCATTGGAAATGATTGTACCAAAAGTATCTGAGCAGCCTGTGAAAAGCCTTGGTATGATGCAAGCCTGAAAGACAAAGAACAGGTACAACAACTGCAGAAGGAGATCAGCAGTGGACTACAGGCCATTAACAGTACTCAACTACCTGGAAGACTGAGGGCCTGGTGTTTGAAGTTTGGCCTTCTACAATGTGTACTGGTGTCCCTAACAGTTTGTAAAGTTCCAATCTCAACAGTAGAGAAACTGGAAAGAGGAATCACAGTTTACATCCAGAAAGGGCTCAGAGTTACATGGTGTCTTACCAACATAGGCCTTTGTGGAAGTTCTGTCCTAAAACTGCCCTTCACTAGTCTCACAGAAGAGTTCAAGTGCACTAAAGTGAGACTTTAGATTACTCTGAATGAATCACAAGACATAGTGCGGTACAATGCACCAACCTCAGTAGCAGGCCACAAATGGGGACCAGCTAGTGCAATGAGGAGGTGATAACAGCAATTAAACATGCATACATTGAGGGGCATGTTCAGCACGAAAGAGGAAGCCTTGGGTTAACAACAAAACGTCCAGAGTGGAACAAAGCCACAGCACAAGGGAGGAGGAAGATGGTGGTATGCAAACAGGAGGAAGCAGCAAGGTGTGCTAAGGCAGTCTCCCCCGGTAAACAAGGACAGTGGACACAGTGCTATAGAGTGAAGAAGAGGAGGATCAGCTGGAAGGACCTGTGGAGCATGGAAGTGAAGCTGCTTGGCTTTATCATCGGAACTACTTATGACATCCTTTAAACAAAAATTAATCTCAAACAGAGGTTGGGTGAAGACCCTGGATGTGCTCTCTGCTCCAGCCCAGCTTCCCTCAAGCACATACTGACAGGGCGTGAAGTCAGCCTCACCCAGGGTATGTTTGTGTTGAGTCACATCCAAGTCTCTAAGAGCCTTGCCTCCACCCTTGAGGAAAAACGTATCGCCACCAATTCTTTACCACCAGCGAGTAACTTCCCTGCAAGCCATCTTTGTCCATGAAGGGGCAAAAGTAACCAGGAACAGGCATACATCACTGAAGCATAAACAGGTTTGGATAACCTGTGAATGGAAGATGCTGGTGGATATTGGTTGTCAGCTTGCTTTTCATCCAGGGATCACAACCACTACCCTCAAACCTGATATAGTTCTCTGGTTCCCCTCTGTGTAGAAGGACTTCATCACTGGACTCACCGTACCCTGTTGAGACTTATTGGAAGAGGCTTATGAGTGTAAATACCTAAGATATGCTGAGCTAGCTGTCGATTTATTACTCGTGAATATAATCCGGCTGTTGGATATACGATGTAACTTGCTAAGAGGCCAGGCAATCAGAAGCCGGAGCTTGTGCATAACACGTATAACTACATCAGAGGCAGCTGAGAAAAACAGCCAGTAGCTCTAGTCTAGATAAAGAGGCAAGAATCTGACTGGGTTCAAAAATAGCAAGGTGGGGGGAAAAATGGCGCTGGGGGGGTGTACCTGGGTTTCCAGGTATCACTGTTGAGCCCTCTTGGGATGTTGTGGGCTCATCAATGAAACATCAGTGAAAGAGGGAGTCCACCTGATGACCCCGATGACATACCCTCCAACATTTAATGATATACCTGTCTCCCATAACTTCAATCGCATCCAGCATCATCAAAGTACCTGCAAATGTCAAGATCAAGAATATTCAACTGGTACATGCTCGCACACATATCATTTTTTATAATTTTATATTTTTATTAAAGCGATCAGGTTGTGGCTTTCAATTCGATAGAGTTGAAATTTGCACAACACCTGGTTCTCCAGGGTATTAGAGGTGTTAGTGTTTAACACACTCACATGTAAGCAAGACCAGCCACACTTGTAGCAGTAATACCAGCATATTGGCAAAACAGATTTGGTGAATGTTCCAATGCATCATTATGATTACACTCTGGAGAGTGTGAAAGGTTTCTGTTTAAAAAGTATTTTTGCAGCTTTGAACAATTTAGCCAATCAGAAATATCTGTTGATTTCTTGAACTCAACAGCTAATCAGAGGCATTTAAGTAATGTATTATTGTATACAGACTTAAGTTTCTTGTTTCCAAGGACACTGGCAGTCAGATTTTTGTTTACACATTTTCACTTGCTTGAATCATGGTTTCTTCATGCACACACATCTGCAGTACAAGAATGAGGTAATACTTTACCTGACATGTCTGTGCCTCATTGCCAGTGTTTAGGGTAACACCTTACAAGTAATGCAAGTTACATGATCACATTACTTTTTCCAGTAACTAGTAAATTAACCCATTAATTTTTAATTTACAAGACAATATCTGAGTTACTTTTTCAAATAAGAAACGTGTTACTATATTTTCCCATTTATTGACTGACAGCTCTCCGGTTCCCATGTTGAGAGAAATTGGGAATAAGTGCAGCGGTGTTGTGTGTGCGGTGTAAACTTGATTCGTACTGTAGTTCTAGGCTAAATGTGAACATGCATTTACTGATCTCACTTGCACAAAAACAGATTCAGAATTCCTCAAAAAGAATAAAAACAGTAAACTGCAAACTCACAACATGTCGCAAACCTGCAATAATAAAATGTTAAATATCCTGTGTGCATGTAATCTCATTTTATTAACCAGCATCTTTGTTGCTGACCTTTGATGATCCAATTCAACCATTAACAAAAATTATTTGTGTTATTATTGTGATTTGTGGTTTTTTTTATTGCTGAAGAGTGATGAACTCTTTTCTCCGGCATTCTATTCTTCATGCAGTCCAGAATGGAAGCACAGCTGAAAGGTTTGTTTGAGCAGGAATTTACATTTCCTTCAGTCTGAGAAAATGAAAGGGGTTTAACATTTTCGACAAATATAGCTTTTTTATATTAAAAACAAATAAGCAAGAACAGACCAGATGAGAAAAAGTAACACAAAAGTAACCTATTACTTTCCATAAGAAGTAAGGCTAATACAATTAGATAGAATAAAGGATTCTTTATCTACATCTATATCTAACTTTTATATATCTTTAGCTTTATTATTTTATCTACAGCAGGCCATTTCATTGCCTGAATTAACAGTGTTGATCCACTATGTGGAGCAGCTATTTTTATCATTTTTATAGTGTTCATTATTACAACTGTACAGTGGGTAAACGCGTTTGCAGTGGCTTTTTATACAGTATATAACACTGAAAATCCCATGTAACTCTTTGGTCTGAAGTGAGTGGCATCACAGTACATTTGGAATTTTACCATAATAGCACTCTAATTTACCCTAATTAGCACTTATCTAAACTTTCACTATGTTGTAAATTATTACAGGTAAATAAAACAAAAGCTTAACCAAAATTTAAAATAAAATTAGATTAGATAAAATAGGTGATGATAATCATCTCTATATATCCGGGGGCAGCAGGGCATTACCATACCCGTGTTAAAGCTGGTGCTCGTCTGGACAGAACACCCAATTGTTATTCATTTTCATGAGTAATATCAGTTATCTACTCTCCCATGAGCTCTTTGAGGACACCTCATACAACAGAGAGAGAGAGTTGGGGTGGAGCTCTGTTTATACAGTGAGTCATGATGAATGAGAGTCATCCAGACTAATGCCTTCACAGCAGAGACAGACTTAAGCACAAAAAATAGAACAGGTCTATCACTTCTGGAGTCATGGAGATGCATTGTAGTTGTAAAATCTATCTTAATAAAATCTTAATATCAGTAATATTGTTTTAAAAAGGCTACAAAATTACAGACCTTAAATCATGCACAAAGTAAAAGCACCAAAAAAAGAAAAGAAAAAGAAAGAAAGAAAGAAAGCATGCAAAAGATGTAATTTTGTAGTCAATTTGTTCATGCTTCTCACTCCACTCATACCATTAAAACCATTTATTACTAGTGCTTGCTTAAAAAAAAAAAAAAAAAAAAACTTAGCAACTGCACAACAGCCTGGCAACCACAACATAATAGCATTGTGACAGAAAGTTGTGAGCACATGGCAAATAAGCTTGACCTGATATTTACTCAAAGAACATATATTTTACTATTAAAAGAAACAATATTGAATGTTAAGCTAAGAATTGTCAGAAATTCATATAAATATTACAGTATGAGAATCAGTGACATGATGGTCACTGTTTATCTGGATGTATTAATATTCAAAAATACATTACATATAAATTCATGCATGCAACTTGAATAATGCTCTTTTATGATAAGCATAAACTAATTTATCAATTAAAATTAATTTAAATAATTTTTAGGGAAGCATCAAGTAAAAACTTACACATGTGTTCTGATAGTATCATGAAGAAAAAAATACTAATCAAAAAGAATAAAATTCTTTAAACAAAAAGCTTAAGCATATTTTTTCTTTATAATTTCTTAGGGGAAAAAAAGGTTTTAATATTTTTATATTTGCATATTATATTCATATTTAAATGGGTTTACAGTTTAAATGGCTTTTGTCCACAAAATTAAAGTCAAGAGCGACCAACAGAGTAATGTGTGACAAATATGCCAGTTGAATTTTTTTTTAAATAAATCAATAAATAAATAAAATAAATATATATGTGTTATATATATAACTGTATGCAACAAACATGAATTCATGCTTTAACTTGGCACATGCATTTTAAAATTGATTTCTTAAAGATTTTTTTTCTTCATAAGACACTGTTATTTGTCACTAAACCATGTGTCTTTATGTGTCATCAGCATACAGCACAAGTGTTTTCATGGCTTTAGATGATGACTTTCCCTCTCACATCTGCAGACTGAGAACAAACATTTGAACTCTGAAACTCTGACATTTGGTTGCTGCCAGGTTTATATTCACTTAATGCTTGATCAAAAATGGTGAATTTAAAATTACTTGGTATTCTCTCATTACTGGTAGAGTGTTTTTGTTCTGTTTCAAACTGACAAAGAGAGGAAATAGGGCACACGTGTGTGTGTGTGTGTGTCTGTGTGTGTATGTGTGTGTGTGTGCCCATAACTTTGTTGCACTCCCTTCATTGAAATCTCAAGGGTGAGGACATTGAAGTAGTTCAAAAAGACACAGAGACATTCCTTTGCAGTATCCTCACTAGGGTGGAAACTGAATACTGGTCCTTGAGTCTCAACTGGAGGTTGCAGAAGGGACTGGCACACACCCTCCTTCCCCCCTCCCGGCCAGAAAATGCAGTTCCCGCCCTCAGGCTCTATCTTATAAGAAGAAAAATCTGGGCTTGAAGACACCATTCCTCTTCAGGACAACTCCTGGCAGTTTCCTGCAGTGACCTCTGCGTTCTTCTCATCTCAGCATCCATCCACCATGTCGCTCTCTGTTCGTACGACAACCTCCACAGTTCCCAGGACTGTGACCTCCAAGTCCATTATCACTAAGACTCGGAGCAGTTCGGCGGCCTTTCCGCAAAAAGCCCACAGCGTGTATGGAGGTGGTCTAGGAGGCAGCACCCGCATCTCTACTTACAGAGTTGGAGGTGGTGGAGGATATGGTGGAGGATACGGTTTTGGTGGAGGATACGGAGGAGGATACGGAGGAGGACATGGTGGAGGATTCAGCTCTGGAATCATGGTTGGAGGAGACAGTGACTTGATCCAGCTGAATGAGAAGGCCACCATGCAGAACCTGAATGACCGTCTGGCGTCCTACCTGGAGAAGGTGCGCTCACTGGAGGCTGCCAATGCCACTTTGGAGAGGCAGATCCGTGAGTACTATGAGAAGAAAGGGCCGATCGCACAGAGGGACTACAGCAACTACTGGAACACCATCAAGGACCTGAAGGACAAGGTACAGTGATGCCTGAAAGAATATGCAACGTTATAAAGACTAGCAAATTCTAGTGCACTAATCTAGTTGCTAAATAATAAATGGCAGATTATAGAGAATCCTTGCAACACACTACTGCATACTGTTCTCATACAAACGACTGCATAGTTGCAAAGTCTGACATATTTGGCATGCAACCAGGTGACATTTTGCCCTAAATTTATGTTCTAAACTCATGTATTAAAAACTGCATATCAATGTTTTTCATTTCAGATTAAAAATGCTACCATCAACAACGCCAACATCCTCCTGCAGATCGACAACTCTAAACTGGCTGCTGATGACTTCAGGATAAAGTAAATCCTCTTAAAAAACATTCCTCTGTAACCGTGATAGCTTTAGAGTTTATTCCTCATCCTGCTTCTCCACCAATCAGATATGAGCATGAGGTGGTGATGCGGCAGTCTGTGGAGGCTGACATCGCTAACCTGCGCCGCTTGCTGGACCAGACTACCCTGACAAAGGCTGACCTGGAGATGCAGATCGAGAGTCTGCAGGATGAGCTGGCGTTTATGAAGAAGAACCACCAGGAGGTTTGTAGTAACTTACCCTTTTTAAATTTTTGAAATTGTGCAGCTAATCATAGACCTGATGCTGAATCCTTGTGGGTTTACAGGACTTGGCTGCACTGAGGGCACAGCTGACAGGCACAGTGAACGTAGAGGTCGATGCTGCTCCTCAGCAAGATCTGAACAAGGTTCTGGAGGAGATTCGTTCTCATTACGAGAACATCATTCAGAAACACCGCAGGGAACAGGAAGACTGGTTTAAAAACAAGGTAAGACATCTTCTGTACTCATGAATCAGTGAAGACCCCTGATTTCACTCAATCAAAGCTGGTTTCTTATACTAGTAATACTAAGGTAAAAAAATACAGCTGAGTTTATGATGTACAATACTTGAATTTATATTGTGTGTGTTCCTGTCTCTCTTAGACGGCAGGTTTGAACAAAGAAGTGGCCATCAGCACAGAAACCATACAAACAACGAAGACACAGTTCACAGATCTACGACGCACCTTGCAGGGTCTGGAGATCGAACTGCAGTCTCAACTCAGCATGGTGAGAAACAAGGGGAATACAGGAAGTATAGGGGGAGAGCAAGAGATTACATTATCTGAACTCAAGTTCAGCAAAATATTACTTAGGTTAGGGAAGCAAGCCAAGAAAGATCCAGAAACAGATGGACAAGAGGGCGAGTGTGAGACATGTCAAAAATGTTTTATTTTATGAAGTCCTCCAAATCCCAGGAAGTAGGTGAGGTACAATGAAAGGAATGAGAGAAGCCATACATAACTCTTGAGATGTGAAGGGTTCATTTGTGGACTTTCTTCTTGGTGGTGTTTTTCTGTGACATTTTTCGTACAGCAGCACTTTATTGTGACCTATTTTTGCATGTTCCCATTACTTGCACAGAAAGCGGCACTGGAAAACTCACTGGCAGACACAGAGGCTAGGTACAGCGCTATGCTAGCAGGCTACCAGAACCAAATCAACATGCTGGAAGCCGAGTTAAGTCAAGTAAGGGCTAGCATTGAGCAACAGGGGCGAGAATACGCCTTGTTGTTGGACATCAAGACTCGTCTGGAGCAGGAGATCGCCACCTACAGGAGCCTCCTGGAAAACCAAGACATTAAGTAAGTTCATTTATTTTATTTGTCAATTGTGTGTCAAAAGTGGTGCATGGATTATGTTAAGTCATTCAGTCCTGAAATTACTTCACTAATGCATCTTTTTCTTCTTCTTCTTTTTTTTTCAGGACTCAAATACCAGGTAATTCTTTCTTTGCGTACTGAAGTGGGATGGTCGGTTTCAGACAGGTACTACAGTGAATGTATAAAATTTTGCAATATTGACTCTCTCTCTCTCTCTCTCTCTCTGCCTTTAGGTGCAACTGTCACTGTCTCCACAGGTGGAACAACAACAATCCAGAAGACACAGCACTTCTAAATGCAGAATGCACACTGCTTTATGAGACAACATCTAGATACACACATATATTTGGTTTTGAAAGTTTACTAAAGTAATAATGAGAAAAAGTGCTATAAAAAGAAAAACAGATGATGATACTCATATTTGTGTGTGATAAAACCTAAAGTCTCTGAAAATAAAACTGCTGTCATGAAATTACATTTTGCATTGTTTTTCTTTAACTGAACACTATATTCTTTCTTTTACATAAAAGAGTAAAAATGCAAAATAAAATGGAAATTCACATTCCTGACATAATATTTAGACTGTAGTGTGGTGACACAGTGTTCCATTACATGAAAACACCCATTTACAGTAATCATTAGAAACAAGAATGTTTCTAATGAAACAAGGAAATAAACAGAGTCTCTGTCTTCCCAAAGTTTTTCATGGGTTCCTTCCATAACAGCCTCACAACAATAGTGTATATGTTGCCTGGCAACAGATCCACCACAAAAGTGGTGATGGGAAGGTCATAAAAGCTGGTTGGCCATTGACTTCTCCTTATCAGTAAAAACCTTTGACCCTCATAAACAATTGCAATTGTGTAACTGGATAAAGTAACATTTATATATAGAGGAAAATATGTTCAGAAGAGAAAGAGACTCAAAGAGAGACATGAACATACACATGTATTTCATGAATAAAAATGCTATGTGGCTACTACTTTCATGTATCTTGGCTTTATTTGTTAAGATTAAGGTCAAATATGTTCTACACTTACAGTTATGTGATTTGCAGGAGGCAACAAGTCATGTAATGACCAGTAATCTTCATAAAGAGACAGAAGAGTTAGTAAAATGTAGAGAGAAAATAGTATATAATACATTTCAACTTTATCTCTACATGAAAGCAGACACATAAGTGTGGTATTATTTTTGCAAAGATGCCTAATGAGATTTTACTGTTTGATTGGTTCCAGTTCTGACTTCGGGGAATGCGATGAATCAGAATTAAAATTGTTACTGTCTCAAAACAAGTTGCTGCCATCAGACTAAGACGTTGTTGACTGGGTGTGGTATGGCACTTTCACCAAAACAGTGTTTTACTACACAATGTGCTCTGGGATATTATTAAATCATTATGTGATTTCTTACAGTAAACTTAACTGTATACACCAATAGCTTGAATTTACAATATAATGAAATCTCCCATTTGAAAAATTCAAAAGATACATCTAACAATGGTTTTCACTAACTTTGTTTCTGTTCTCTTTTAGTTTTGACTTACAGTTCTTTTGCTTGTTTGCAAGAAGGGTTACAAAACCTGGAGAGAGCTATCTGTTTCATTTATCTCAATGGAATTGTATGTTTACACTGGCTTAGTGGCATAATGCATGTACACTGGAATCAAATCACTAGAAACAATGTATCACACTAGATTGTTGAATTTCATGTTGAAATGGCAGTGAATCAAGAGACACGCCAATCGACAATGGATTTTATAGACAGCAGGTTTTAAAACTTAAATCATATAATAAAGTGTCTCAGTAGAGTGCTAAAATGCAGTCTGAAGCTAAATATGTCATGAACCGGGTACCCTCCTCTGTCTCTCTTTCTCCCTCTTCTGGTTAGTCTCCTTCACAAACTCTTCCAATCATCTCAATATCACTCACAGCTGTTTCTCATTCCCCCTGCTCTTCTCTGTTTTCTCTCTACAACTGTACCTGCTTTCTCTGAATAGACTGTCTATTTCTAGCTTTCTTTCCCCTTTGTTCTCTGCCAGATTATTATCTCATGTTCACATACGTACCTGAGCCTGGCTCCCTCCCCTATAATTTGTAAAATAATTTGTAACAGGTTACACAAAAACATTTAAAAAAAACATGACTAAGTCAAGTTCAAACCCATGACTAAGGATAGGTATCGTGAAAGTTTTAACAGTATTATAATACTCTTACCTATACTGCTTATCCATTTGGTATTTTAATGGTATTCTTATCTATATTTTTTGTTTTATTTATATATATATATATATATATATATATATATATATATATAGAGAGAGAGAGAGAGAGAGAGAGAGAGAGAGAGAGAGAGAGAGAGAGAGAAATTAAGATCTGAATTAACATGGCTTTATATTCTGAAATGTAAAATAAATATTTAATAAAATAAATATAAAACATCAGATGGTAAATGCACCAGTGTGCAGACATTTTTTGTGTGTTTTATACATAAGAAAGGTTACAGTAAGAACATGAACAAAGAAACAAAGTAAAACAAACTGACAAACAAATACAATAAATCAAATATACAAGTGAAATTAAATAAACTGCTTTTATTTTTCCGTGAAGATCTACAAACTGTTCAGGTAATAGCCTGCAAAAGAAATCTAAAGGTAATAAAATGTAAATGAACACTGCATTTTCACTGTATATATTGATGGAGTAATGCTTATTAAAGCTATAAATTTATGCAGATTCAGAGCTGTGAGTGATTTTGTCTTTGTATTTTGTTGTTTGATTAACATTGATGGCCCAAGCGCCAGTCTGTCACTTTAAGACAAAATATTGACTATACAGGGATGGGTATCATTAAGGTTTTAATGGTATTTTTTAAATGGTTATTACCTTGGTGTTTTTAGCCCCATGTACTTATGTTTGAGCTACTGAGTTTATTAAAAACAACACAATTTTTTTATATAACACGCAAAAGTCTGAGTCTCGCTGTATCACTCAGGCTGCACTGCAGTGTCTATTCACAGGCGCGATCCCACTACTGATCGACACGGGGGCTTTGACCTGCTCCGTCTCCGACCTGGGCCGGTTCACCCCTCCTTAGACGACCTGGTGGTCCCGAGCTCCCCCAGGAGCACCATATCGATACCGAACTTAGTATGGACACCTGATCAACATAGTCCACTGCAGCCCAGAACCCCTGAACTCAAGCGATCCGCCAGCCTCAGTCTCCCAGCAGTTTGGATTACAGGCGCGCGCCACTGCACCCGACGAGAGCTCGAGCATCAGCGCTGATACTCAATCTAGTGGTCACTGACACCTCGAGTACAGCACAGCAGAACAAGCATCTCTGTCTCTCTCAAATAAAATTGTAGACTCGAGAACCTTTATTATTAAGGAAGCTTAAAAATAATAGTTGATTTACTCCTCAAAGTACAATACAAATAAGCTTAAGCTAGTTTCGACATTTAATGCACGTTTTATAACAAAATTGCACACATATATAGTTTTAAAACAAAGAAGGTTTAATTTTTAGTTTTAATGAAAATAATGTTTAATTCATCCAATTAAAAAAAAAAATAGGGTAATGATTCACATATATATATTTTTTACTTTAACCCCTTAGGGCAAGTTGTTTATTTTTCACTGACTCAAGTAAAAAAAAATATACATACAGAGGGTTGGTCTGGGAACGCCCCCGGGAACGCCCGTCACGTGATGTAAATTTAGCCTGTGGGGGAAAACATTACCTTGGCGCCAATTAAAATACACGGGACAATCATGCTGAAGAGTTGCTCTGTCGTTCCCTTCTCGAGGCGGTAACTCAACATTACGTCAGATAAGATGTATATGGGAACTCCTCCCTTCTCCGCTTTCGCTGAAATCTTATGGGCTAACACCAGCTGGGGATAGCTGGCCAATTGACTAGAAGCATGCAAATACTGACAGGTCAGCGGGCAGTATAAAATGCATGGGTGCGAAAATTACGTCAGAATCTCTTTCTTCACAGCAGAAGTCTTATCTAAGTCATCGTGGAAGTTGCAATAGAGGACTACTCACCCTGTTTTTCCTCTCCGCATCCGATGGCTGCTACTGCTAGACTCGGGACTTCACCAGTTCTGTGTGACCTGCCTGCACCTCCAGGAGGAGCCCGTCAGGGTCTTTGGCAAGGCTGTCACGGAGCTGGGTCTCGCTTACAACGCACCTGACAAGCCTGTGAAAAGTAGCTGGACTCGTGGCTCCTCCAGTCGAGCCGCTGCCAGACGGCATTGAGGCATGCAAGAGCTCGTGGTGAAGTCATGGGCTGCACCCCAATCGGCGCGCACCCACTCTGCAACGCAGACGGAAACCCCCCCGCCGAGGAGACTGTTCGGCGCACCTGTGCCCGTCTCCCTCTGCATTGGGTTCGGACCACAGCCTGCCTTCCAAGCCGTGTGGGTCACGGCCCATAGGTGGACAAAGCCTATACTTATGACGGAAGGCAGCTTCTGCCCTTCATGCCATGGAAATACACCAGGTGTTTCAGGCAGACGGCAGCATAGTAGCGCTGACGTTATCAGGGATCTGTGCGCTGTAACTGATCTTGTGCTGATGGCTACTAAGTGCTCTGCTCAGCCGTTTCATGGGGCTTATGGTCGTCCTATGGCTTACCCTAGCTGACCCTGAAGACGCGGACCGTAGGACGCTCCTAAATGTTCCAGTTACTCCCTCCAGACTCTTTGGTGATGCCATGGATTCGTTCAAGGAGCGTTTCTCCGAGACGCAGAAAGCGCGCCAAGGCGGTGAGCCACGTGATGCCCCGTCACTCACTCCAGTCATCATCTGCGAGGTTCTGCTCTTCTGCACCTTGTCAGGCTCTAAGACCGGCTAAACAGCCCGCCGTGGCACCCCGCTCCGGACCGGACGCGCATTTCAGCCAAAACAAGCAGTGGTAAGAGCCTGGGAGGAATCGTCAGGGTCAGTTGAGGACCCCGCGCCACGAGAGAGCCAGCGCGCCATCCTTGGCCACCGAACCGTCTCCCTGACGAAGCGATAAAGTGAAAGAGTGAACGTGCGGGAGCCCCCCCCCCCCAAGCGCCATGTT
This sequence comes from Carassius carassius, assembly GCF_963082965.1. Taxonomy (NCBI): domain Eukaryota; kingdom Metazoa; phylum Chordata; class Actinopteri; order Cypriniformes; family Cyprinidae; genus Carassius; species Carassius carassius. The sequence continues at coordinate 13,158,660 of NC_081792.1, forward strand.
CACATGCATCATGTCCACCATGTTCCTATGGGCGACGATTGCTATGTCTGTTTAAATGCTGTTTGTGTGAGTTCCACAATAGAAGCATGTATACAATCAACAAAAGAGCTTTTTCTTCCTCTTACACCCAACACTGTGTCACTCGCCCTGTTTCAGGCCTCTCAAGGGCGCAAGAGTGCCACACCATACAATGGCCACCGTGAACCGCCCTCCTGCCAGTGCTTCTAGCCTTGCGGGGGCAGGGCCCTGGTCAAAACAAGCCATCGGGGGCCGAAGAGCCCACCCCTCTCTAGAGCAATTTCATCGACTCTGCGCTGTTTCAGACTGGGCAGGTTGTTTTCACTGAGGTAATTTCAGAGGCTTCTGGGACTGATGGCGGCGGCTTCTTCAGTGTGCCATCTGGGTCTGCTGTACATGCGGCCGCTACGTTTTGGCTGTAACTCGAGTTCCACCGAGGGCGTGGTCTTCGGTCCACAAGCACATTAAGGTCATTCACAGTTGCGTCAGCACTCTGTGACCGTGGAGCAGCCCGGATATGTCCAGCCGAGGAGTTCTTTTCTTGATGAACACGTCTACTTCAGGCTGGGGAGCAGTGCGTCTGGGCGTACCTGCCTCAGGCCTGTGGTCGGAGTCACAGAGAAGGTGGCACATAAACCGTTTGGAATTGGAAGCAGTGTCCTTAGACCTGCAAGCCTTTCAGTCGAAATTGGAGTGGCAACATGTACTGATTCAAACCAACAACACGTTTGTGGTCTCAGACATAAATCGCCAGGGCGGAGTACACTCCAGAGCTCTATTCAAACAGGCAGCGAGTCTCCTGTTGTGGGAAGACCGACACTTTCTCTCCATAAGAGCGGCGCACATCCCCGGTATTCTGAACCGTGGAGTGAACATGCTTTAGAGGAACGGGATTCCTCAAGGAGATGGAGCCTTTACCCAGGATCAGATCAAATGTTTTGGGATCGATTCGGGAGGGCGGAAGTGGATTTGTTTGCCACGAGCGAGAACATGCACTGTAAGAGGTTCTCCTCGCTATCTCACTCCCCACTGCCGGGAGTGGCTCTGACAGCGCATTGGCCGGAAGCCAAGCTTTACGTGCTCCCTCCGGTGAAGATTCTGCCTTTGGTGTTGTGCAAAATCAGGGAAGAGAGAGCATCAGTTATACTCGTGGCCCCGAACTGGCCGAATCAGCCCTAGTTCGCTGACCTGAGAGAGTTAGTGATGGCTCCCCCGTGACGAATCCCCTTCAGGAAGGACCTGCTGTCTCAGGCGAACTGCACGATATGACACCCCAGCCCCGAGCTGTGGAACCTTCATGTGTGGCCGCTGCGGGGACCCTAATGAGCGGGACGCTCTGCACTCATGAGTGCTGAACACACTTACGGAGACACGCGCACCTTCTACCAAGCGCTATTACGCTCTGAAGTGGGGAGTTTTCACAAAATGGTGCGAGGACATTTATACTGACCCGGGGACCTGTTCCGTGTCAGATGTTTTGCGCTTTCTACAGCACTGTATGGATAGCTGGAGTTTGCCATCCATGCTGAAGGTGTATGTGACAGCTATTGCCGTTTTTCATTCCCCGGTTGACAGGCAAACGATCGGTAAGCACGCTCTGGTAATCAGTTTTCTCAGGGGAGCAAAGAGATTGTGTCCTTCACGGCTGCCCTCTGTGCCGCAGTGGGATCTAGCTCTAGTTTTGAGGGCTCTATCTCTACCACCTTTCGAGCCCTTATCTTTGATTGTGGTTAACTGTCTTGCTTCTTGCTCTCGCCTCGGCAAAGCGCATAGGAGACTTTCATGTGTTTTTGGTTAACGATATTGCATCTATTTCGGACCTGGCGACTGTAATGTCACTCTCCGGCCGAGACCGGGCTACGTTCCGAAGTCACTCAATACACCGTTTGGAGCACAGGTTGTGTCCCTGCCCGGCTTATCTGCTGAGCCGTCAGCCTCGCGTGACGCTGATGCTCAGAGCAACGGGGCCCTGTTAGGGTTTTACGGTGTAGCCGCACTGGGTTGTACATAATAATTAACTCAAATGATATATAGGGAATTTGAATAATTAATCAGGAATATGATTAATATATATATATATATCTCATATGACAGTTACATTTCAATTATTGAAGATGAAAAATAGCTCAATTGCATATATCAATAACTCATTACAAGGCACTGTAATTTACTCATTAATATGTCAATATTCCATTCTTCATATCAATTATAGTTATATCTCTTATTGTAAATTACCGCAAATCAAACAGTGGTTTGTCCAGCAAACGGCCGTAAGATTAACTTATCAATTTTCAACAAAGTTATCACTTCTTATAATTCAAGGAAAAATATTCTCTGGCATGAAAACATTATCCTATCATTATGAAATTAAGGTTACTAAAAAGTAAAGAGCTCGTAGCTAAAGATCAGACATTTCATTGACTCGTGAAGTGAGCGTTTCAGTCAGAGGCAATCATGAATATATATTGGTTTTTAATAATTGAACTAATAATACATCAAACTACAAATCACACAGGGTAAATACGCGTACGACAATATAGACAGTAAACTTTGTACAAGACATAACGGAATCCAAATGAGGGAGAGAGGGAGAGAGAGAGAGAGAGAGAGAGAGAGAATGAGTGAGAGAGAATGAATGAGAGAATAGGCGTGATCACAGAATCACGCGCTCAGTTATGCAAACTCACAGACAGTAACCCTTGAAAGACAACAACGAATCAAATCATAGACAAACTTTAAGCAGCATTTAAATCATAGAGAATGATACTTGCATGGGTCCAGCGTGCGTGTGAGCATGGTCTTTTGAGACTCGCCAGACCAGCGTGCGTGTGAACAGCGTGAGCGTGGTCCTTTGTTCTTTTGTGTCTTCCAGGGCTGCTGTGGAATCCACGATATTTGAAAGGTCCAACAAAGCAATGTTTCAGAATTCGTCTTCCTCGTGTGGAGAGGCGAATAGGTGTATAAACTTAGTAAAGAAAAGAAACGAAAACAACGGTGATGAAATTACTCCATTGATGAGATTACTCCATGAGTTAGAGCTGTTCTCTCAGCCGCCGTGCGGAGAGGGACGGCGATAGGAGAGCGGACCAAGGCCACGCAGAGGGACCAGAGGAGACGAGAAGAGCGTAAGAGAGGAGAAGAACCAAGAGAGAGGGAGGAACTTCCTGGGTCAGTCCTTATAGCTTGACTGGTTCACGCTTCGCGTGAACAACCAATGAACGTCCGCGATCTGAAGCGGGAAAAAGTTCCTTAGTCTCTGGGGAAACACCCACTCTAATAAGTTCTGGCTTATAAGATTTCAGCAGTGATATTTCAGCAAGTTCGTAATTCCAGATTAATACATTTTACACACCTTTCATATAGGTGGATAGTTGGGTCACAACATGACAATTCCAAAGATACCAAAAATTACATATATAACTGATAGAAACACGACGTTACATTCATATGCAGAATTACACACATTTAAAGTTTGATTAACACATGATAAATCTGCAGATACTCCAATTTATATGGGGAAACATCTAATGCACCAAAAAGCAATACTTAATACATTTAGAATACATTGAGAAAATAAAAGGGTACTATTCTCTTTTCTAAGAGTTAGCTTTCCTGTCCTGTTTGTTAGGTCATAAAGTTTTACGACCTGGGCAGTGGGGTAGGGTTACAACTCATGATTCTATTTGAGAACATTAAAATTAGGAGAAACATTTCCAATTTATAAATTAGCAACTTGTGATCCTCGCATAACAAGGATTAACCATTTTATGCAAAGCAAACCTATTCAAGATACATATTATTAAGGACTTATATAAAGAGCATAAAGAAAAGTTCATTTGTGTGTGTGTGCTTAGGAATGTGGGTGTTTTGTTTCTTCTTTGAGGCTCGCGTGGGTATCCCTGGACAGTCTCAATAGGTGTAATAACTGTCACCCACGGCAGGATGTTGACGACATCGCGGCGCCCCAAATGGTGAATTATGTTGGAAGATGTTGTAAAACAAAGGTCCTTGTTTACTCACGTTCTGGTCTTTGAGAGCAGAATGTGTTAGAGTTAGAGTAGTTATTATTCTGCTGCTTCTGTCAAGATGATTTATGACTTTGACCTTTGACCTTTTGACAGGTTGAACTTCCGGTGACCTTATGATGGATGGGTTGAACTTCCGGAATGAGTTCAAGGGGTAACCTATGACCGTTTCCCACGCATCGATCATGTGGTTTTGACAGAAAGTTTTACCCTATTGACCTAGTTAGTTCTAAATCATGGTTTTATGAAACCCTCCCCACGCATCGATCATGTGGTTTTGACAGAAGCTGTTTGAACTTTGTGTCAGTTAGCTTGTTTGAAGTCTGTGGCAGCTAACTTGTTTGAACTTTATCCCAGTTATTATGGCTTCTCCCCCCTCCCATTACATTCCTGAGCAGTGTATAAATGAGATCGGTGTGTTCTACGTTTATATATAAAACATCCTATAATTTATATAATATTTATATAATTTATATAATATAATTAATTATCATGCTAAGGTTGAAAAACATTTCAGTTATTTCACATTTATATATAAAACAGCCTATAATTTATATAATATAATAATCATCATGCTAAAGTTGAAAATATTTTAGTTATTTCACATTTATATATAAAACATTCTATAATTTATATAATATTTATATAATTTATATAATATAATTAATTATCATGCTAAGGTAATTTTGGTAAATTATAGAATAAAACATTCTATAATTTATATAATATAATTATCATGCTAAAGTTGAAAACATTTTAGTTATTTGATATATGTGACATTCAGTTATTTCACATTTATATATAAAACAGCCTATAATTTATATAATATAATAATCATCATGCTAAAGTTGAAAATATTTTAGTTATTTCACGTTTATATATAAAACAGCCTATAATTTATATAATATAATAATCATCATGCTAAAGTTGAAAATATTTTAGTTATTTCACGTTTATATATAAAACAGCCTATAATTTATATAATATAATAATCATCATGCTAAAGTTGAAAATATTTTAGTTATTTCACATTTATATATAAAACATTCTATAATTTATATGATATTTATATAATTTATATAATATAATTAATTATCATGCTAAAGTTGAAAAACATGCCGTTCTTTATATTCTATCTTTTATATAATATACATAATCTAAAAGCAATTAAACTAAGGTTGAAAAACATTGTGTTCTTTTAAAAAGGTTATAAATGAAACGTTTATAAAAAAATATACTGAAACCGACTGTTGCAGATAAAACAAGATCAATTTTTTTAGGGGGCAGAAGAAGCTGTTTTCACATCAGCTTTGATCCTGACCCTCTGTGTCCCACTGTCTACGTCTGCACGCTACAGTGCACACTCGTCCGAATTTACTACAAAATCACAATATCTTCAAAGCCATTGCTAATTAAAACTAACGTATCTCACGCAGGAGTACTGTGTTTTGACAGTTTTCTGACGGTTCACCTATGAATTACGGTTGGTGCGCGGCTAGCATCTCTTGTACCCCCCTCTCTCTCTCTTATAAGTCTTATTTTCTTCTTTTAATGAATATAAACACATTATACATTCGCAAACAATATAAAACAAAACATTTACATTAGTTTTAGTCATTACTAAAAATATACATTTTACCAGGATCGGGGAAAAAATATATAATTGAACACAATGAAGAATATGGTCTATTGAGGAACCCGGATGTGTCATTGACACAATTCAGTTAAATTCATTTCACATTAATCGTTGCAAAACATTTTCTATATTATATTTAAAACCTTTTATATCCATCTTTATATCATATCTTTTTCAAAAAGCTGTTTAATTATTTATTTTAACCGTACACCAACAGTACCACCACACACTAAAATGCTGCATGCACGTACATTTTTAATTAAATTTAGTTTTTAAGCGATCTGAATTATGACTACCCTATACATTTAATCATAAACCACACCTACCTTGTTATATCACTATAATATCCATTCCACTATACAATTTTGTATTCTGATAAACCATATAAACAAGCGGACATACGCATGAACATATCAAGTTAAAAAGAGACTTATCTCTATTTTACAAAATATGAAAAAATAAATAAATAAAATTATATATGACAACGTGTTACTAAACCAGAACACACGTTTTAAACAAGTATTCATCATGTTTATAAAACACATCGCAGTAACAGACATGTTACCAAACCAAACCAAATCATTTATCATACATTTTTAATCATGTATTCAACATATACTTATAACACCAATGTCTGGGGGAGGCCAAAATACCTCCAGTCACCCCAAAACCCACTCAGACTCCAGGGGTTAAAGAATATGGAAATAAATAATTATATAATGACATCAGGCTACTAAAGCAATTCATTAAACAACAAAAAAAAGTATTCAACATTTAAGTTAATCAAACTTATAAAACACACCATTCTCTTCTTTTAAAAAAAGAAGAAGAGCATTTTTCTTATTTTAAATCTGATTTTATATATAGCATAGTATATAAAATCAACATTTCTGATGATACATATAAAAAAAAAATATCCCTTACATTTTTTTTTAGACCGGTAAGAGATGTCCAAACATGAATGAAATATCCCCAAAATAAAATAATACGACTTAAAAAAATAAAGTAAAATGTTTAAAATTAAAACAGGATCTCACAGGTCCTAGTCCGGGTATTCTTCTGTATGTGAGACCTGAAGGGGTGCTTCACACACACCCCGCACAGCGAGGGTGGAGTTCCAGACCGTATGATCTAAGTCAATGGGTACATTATTTCAAAGCTAACATTAATGTAATGTTTGACTAATCCGTACCCTCACTACATCTGATGTAATTCATTACATATGTTTAAATGTTTCTTAATTCAACAAAATGATGATATATATTACCTAAAATATTTATATTTTTATATAATATTATATAATAATTATTTATATCATATCATATATATGATTATATTATATTAGATGCGTTATGCATTAATCACTTTAGATTCTTTAAAGTTCTTATTTTTTGCACGATCTTCAAAGTTTTTAATACCATCTTTCTCTCTCGCTCTCCCTCTCTCACACATACACACACACACACACACACACACAGAACAGGAAAGACATTTGCAAGGCCTCTGTTTAACCGTTCCAAAATACCTCCATTTAAAAGCAAAATTAAAATATAAAAATGACCTTCGGGGTTTTTTACGTAGTGCTTTTCAGTTACTGTAAGATCGCTTTACACTAGTGTAATGAAAGTTAACTTTTCTTAAAGTTTATAGTTGTATTTTACTGTATCCGCATCCTTCTATCCTGTAGATTGTATGTGTACTGTAAAATAACAAATATACATTTTGCTTAAAGTCAGTAAAATAATTACACCTACAATTTGAAACGAGTTTAAACACATTGTGTGTCACTAAAGCAAGGCACACCGTCTATCGTCTTATTTTTTAAATAACCTGATGACCGGCATCATCTCTTCATATAATTTATGCACCCGAGTGCTTTTCTCACACGAGTAGAAAACTTTGTTTCTTTGGATGTGTTTGGCAGAAACATAATTTCTACATCAGAAACATTTTTTTAATGTACGACTGAACTTTTCTCATTCGACAGAAATGTTCTTACCTAGAGCAGGAAGCATACGCTTTGATTATTTTGTAGGCATCGTGTAATGTTAAATGGTTTACTAAAAAAATTAAAGCGCCGGCAGTTGTAATTTTCAAAATGAAAGAAATGTATGAGCTAAGGATGTGTCAACTATTATCATCATTTCCTTTTGAGCCCGGATAAACCGGTAATTAATTTTCTATGCGAGTGACACAATATACAGTTCTCATACTATAGGTGTAAATAGCCGTGCTAAACATTTAGGACTATTGGTGTAAATAGCCGTGCTAAAACATTTATGACTATTTTGCAGGCCAGCAGATCATGTCAAGGGTGTAAGATAACGCTATGGGCTGTTTGAGTAACACCGTCGTCTACAAAGCTTAAAGTTTTCACCGCTTACAGGCACCCCACTAACCTAAACCTGTAACTCTATCATAATTATTTAAAATAACTATAAACTTCATGCGTGACAACTATGTAACTGACTAAAACTAATATGAATGCTAAACAAAACATTTGCGGTTGTGAAAAAATGAAGTGAATTAATAGATGTCAGAAACTGCTCGCCTCGTGTTTTCTTAAAGAACAACGGGTTATTTAGACGTGACAAAGCGCAGTTCCAGTCGTAGCGCAGTTTCCGGATCAGTTCTTAAGCACGATGAATGACTAAAACAGTCAAAATCATCCCGCCTCTCACTTAAATGAACGACTTATCAACACCGGTTTATTTATTGAAATACTGTACAAAGACAACCAAACAATAATGTATACAGTAGTAGAAAAAAAGAAAGAAGCTATTTACAGAGTTGCATTAAAACTTTCACAATAGTTTAGAATACTGGATTAAAACTTTCACAATAGTTTAGAATACTGGATTTCACTATTAGGTATTTGTTATTCTGATACACGTTTCCTGTATAAAAGAGTATGTCTATAACCTATTCAAGGGCATTTAGTGCAATCTTATGGATCTTAAACGTAATCACGTTACAACAAGGTGACATAGTCCCCTAGCAAATCCGTCAAAAGTGGACAAAGCAGAAAAATCTCAGCACACAGCAGATGATAATGCTTACGACCGAGGGGCATAGGCCTACTCTTTAATGTCAAGCGGAGATGCTGAAACAAGTACGACGAGTAAAATGTAAGCGTGGTCATCGGCTATATGAACAAGAGCTCTAGATGTAGGGGCGATATTTTTATGCTGTAAAATTCCTATGAACAGGGACTGTATGTTTGACCGCAGTCAGAGAAAACTCTTTGACCACAGTCAGAGAAAACTGCAAAACAACGTGTCAACAGATCGGTCGCCTATCTCTGGTAAAAATAAATAAATAAAATTATACATGTTTACGAGTCACACACTGACAATTTTTGTCATATGTGCTCATTACAGCTAAAATCACTGAATTGTGAAATGCAAAAGTGTGTACGGCATTTTTCTATAACCGTTACAAAAGTGAGAACATCGTAGTTCTCAAATGTGATTGTATTACAATGGTAGCCCATCTAACAAATCTGTCAGAAGTGGAGAAGCAAAGATATTTAGCACATACACACGTACACCAGAGATGTTGCTTTATTTGAATCAAAGAAGATGGCCGTAGGAACTGATAACATTCTTTAATGTCGTTGTGTTGTGTTTTGTCAAAATAATAAAAAAAAAGTTTGGGCAAATGTTTAATAATTTTTCTTAAATGAATAGAATGCGCTCACCCCGCTCTCTTTCCCACGCGAGAGTTAGCTTGAACTTACAGGAGTCTTAAAACAGAATGTGAATTGTGTCATCGCTTATCCGAACACAATGACTAAATCTAACGGAGTAATAAAAATATCATTTACAAATCAACATTTAACAAAAGAAAAAAAACTTTAACAATTGTATTCTGAATTCTATATGCGTTGTAAACGTTAGTTTTCTCGCTATACTGTCTTTCTTAGTGATTTGGTCGCTCGAATACACAAAAGGTTATGGATAAAAAATGTATCTCAACAAGAGTGTGGAAACTTTAACACGCTCAAACTTAAACGAGTGTACCGTTTGATTTGTTTAGTTGTAATAGTTTTAAGTGTAAAACAGCTAGACTTCATTTTTGCGTCGATGCTTCATGCGATCACACTTTTTGGACAGACACAAAGTTGCACTAAAAGAAATATCTCGAAGAGAAAAACTAACTTAATTTCTTAATTTTCATTTATTTCTATTACGATGACGGCGCACAAAGATCGCCTAAAAACGTACGTCCGTCGAAAATCTTGATACGGCTAAATCTTGAAGTGTAAGAAAAATGTCATTTACAAAACATTGTGATTCTTAGATGTGAAACACCCTTGACATGATCTGCTGGCCTGCATAAATGTTTTAGCACGGCTATTTACACCAATAGTCATAAATGTTTAGCACGGCTATTTACACCTATAGTATGAGAACTGTATATTGTGTCACTCGCATAGAAAATTAATTACCGGTTTATCCGGGCTCAAAAGGAAATGATGATAATAGTTGACACATCCTTAGCTCATACATTTCTTTCATTTTGAAAATTACAGCTGCCGGCGCTTTAATTTTTTTAGTAAACCATTTAACATTACACGATGCCTACAAAATAATCAAAGCGTATGCTTCCTGCTCTAGGTAAGAACATTTCTGTCGAATGAGAAAAGTTCAGTCGTACATTAAAAAAATGTTTCTGATGTAGAAATTATGTTTCTGCCAAACACATCCAAAGAAACAAAGTTTTCTACTCGTGTGAGAAAAGCACTCGGGTGCATAAATTATATGAAGAGATGATGCCGGTCATCAGGTTATTTAAAAAATAAGACGATAGACGGTGTGCCTTGCTTTAGTGACACACAATGTGTTTAAACTCGTTTCAAATTGTAGGTGTAATTATTTTACTGACTTTAAGCAAAATGTATATTTGTTATTTTACAGTACACATACAATCTACAGGATAGAAGGATGCGGATACAGTAAAATACAACTATAAACTTTAAGAAAAGTTAACTTTCATTACACTAGTGTAAAGCGATCTTACAGTAACTGAAAAGCACTACGTAAAAAACCCCGAAGGTCATTTTTATATTTTAATTTTGCTTTTAAATGGAGGTATTTTGGAACGGTTAAACAGAGGCCTTGCAAATGTCTTTCCTGTTCTGTGTTTGTGTGTGTGTGTGTGTGTGTGTGAGAGAGGGAGAGGGAGAGAGAAAGATGGTATTAAAAACTTTGAAGATCGTGCAAAAAATAAGAACTTTAAAGAATCTAAAGTGATTAATGCATAACGCATCTAATATAATATAATCATATATATGATATGATATAAATAATTATTATATAATATTATATAAAAATATAAATATTTTAGGTAATATATATCATCATTTTGTTGAATTAAGAAACATTTAAACATATGTAATGAATTACATCAGATGTAGTGAGGGTACGGATTATTCAAACATTACATTAATGTTAGCTTTGAAATAATGTACCCATTGACTTAGATCATACGGTCTGGAACTCCACCCTCGCTGTGCGGGGTGTGTGTGAAGCACCCCTTCAGGTCTCACATACAGAAGAATACCCGGACTAGGACCTGTGAGATCCTGTTTTAATTTTAAACATTTTACTTTATTTTTTTAAGTCGTATTATTTTATTTTGGGGATATTTCATTCATGTTTGGACATCTCTTACCGGTCTAAAAAAAAAAGTAAGGGATATTTTTTTTTATATGTATCATCAGAAATGTTGATTTTATATACTATGCTATATATAAAATCAGATTTAAAATAAGAAAAATGCTCTTCTTCTTTTTTTAAAAGAAGAGAATGGTGTGTTTTATAAGTTTGATTAACTTAAATGTTGAATACTTTTTTTTGTTGTTTAATGAATTGCTTTAGTAGCCTGATGTCATTATATAATTATTTATTTCCATATTCTTTAACCCCTGGAGTCTGAGTGGGTTTTGGGGTGACTGGAGGTATTTTGGCCTCCCCCAGACATTGGTGTTATAAGTATATGTTGAATACATGATTAAAAATGTATGATAAATGATTTGGTTTGGTTTGGTAACATGTCTGTTACTGCGATGTGTTTTATAAACATGATGAATACTTGTTTAAAACGTGTGTTCTGGTTTAGTAACACGTTGTCATATATAATTTTATTTATTTATTTTTTCATATTTTGTAAAATAGAGATAAGTCTCTTTTTAACTTGATATGTTCATGCGTATGTCCGCTTGTTTATATGGTTTATCAGAATACAAAATTGTATAGTGGAATGGATATTATAGTGATATAACAAGGTACGTGTGGTTTATGATTAAATGTATAGGGTAGTCATAATTCAGATCGCTTAAAAACTAAATTTAATTAAAAATGTACGTGCATGCAGCATTTTAGTGTGTGGTGGTACTGTTGGTGTACGGTTAAAATAAATAATTAAACAGCTTTTTGAAAAAGATATGATATAAAGATGGATATAAAAGGTTTTAAATATAATATAGAAAATGTTTTGCAACGATTAATGTGAAATGAATTTAACTGAATTGTGTCAATGACACATCCGGGTTCCTCAATAGACCATATTCTTCATTGTGTTCAATTATATATTTTTTCCCCGATCCTGGTAAAATGTATATTTTTAGTAATGACTAAAACTAATGTAAATGTTTTGTTTTATATTGTTTGCGAATGTATAATGTGTTTATATTCATTAAAAGAAGAAAATAAGACTTATAAGAGAGAGAGAGGGGGGTACAAGAGATGCTAGCCGCGCACCAACCGTAATTCATAGGTGAACCGTCAGAAAACTGTCAAAACACAGTACTCCTGCGTGAGATACGTTAGTTTTAATTAGCAATGGCTTTGAAGATATTGTGATTTTGTAGTAAATTCGGACGAGTGTGCACTGTAGCGTGCAGACGTAGACAGTGGGACACAGAGGGTCAGGATCAAAGCTGATGTGAAAACAGCTTCTTCTGCCCCCTAAAAAAATTGATCTTGTTTTATCTGAAACAGTCGGTTTCAGTATATTTTTTTATAAACGTTTCATTTATAACCTTTTTAAAAGAACACAATGTTTTTCAACCTTAGTTTAATTGCTTTTAGATTATGTATATTATATAAAAGATAGAATATAAAGAACGGCATGTTTTTCAACTTTAGCATGATAATTAATTATATTATATAAATTATATAAATATCATATAAATTATAGAATGTTTTATATATAAATGTGAAATAACTAAAATATTTTCAACTTTAGCATGATGATTATTATATTATATAAATTATAGGCTGTTTTATATATAAACGTGAAATAACTAAAATATTTTCAACTTTAGCATGATGATTATTATATTATATAAATTATAGGCTGTTTTATATATAAACGTGAAATAACTAAAATATTTTCAACTTTAGCATGATGATTATTATATTATATAAATTATAGGCTGTTTTATATATAAATGTGAAATAACTGAATGTCACATATATCAAATAACTAAAATGTTTTCAACTTTAGCATGATAATTATATTATATAAATTATAGAATGTTTTATTCTATAATTTACCAAAATTACCTTAGCATGATAATTAATTATATTATATAAATTATATAAATATTATATAAATTATAGGCTGTTTTATATATAAATGTGAAATAACTGAAATGTTTTTCAACCTTAGCATGATAATTAATTATATCATATAAATTATATAATGTTTTATATATATATATATATATATATATATATATATATATATATATATATATATATATATAAATGTGAAATAACTGAATGTCACATATATGAAATAACTAAAATGTTTTCAACTTTAGCATGATAATTATATTATATAAATTATAGAATGTTTTATATATAAATGTGAAATAACTGAATGTCTCATATATGAAACAACTAAAATGTGTTTTAAACCTTTAATTGTTTTAGTAAATTATATAATGTTTTATATATAAATTATATACTGTTATATATATAAATTATATATATATATATATATATATATATATATATATATATATATATATATATATATATATATATATATATATATATATATATATATATATATATAATGTTATATATATATATATATATAAATGTTTTCAACTTTAGCATGATAATTACTATATTATATACATGATATAATGTTTTATATATGAATGTGAAATAACTGAAATGTTTTTCAACCTTAGCATGATAATTAATTATATTATATAAATTATATAAATATTATATAAATTATAGAATGTTTTATATATAAATGTGAAATAACTAAAATATTTTCAACTTTAGCATGATGATTATTATATTATATAAATTATAGGCTGTTTTATATATAAATGTGAAATAACTGAAATGTTTTTCAACCTTAGCATGATAATTAATTATATTATATAAATTATATAAATATTATATAAATTATAGGATGTTTTATATATAAACGTAGAACACACCGATCCCATTTATACACTGCTCAGGAATGTAATGGGAGGGGGGAGAAGCCATAATAACTGGGATAAAGTTCAAACAAGTTAGCTGCCACAGACTTCAAACAAGCTAACTGACACAAAGTTCAAACAGCTTCTGTCAAAACCACATGATCGATGCGTGGGGAGGGTTTCATAAAACCATGATTTAGAACTAACTAGGTCAATAGGGTAAAACTTTCTGTCAAAACCACATGATCGATGCGTGGGAAACGGTCATAGGTTACCCCTTGAACTCATTCCGGAAGTTCAACCCATCCATCATAAGGTCACCGGAAGTTCAACCTGTCAAAAGGTCAAAGGTCAAAGTCATAAATCATCTTGACAGAAGCAGCAGAATAATAACTACTAGTTAGGATTCATTAATATGGAATAGATGGCTGAAATACCATCAGCTCATTAGTGTTACAACGGATATATATGGATTGCTCGGCCACCTTTCGCCAGCCGGACCAGCTGTTCGTGTGCTTGGTGGATGTAATAAGGGACATGCTGTTTCTAAACAGAGACTTTCTCACTGGATTGTGGACACTATCGAATGCTAATGTATGCCAGGGGAAGGATCAGACATCAGAGCTCATTCTGCGAGGACAATATAAATGCTTCCTCATGGGCCTGGTCTAGAGGTATGTCTATCCAGTTTTGCTGCTGGCTGGTCTTCCCAGAACACATTCGCCAAGTTTTACAAGCTGGATGTACCCTCTGTAGCGTCACATGTACTTTCGGTGAGTTACGTTTTATTCATGTGTTGTAAACTGTTAACCAGCTATACAATAGTTACCATGGCTGCTAACTCTGTGTTATGGTTTATATGGTTTATGGAGTTGTCACCGCAAATGCCGTCGACTCTGTGTTTAACTCTCATGCTTGAGAGCTTATTGCGTTGTGTCATGCCCTGTTTAGTGCAGCCTTCGAGTTATTGCTTGAAGATATGCATATTTTGTTAGGGTCGGAGCAGATTTCTCATTGGTCTAGTTCCGCCTATCAGATGCGAGCACTCATTGACACGGCCATTGGCTAGAACTGTCTTGCTTACGTGTGGGGGTGATTGATTCCGTTCAAGGCTTATCTTCACTGCTCTCACGGTGGGATTTTATACAGTTCCCATATACGTCTTAGCTGACGTATTGTTGAGTTACCGCCTCAAGAAGGGAACGTCTCCGGT
Organism: Carassius carassius; assembly: GCF_963082965.1. Classification (NCBI taxonomy): domain Eukaryota; kingdom Metazoa; phylum Chordata; class Actinopteri; order Cypriniformes; family Cyprinidae; genus Carassius; species Carassius carassius. Next base: position 13,174,007 of record NC_081792.1, read on the forward strand.
ATCTATCGTAACCTCGGTTCCCTGAGAGGCGGGAAAGAGACATTACGTTAGCCGCCGTGGTCACTGTTTGATCAGCTGTGCTAGCAGTCAGTCGTGATTCTGACATAATTTTCGCGCCCATGCATTTTATACTGCCCACTGAGCTGTCAGTATTTGCATGCTTCATGTCTATTGGCCAGCTGTCCCCAGCTGGCGTTAGCCCATAAGATTTCAGCGAAAGTGGAGAAGGGAGGAGTTCCCATATACATCTTAGCTGACGTAATGTCTCGTTCCCGCCTCTCAGGGAACCGAGGTAACGATAGTAACCGGAGACGTTTTCTGTACCGCCAATAAACAAACAAATTAAATTTAAGTTCTACATCCTTCCTAATAAACATACATAACCTGAAAGGAGGACAAAATGGCTACAAGCAATAAGGCGTGGGGATGATCAAGGGAAGTTGTGGAATCCCAAGACTAAGCATGTGTATATGTGCAGTCAGCATTTCATCACAGGCAGGCTACGTTGACATTGTTTTCATTATTAACATTATCAAAACTGTGTAAGGTTGTTTCAGAAAGTGTCATGCAAGGACTTCGCTGTCTTGAGTGCCGAGAAAGGCGCCTTTAAATAAAATGTATTATTATTATTATTCATATATAATTAGCCTTATCATTCTACCTTAAGTAAAACTATGTAGCCTAGTGTCGAACCTAAACGCGTCTGCTAAGAGGTTTAGTCTACGTGAAATGCCAATATATACGCCGTATACCCACTAGAAAAGGCCAAGGATTTCCGTTTACCCACTTAAAAAAGCGTTAGGATACGTAACAACGTAGTTTTTTGTCAGCCCGTCTGCGTTTGTGAAGCGACACGGATCGAATTGCAGAATCCAGTCTAAGATAGAACTTGCTATATAAAGCAGAACGTCATGGAATTTGGCAATTTTTGAATCAATAAATCTATGGTAGGGCTGTACAATACAATGTTCTCCACTACACACACACACACACACACACACACACACTGAATATGTCTGGAAATGACACCTCTGGCCATTTGGTTGGGTCATTGACCCAGTTTTTAATTAAATAAGGGCAATCATAAGCTATTGCAATTAATTTTGCAATGTACTGTTGCCGGTCGGCAAGCGTCAATGACTGGCAATACGACATTTTTGTCATTCAAATACACACGATGTTCACTGTGTTTTCCCCCAAGCCAACTTCCACCCTCGCCAAGCCAGACCACGCCCCCAACTATGACTAGATGCCGACTGTATGTATAGGTGTGAATCATTACCCTGTGTAAATTGCAGAAATTTGGAATAGACAACTTCTCACTTTGAGCACACAAATGTGTCATTTATTTTTCAAGAAAAAAAATTAACACCCAGAACAATGGCGCTGACCAGCGTTCCAAGTCATCATCACACAATCCAAACATTTAAAGGTACCGCGATCCCTGAACAGTTATGCAGAAACACAGTGTACAGAACTACACTTAATAACAAAGGTGAATTATGTTTGTCACATTCACTACACACGTCCCCCCAGAATTCACCATATCAGAAAAACTCAACAGTCAACGGGGAGGTGGGCGTATCAACCGGCCACAGTGGCTGTGCTGTACTGGAGGTCGAGGAGACCCCACTGCAGTCGGTGTACCGTCATTACACGGTTGAGGAGCATGGGTGTGGGAGGCTTGGGTGGGATGGGAGCACGGGGTGTGGGCAGAGCAGGAGGCCGTCCACATTGTGGGGGCTGGGCCACGTCCAAATTAGCCGGTTTAAGGCGGTCAATGGAGAGTCGCTCCAGTTTGCCACCTCTGTCCACCACAAAGTATTTGTCCCCTGTCTCCAGAACCCGGAATGGGCTCTCGTAGGTCGGGCGTTGTGGTCCTCTTTTGGCATCATGGGGAATGAAACATAGTTGGCTGTTTGAAGCCCAGTGGGGATGTGCAATTGAGGGAGGCCGTGAAAGGAAGTAGGGACAGGTGCATAAAGCCTCGCATTATCCAGTAGAATAGACCGCTGAAGAGTAGCAGACCATGGAACTGTGGTGCTAGGGACAAAATCCCCTGGCACTCGCAGCGGCTGTCCGTAAACAAGTTCCGCGGATGAAGGTCCTTCTTTGGTGCAGTCCTGATACCCAGCATTACCCACAGAAGCTTGTCGACCCAGTTGCTGTCTTTGAGGCTGGCATGCAGGGCAGCCTTCATCGATCTATGAAAACGTTCACAGAGTCCGTTTGCCTGTGGGTAAATGCAGTCATGCGGTGGAGTCTCACTCCGAGGCTCTGTGCGACAGCATCCCAAAGCTCGGACATGAACTGCGTGCCTTGTTCAGAGGAAATGTCTGAAGGGGTGCCAAAACGGGCAATCCAGGTGACAATAAATGCCCATGTCATCTTATCAGATGCCACCGATGTCAGTGCCTCAGGCCAGCGGGTGGTCCTGTAAACCATGGTTAACAGATATGTGAAACCTTGAGAGGAGGGCAGAGGACCAACCAGGTCCATGTTTACGTAGTCAAAATGCCTCTCAGGGAATGATTCTAACATGGCTTTAGTGTGGCAGTGCACTTTGGCCCGTTGGCACTCAATACAGGTATTAGCCCAGTCCCTAATGTCCAGCTTACATCCGAATGGCTCAATCTCAAACTGTTTTTAAATCTTCTCTTAAAACCTACTTTTTTTCTTTAGCTTTTTATTCATTGTGATATCATTTCATGAAAGTGTTTTTATTTATTATTATTATCTTGTGTATTGTTCAGCACTTTGGCCAGCCCTGCTTGCTGTTTTTAAATGTGCTATATGAATAAATACAAACTTGAAACTTCTTGAGGCTGTGCCACACAAACTTTGCTGTAACAAGCCTCTGTGAAGCATTCGCAACCTGGGTTGGAGAGACCATGGAAGTGAAAGGTCGGCCTTCCAACAGGGAACGAAGTGTCTAATGGCGAGGTAGAGACCCAGCAGCTCCCGGTCGAATGTGCTGTGCTTCCACTCACAAGGCAGCAGCTGACGGCTAAAGAAAGCCCGTGGCTGCCAGGCCCCGCCTATCCACTGCTCGTAAACAGCACCGACAGCGTAATCTGAGGTGTCCGAGGTGATGGCAATGGGGGCTTTAGGAGAATGATGCGCCAACATGGTGGCATTCGCTAATGGTACTTTAGTGGTATCAAAAGCCTTGACTCTGCTCTCAGTCCAGTCCACAGTGTGTTTGGGTTTACCTTTGAAGGCCTCGTGCAAGGGCCCCATGAGCTGAGTGGCTCGTGGGATGAAGCGGTGATAAAAAATTCACTATACCAAGGAACTCCTGCTGGGATTTGACAGTGAGTGGGCGTGGGAACTGTATGACTGCCTCCACCTTTGATGGGAGAGGAACTGCCTCGTACTTAGTGACTCTGTGTCCTAGTAAGTCGATGGTGGAGAGACCAAACTGGCACTTGGCGGGGTTGACAAATAGTCCATGGTGGCTAAGTCACTCAGAAAGGGTTCAGAGGTGCACCAGGTGCTGAGACTTGGACGTGCTCACTACCAGGATGTCATCCAAGTACACAAAAAGGAAAGGCAGGTCCCGCAATCCATGAGGCACTGGAAAAATTGGGCGGCATTTTTTAAGACCAAACGGCATGCTGGAATGTTTGGGGACGACATGGAGGGGTGATGCCCATGGGCTGTTGGATTGGCGTACTGTGCCCAGGCATTCCATGTTTGCAGACTCAGCCTTTGCAACAGCAAGCTTGGTCGAGTCGAGGTGCTGAGCACGGGCATAGACGGGTGGACCAGTAGTGGCGAGATGGTGCTCCACACCATGCTTCACAGTAGATGCAGAGAAAGGGGGCTAAGTGAGGGCTGGGAAACTGGCCAGTAGACGTTGGAACTCATCGGAAGCTGAGAGTTGTATGGAGTCTGCCTTGCTGAGCGTGCACATATAAGAACAAAATGTGACAGCATCAATCAGACGGTGGTTCTTTACATCCACCAACAGTCCATGTGCACACAAAAAATCAGCACCGAGGTGGGGAACGGCAAATTTTGCAGTAACAAAGTACCAACCGAAATGCTGTCCTCCGAAACACAATTTGAAATACCTCATTCCATATGTGCAGATGGGGCTACCATTGGCAGCTTCCATAGTGGGGCTGTGGCTGTCGGTTACCATGTCCAAATGGGATGCAGGGAGGGCACTCCTTTGTGCTCCCGTGTCGCTCAGAAAACGGCGTCCGGAGATGCTATCGCGGATGAAAAGCAGCCTGCCTAAGCGGCCGACACTCATGGCCACTACTGAGTGCTGGCCCTGGCATTTCCTGAAACACTGAAACTGCATAGTGGACAGCATTTTTTAGCCTTGGTTCCAAAATTTTTGCATGATAGAAACACAAGACTGATGCTGATGAGAAGTGGTCACAACAATGAGTGTGGAGTCGTCCCGCATCACAGAAGAGATGTGCGCGGAAAAAAAGTGTGGACGCACAATATCCCTGGCTTACCAGGAAATATTTATCAGCCTCTTCAGCTAGTCTACGACAGTCAGTGATTGTGGTGTTGGCTAATGCAGCTCTCACTTGGGAAGGCAGCTGATGCAGGAAAAGCTGGATGAAAAGAAAATCAAGTTTGTGTTCACCCAAAAGATCCAGCATATGTTCCATGAGCTTGGATGGTTTGCTGTCACCCAGTCCTTGAAGTGAGAAAAGCCAGCTGGCCCTCTCAGCATCCAACAGTTCAAACGTTTTCAACAGGTGAGCTTTAAGTGGTGTATACTTCTAATTTTCAGGAGGATTTGTAAGAAGGCTCCCCCCTCTGGATGCTGTTGAATTTCCGAGAGCAGACACAACGTAATAATATTTTGTTACTTTGGAGTAACAAAAGGTGTTTGAGTGTGACAGTGTTCGTGGTCACGATCGTGTCATGTCTCTGGATACGTCCAGCTGACTAATGTTGGGGACACCAGTGTGGAAATTGCAGTAATTTGCAATAGACAACTTCTCACTTTGAGCACACAAATGTGTGTCATTTATTTTTCAAGGAGAAAAAAACGTACACTCTGAACAATGGCGCTGACCAGCATTCCACGTCATCACGCATTCCAAACATTTAAAGGGACTGCGATCCCTGAACAGTTATGCAGAAACACAGTGTACAGAATTACACTTAATAACAAAGGTAAGTTATGTCTGTAACATTCACTACAACCCAACATATTTTTTAATTGGATTAATTTATTTTTTTTTTCAGTGTAGAAAGCTTTACTTTTTCTTTATGTTTTGACTACATGCTTAATAAATATTAAAATATTGCACATATGAAACACACACAATAAAATTTAATTAAATTAAAAAAGTACTGGGCACCCAAGTAATCAAGTTAGTCCGTGTGACCTGTAAAAGGGTGGTGAAACTGCCACGGATGATCTCACATCACCTCAGGGAGCTACCTGTCTGCCAAATCCTTCTTAATTGTGTTTAAAATGATGAGTTTATAAATTTATAAACCCTGCATGACCAGCTCAGCCTCCTTTTTCTTTATCTAACTGTCAATGAGATTTCCTCAAGTGGTACAAAACACTTGCAAATGTTAATAAACACACACACAAACACACAGCTTGTATACACACAGTGTGTTGAAATCTTAATTGTCTTAATGCACTCCCTCCATTGTAGTCTTGAGGATGAGTACATATCATGTACATAGAGTTAACACATACACTCCTTTGCAGTTTCCTCATTAGGGTGGACCCTAAACACCGGTCTTTAAGTTTCAACTCTGCTGGTGGTGACAGCTGGGACTGGCACACATACACTCTCCCACACACACCCATCCTCCTTCACTCCCCCACAAAGTCCAGGAGCCGCCCTGGAGATGCATCTCTATAAGAGATCACAGCTGGCCTCAAAGGTGCCATCCTCGTCTGGACAACTCTAAGAGTTTCCTGCAGTGTCCTCTCTGGGTTCATCTCATCTCTGTATCCATCCGTCATGTCGCTCTCTGTTCGCACGACATCCTCCAAAGTTCCCAGGACTGTGACCTCAAAGTCCATTATCACCAAGAGTCAGGGTGGTGTCTTTCCACAGAAAGCCCACAGCGTGTATGGAGGTAGTCTAGGAGGTGGCACCCGCATCTCCTCCACCTCACTGCAGTCCAGAATTGGAGGATTTGGTGGAGGATACGGTGGGGGATATGGTGGAGGATACGGTGGAGGATATGGTGGAAGTTATGGTGGAGGATTTGTAGCAGGCATAATGCCTGGAGGCTGTGTTGTAAATGACTTTCAGCTGAATGAGAAGGCCACCATGCAGAACCTGAATGACCGTCTGGCGTCCTACCTGGAGAAGGTGCGCTCACTGGAGGCTGCCAATGCCACTTTGGAGAGGCAGATCCGCGAGTACTATGAGAAGAAAGGGCCGATCGCACAGAGGGACTACAGCAACTACTGGAACACCATCAAGGACCTGAAGGACAAGGTACAGTGATGCCTTAAAGAATATGAAACATTACTAGCAAGCTCTATTTCAATTATACCTTTGCATATAGCAGCTGAAAAAGAGATCACAGATCATCACTTGCTTTCTCAGAGTTTGATGATATGCCCATAAAAAAGCAAGTCTCTGCATTAATACATTTTCCTATGTTTTACATATTCTACATTTCAGATTAAAAATGCTACCATCAACAACGCCAACATCCTCCTGCAGATTGACAACTCTAAACTGGCTGCTGATGACTTCAGGCTGAAGTAAGTCACACAACTGTTTCAGCACAACAGCAAATCAGCAGATTAGAATGATTTCTGAAGGATCAGCTTTGACATCACAGAAATAAACTTACATTTTAAAACATATTACAATAGAAAAAAGTTTAAAAAATGTCAGTATAACAGGTTTGCTGTATTTTTGTTCAAATACATTAATGCTTGGTGAGCATAAGAGACTTCTTTAAAAATGCTAAAAAAATAATAAAAAAAAAGCTAGCAAGTGTGTATTTTAAGACATTGGTTGTGTTTAAACAATGAATGGTGTTTATATTTCCTATGTCACCTTTCCACCAATCAGATATGAGCATGAGGTGGTGATGCGGCAGTCTGTGGAGGCTGACATCGCTAACCTGCGCCGCTTGCTGGACCAGACAGCCCTGACAAAGACTGACCTGGAGATGCAGATCAAGGGTCTGGAAGAAGAGCTGCTATTTATGAAGAAGAACCACCAGGAGGTTTACAGCAGTTTTCTGATAGATCATATATGTGTAATTGATCCTAAATGTTTGGAATATTATTTTATATTATAATATATGATTCTGTGGTATTACAGGAGCTGGCTGCACTGAGGGCACAGCTGACAGGCACAGTGAACGTAGAGGTCGATGCTGCTCCTCAGCAAGATCTGAACAAGGTTCTGGAGGAGATTCGTGCTCATTACGAGAACATCATTCAGAAACACCGCAGGGAACAGGAAGACTGGTTTAAAAACAAGGTAAGACATCCTCTGTCTCCTTGAATCTGTTGGTTGTGAATTCTACTTTGCTATCAAACATACTGCAAGACTCCTGACTCCACTGAATAATAAACCACATATTCCAGAACGTCACCTGAAGTAGTGTCTGGATTGTGATCTATTGTTTTTATCTTTTGTTTAGACAGAAGGATTGAACAAAGAGGTGATCCATAGCACAGAGATCATACAGACGTCCAAGTCACAGGTCACAGAGCTGCGAAACACCTTACAGAGTCTGGAGATCGAGCTACAGTCTCAACTCAGCATGGTGAGACACAAGGGGAATGTAGAGTGAGAGAGATTAGATACATTATCTGAAACAAAGGAAGGAAAACATTACATAAGAGCAACGATGCTTTATTCTCATGTTATTCTCATGTTCTCAAACAGAAAGCAGCACTGGAAAACTCACTGGCAGACACAGAGGCTAGGTACAGCGCTATGCTAGCAGGCTACCAGAACCAGATCAACATGCTGGAAGCCGAGTTGGCTCAGTTGAAAGCTAGCATTGAGCAACAGGGACGAGAATACGCCTTGTTGCTGGACATCAAGACTCGTCTGGAGCAGGAGATCGCCACCTACAGGAGCCTCCTGGAAAATCAAGACATTAAGTAAGTTGATACCTTTATAAAGTTAATGTAAGTTAAAATCAGTGGAGCATGGATTATGCTTTATTATCTTGCCCAGGAACAGCTTAACTAATTCATTTTTTCTTTCTCATACTCTTCCAGAACTCAAATTCCAGGTAACTGAAATCTCTCTTTGTATATTGTGAATTGTCAGTTTTAGGCAGTGTATGTTGTATATTACACATTAATTACTCTTTCTCTCTTGTCCTTTAGGTGGATTCATCTCAGGTGGATCTCAATCCTCTGGTGGGTCCCACATTATCACGTCTGGGGGATCTCAGTCCTCTGGTGGGTCCCACATTATCACATCTGGGGGATCTCAGTCCTCCAGTGGTACCAAGATTATCAAAACTGGTGGACCAACAGTCCAAATAAAGCAAACCACCTCCACTTCACACCGTACTTACTAAAGGCACAGCATGTCGTTTAGTGAGACAGTATTCAAACACATACAGACATTTCATATTAAATGAGTGTTAATACACAGATTGTTACAAGGAACATCGAAAGACACTCACTGCTGTGTTTTTGTATGTGAGAAAAACCTGTCTTTGAAAATAAAAGTGCTGTCAAGAAAAAAAAAAGTTTTTTTTTTTCACCTACAGTTTTTTACAATCATTTTGTCACCAATTCTTAGAACCTTGGTGTCATTACTCAAAACTCTAAACACAAAACATTATTTGTAACAGACTGTCCTGTGTTCAAAATGTTGCATGTTGAGTTCATATCTTTAAAGAAGCCTTGCATTTGCAGATGCATTGGTTCAAATAATTAATTTACTGTATCATGAAATACCATTACTTTAGATCACCCACACACAACATACCCATATTTCACTGTTTAGTTGTAACATTCATTAAATATAGTTGTACAAAATGTGTGATGCAGCTTTCATTGAGGTTCTATTTGGAAAAAATCTTCTGGCATGACAAATCCAGGCCTGGCACTGGTCTCCTGTGATGTCCCTGTGCGTCATCCATGGCCTGGAGAACAGTGACTTGTTTGTGAGGGAGCCTATTGAGAACCTTCCACCTCCATGTGGAGAACAGTTCTTCAGTCGGGTTACAGTAAGGAAAGGAGAGTATAGGAGTAAATACAAGGTGGTGAACTGTGGATGGGCCTGAAACCATAATTGCTCTCAGTGCCGTTGCTAGGAGTTTTTTCACTGCACTGATTTTGCTATGGGCCTCCTCAAAATCACATTCAGTGGGGGGTGGTCGGGCCCCCAGTGAACATCGTTCTGGACCCCTCTCAACCGCTGGGCTCTCAACCTCTCCTCCATGTCTTGGCCAGGTTAAAGAAAACCTGTTTCAGACAACAACATAAGAGACACAAACACAAAATCCTGGGTCCAAACCAGTTTGCTGATTGGCAGACAAATAAATCTCAGGAGTAGGAAATCAGAGAATACCCCTTCCTATCAGAAATGGACAGTAGAACTCACTAGAGTGTCTGCATTTAACAATGACAATGACAATAATGATATAGAATTGCTATTATATATCTTGGACAGACTTCTCGACATTTCACATCTTTTCCAAATGGATGCATTATTAGAAGTGCTACATGTGCCATGTTTTTGCCAAGTTAAAATAAGTTTGACTGTAAAATGTTTTTATCTCTGAGTTTGTCTATTATAAACAGTGTCCTAAAAAAGTCTGGGTCTCGCTGTATCGCTCAGGCTGCACTGCAGTGTCTATTCACAGGCGCGATCCCACTGCTGATCGACACGGGGGCTTTGACCTGCTCCGTCTCCGACCTGGGCCGGTTCACCCCTCCTTAGATGACCTGGTGGTCCCGAGCTCCCCCAGGAGCACCATATCGATACCAAACTTAGTGTGGACACCTGATCAACATAGTCCACTGCAGCCCAGAACCCCTGAACTCAAGCGATCCGCCAGCCTCAGTCTCCCAGCAGCTTGGATTACAGGCGCGCGCCACTGCACCCGACGAGAGCTCGAGCATCAGCGCTGACACTCAATCTATTGATCACTGACACCTCGAGTACAGCACAGCAGAACACTAGACTGACATTAGCTGTGGAGCAGTGTTTTGAATAAATATCTTTGGTATTTTTGTGTGGTAGTACATTTCCAAAGCTTTATTCTCCAAACAGATCATCACAAATAGTTTTCCAAACAATCTGAACATAAGTTTAATTCAAAATATTATGTTGCTGATTTTTTTTATTCATTTTAATACATCAGACTATTATTTAATCTAAATTAACATACCGGTTAATACATTAATCATTTACTTCAATTTTGGATTTTTAGCTGGTTTATTACCTGTTTTATTTATAATTTGCATGTATATTTATCACATGTACACACAGCTCATTAATTTTATTGTGGCAAACTTTGCTGTTTATATTCCTAGAAGAATTAAAAGAATTAAGGGACTGAGGTGTCAGGTGTGGCACTGGCTGCAGTCCTGACAGGAACCTCTGGAGCATCTGTGACTGAAACTAATGCATGTTCTGGTGATACAACATCAGGAAATCATGAAGCAGCTGTGACAGAAAACTCTCTTTTAACTGGAAGCTCAGGGACTTGACCCTGTGTATTTTCTTAATCCATGTTACTGGTCTTATTGTGAATATATTTTATTTATTTTTGAATTTGAAATCTTTAATCATAACTTATTCTTCCTGGGATATGCTCACTTTTCTCTGCTGTTTTGTGAGGCAGCGCTGCAGTCAAGCCCATCATTCAGATCTGCCTCTATTCCACTACACAATGCTCACTTTTCAGGAGAAAATCAAAAATCGATAAATTAAACACTTTTTTCTTGTTCAGTAAGCTGGAAATCACTCACAAATATATCACAACAGTTTGTACATTGTCCAATTTGCTCCATGATGGTGAACAAACATGCAAGTAATATTACCAAATACATATTCTGCCACCTAAAGCCAAAGCAGCAGATGCTACCAGGGTTTGGGAACTTCGCAGGATGCTTTTCTGAGGCATGGAGCGGCAGTGACAGGAACCTCTGAACCATGAGAGGATCTTCTGGGACCACGATGGCCATCACATGGAGCTCTTCCACAAAGCTGGCTGTGACAGGGCATTTTTGGGACTGTACCTATACAAGTAACACTGCCTGATGCTTGGCTTGTACAAAAACTAAATCCAATTGTAATAGTCCAATCTTTCTTTCCTATTTCTGTAATGAGTAAATAATTTTTAAAAAGTCAGTGAATCAAAATCCTACACATGACTGAATAATAATAAATGATAATTCAGCTTGCAGACAGTGGGCCTGTCCAGTCAAGAGATATTTAAAATGTTACAGTTTTTCTTTTAGTCAGTCATTTAGTCACTTGTGCACATCATAAAATCAATATATTGAGTAAGTTACAGGCTTTTGCATGTGCTCCATTGTGTGGTGCTGTTTGTACGAATTGTTTTGATAAATGCACACTGGTTTACAGATATTGAGAATGATTCAAGAAATGCACTACTGTAAAGCAACTGAGAAAAACTCAGTAAAACATCTATGATTTAACGTGTAAAACAGCGCCTCCAGCTGGTGATGGAATGCAGATGTTGAACATGAACAGAAATGTCACATATCTTCCAGAGAGAGGCGATATAGGACCAGTCATTTGACAAGACATACAGAAGCAAATGCAGCTACTGAAAATATCTAGTTTAAAAAAAGGTTACACATTTGAAAGTGAGACAATGTCAATATCTCAGAATTCTTAATTCTTTAAATAATCTTAACTGATCCACCTGCAGGTACAAACACAAAAGTCTGAGTCTCGCTGTATCGCTCAGGCTGCACTGCAGTGTCTATTCACAGGCGCGATCCCACTACTGATCGACACGGGGGCTTTGACCTGCTCCGTCTCCGACCTGGGCCGGTTCACCCCTCCTTAGATGACCTGGTGGTCCCGAGTTCCCCCAGGAGCACCATATCGATACCGAACTTAGTGTGGACACCTGATCAACATAGTCCACTGCAGCCCAGAACCCCTGAACTCAAGCGATCCGCCAGCCTCAGTCTCCCAGCAGCTTGGATTACAGGCGCGCGCCACTGCACCCGACGAGAGCTCGAACATCAGCGCTGACACTCAATCTAGTGCTCACTGACACCTCGAGTACAGCACAGCAGAATAAGCATCTCTTTCTCTCTCAAATATAAATGTAGAATCGAAAACCATATTATTAAGGAAGCTTAAAAAAATAGTTGTTTTACTCCTCAAAATACAATACAAATACATAATTTAGTTTCGACATTTAATGCATGCTCTATTACAAAATTGCACACATATATAGGTTTAAAGGAAAAAAAAGGTTTCATTTTTAGTTTTAATGAAAAGATTGTTTAATTCATCCAATTAAATAAAAAATATGGTAATGATTCACACACACACACACACACACACACACACACACACACACACACACACACACACACACACACATATATATATATATATATATATATATATATATATATATATATATATATATATATATATATATATATATATATATATATATATATATATATATATATATATTTCTTTTTTTAACTTTAACCCCTCAGGGCAAGTTATGTAAGTTAAAAAATATAGATGTGAATTATTACCCTACCATTTTTCTAATTGGATGAATGATTTCTTAATTTTTTTTCAGTGTAGAAAGCTTTTGACTACTAAATAAATATTAAAATATTGCACACATGTAAATAAAATAAAATAAAGTGGTAGAATTGTCCGTGTACGTTGTATATTACACATTAATGACTCTTTCTCTCTTGTCCTTCAGGTGGATTTATCACTGTCTCAGGTGGATCTCAATCCTCTGGTGGGTCCCACATCATCACATCTGGTGGATCTCAGTCCTCTGGTGGTACCAAGATTATCAAAACTGGTGGGCCAACAAAACCAACAAAAGAAACTCACCTTTGTGTTTTTGTATGGGAGAAAAACCTGTCTCTGAAAATAAAAGTGAATTTCCTGTGTTTTTTTTTTTTTTTTTTGGTTCACGCACAGTTTTTTACAATCATTTTGTCACCAATTTCAGATCCCTGATGTCATTTCTCAAAACTCTAAACTCAAAACATTATTTGTAACAGACTGTCCTGTGTTCAAAATGTTGCATGTTGAGTTCATATCTTTAAAGAAGCCTTGCATTTGAGAAAGAATTGGTTCAAATAATTAATTTACTGTATCATGAAATACCATTACTTTAGATCACCTACACACAACATACCCATATTTCACTGTTTAGTTTTTAAATTCATTAAATATAGTTGTACAAAATGTGTGATGCAGCTTTCATTGAGGTTCTACACATTCATACATCATTGTAACAGACTAGAAAGAAAAGTACAGACACTGGAATCATTGAACAAAATCTGAAAAATATTGATGAATCAACTCACAACATGGATTTTTCAAACATTCAGATAAGAAAAATTTAGATAAGAAAAAAATACAGTACAGTAATATGTCTTCTGTAGTGTTTCTCACCTCACTTCTATGTTTTCATCAACCTTGTCTTGTGGATTTGGTCACAGGTTCTCATCTTCATTACAATAAATATTTTCATTAGCTAAACTCTTGGAAAAAATCTTCTGGCATGAAAAATCCAGGCCTGGCACTGGTCTCCTGTGATGTCCCTGTGCGTCATCCATGGCCTGGAGAACACTGACTTGTTTGTGAGGGAGCCTATTGAGAACCTTCCACCTCCATGTGGAGAACAGTTCTTCAGTCGGGTTACAGTAAGGAAAGGAGAGTATAGGAGTAAATACAAGGTGGTGAACTGTGGATGGGCCTGAAACCATAATTGCTCTCAGTGCCGTTGCTAGGAGTTTTTTCACTGCACTGATTTTGCTATGGGCCTCCTCAAAATCACATTCAGTGGGGGGTGGTCGGGCCCCCAGTGAACATCGTTCTGGACCCCTCTCAACCGCTGGGCTCTCAACCTCTCCTCCATGTCTTGGCCAGGTTAAAGAAAGCCTGTTTCAGACAACAACATAAGAGACACAAACACAAAATCCTGGGTCCAAACCAGTTTGCTGATTGGCAGACAAATAAATCTCAGGAGTAGGAAATCAGAGAATGCCCCTTCCTATCAGAAATGGACAGTAGAACTCACTAGAGTGTCTGCATTTAACAATGAAAATGACAATAATGATATAGAATTGCTATTATATATCTTGGACAGACTTCTCGACATTTCACATCTTTTCCAAATGGATGCATTATTAGAAGTGCTACATGTGCCATGTTTTTGCCAAGTTAAAATAAGTTTGACTAAAATGTTTTTATCTCTGAGTTTGTCTATTATAAACAGTGTCCTAAAAAAGTCTGAGTCTCGCTGTATCGCTCAGGCTGCACTGCAGCGTCTATTCACAGGCGCGATCCCACTGCTGATCGACACGGGGGCTTTGACCTGCTCCGTCTCCGACCTGGGTCGGTTCACCCCTCCTTAGACAACCTGGTGGTCCCGAGCTCCCCCAGGAGCACCATATCGATACCAAACTTAGTGTGGACACCTGATCAACATAGTCCACTGCAGCCCAGAACCCCTGAACTCAAGCGATCCGCCAGCCTCAGTCTCCCAGCAGCTTGGATTACAGGCGCGCGCCACTGCACCCGACGAGAGCTCGAGCATCAGCGCTGATACTCAATCTATTGATCACTGACACCTCGAGTACAGCACAGCAGAACACTAGACTGACATTAGCTGTGGAGCAGTGTTTTGAATAAATATCTTTGGTATTTTTGTGTGGTAGTACATTTCCAAAGCTTTATTCTCCAAACAGATCATCACAAATAGTTTTCCAAACAATCTGAACATAAGTTTAATTCAAAATATTATGTTGCTGATTTTTTTTATTCATTTTAATACATCAGACTATTATTTAATCTAAATTAACATACCGGTTAATACATTAATCATTTACTTTAATTTTGGATTTTTAGCTGGTTTATTACCTGTTTTATTTATAATTTGCATGTATATTTATCACATGTACACACAGCTCATTAATTTTATTGTGGCAAACTTTGCTGTTTATATTCCTAGAAGAATTAAAAGAATTAAGGGACTGAGGTGTCAGGTGTGGCACTGGCTGCAGTCCTGACAGGAACCTCTGGAGCATCTGTGACTGAAACTAATGCATGTTCTGGTGATACAACATCAGGAAATCATGAAGCAGCTGTGACAGAAAACTCTCTTTTAACTGGAAGCTCAGGGACTTGACCCTGTGTATTTTCTTAATCCATGTTACTGGTCTTATTGTGAATATATTTTATTTATTTTTGAATTTGAAATCTTTAATCATAACTTATTCTTCCTGGGATATGCTCACTTTTCTCTGCTGTTTTGTGAGGCAGCGCTGCAGTCAAGCCCATCATTCAGATCTGCCTCTATTCCACTACACAATGCTCACTTTTCACGAGAAAATCAAAAATCGATAAATTAAACACCACTTTTTTCTTGTTCAGTAAGCTGGAAATCACTCACAAATATATCACAACAGTTTGTACATTGTCCAATTTGCTCCATGATGGTGAACAAACATGCAAGTAATATTACCAAATACATATTCTGCCACCTAAAGCCAAAGCAGCAGATGCTACCAGGGTTTGGGAACTTCGCAGGATTCTTTTCTGAGGCACGGAGCGGCAGTGACAGGAACCTCTGAACCATGAGAGGATCTTCTGGGACCACGATGGCCATCACATGGAGCTCTTCCACAAAGCTGGCTGTGACAGGGCATTTTTGGGACTGTACCTATACAAGTAACACTGCCTGATGCTTGGCTTGTACAAAAACTAAATCCAATTGTAATAGTCCAATCTTTCTTTCCTATTTCTGTAATGAGTAAATAATTTTTAAAAAGTCAGTGAATCAAAATCCTACACATGACTGAATAATAATAAATGATAATTCAGCTTGCAGACAGTGGGCCTGTCCAGTCAAGAGATATTTAAAATGTTACAGTTTTTCTTTTAGTCAGTCATTTAGTCACTTGTGCACATCATAAAATCAATATATTGAGTAAGTTACAGGCTTTTGCATGTGCTCCATTGTGTGGTGCTGTTTGTACGAATTGTTTTGATAAATGCACACTGGTTTACAGATATTGAGAATGATTCAAGAAATGCACTACTGTAAAGCAACTGAGAAAAACTCAGTAAAACATCTATGATTTAACGTGTAAAACAGCGCCTCCAGCTGGTGATGGAATGCAGATGTTGAACATGAACAGAAATGTCACATATCTTCCAGAGAGAGGCGATATAGGACCAGTCATTTGACAAGACATACAGAAGCAAATGCAGCTACTGAAAATATCTAGTTTAAAAAAAGGTTACACATTTGAAAGTGAGACAATGTCAATATCTCAGAATTCTTAATTCTTTAAATAATCTTAACTGATCCACCTGCAGGTACAAACACAAAAGTCTGAGTCTCACTGTATCGCTCAGGCTGCACTGCAGTGTCTATTCACAGGCGCGATCCCACTACTGATCGACACGGGGGCTTTGACCTGCTCCGTCTCCGACCTGGGCCGGTTCACCCCTCCTTAGACGACCTGGTGGTCCCGAGCTCCCCCAGGAGCACCATATCGATACCGAACTTAGTGTGGACACCTGATCAACATAGTCCACTGCAGCCCAGAACCCCTGAACTCAAACGATTCGCCAGCCTCAGTCTCCCAGCAGCTTGGATTACAGGCGCGCGCCACTGCACCCGACGAGAGCTCGAGCATCAGCGCTGACACTCAATCTAGTGCTCACTGACACCTCCAGTACAGCACAGCAGAATAAGCATCTCTTTCTCTCTCAAATATAAATGTAGAATCGAAAACCATATTATTAAGGAAGCTTAAAAAAATAGTTGTTTTACTCCTCAAAATACAATACAAATACATAATTTAGTTTCGACATTTAATGCATGCTCTATTACAAAATTGCACACATATATAGGTTTAAAGGAAAAAAAAGGTTTCATTTTTAGTTTTAATGAAAAGATTGTTTAATTCATCCAATTAAATAAAAAATATGGTAATGATTCACACACACACACACACACACATATATATATATATATATATATATATATATATATATATATATATATATATATATATATATATATATATATATATATATATATATATATATATATATATATATATATATATATATATTTCTTTTTTTAACTTTAACCCCTCAGGGCAAGTTATGTCAGTTAAAAAATATAGATGTGTATTATTACCCTACCATTTTTTTAATTGGATGAATGATTTCTTAATTTTTTTTCAGTGTAGAAAGCTTTTGACTACTAAATAAATATTAAAATATTGCACACATGTAAATAAAATAAAATAAAGTGGTAGAATTGTCCGTGTACGTTGTATATTACACATTAATGACTCTTTCTCTCTTGTCCTTCAGGTGGATTTATCACTGTCTCAGGTGGATCTCAATCCTCTGGTGGGTCCCACATCATCACATCTGGTGGATCTCAGTCCTCTGGTGGTACCAAGATTATCAAAACTGGTGGATCAACAAAACCAACAAAAGAAACTCACCTTTGTGTTTTTGTATGGGAGAAAAACCTGTCTCTGAAAATAAAAGTGAATTTCCTGTGTTTTTTTTTTTTTTTTGGTTCACGCACAGTTTTTTACAATCATTTTGTCACCAATTTCAGATCCCTGATGTCATTTCTCAAAACTCTAAACTCAAAACATTATTTGTAACAGACTGTCCTGTGTTCAAAATGTTGCATGTTGAGTTCATATCTTTAAAGAAGCCTTGCATTTGAGAAAGAATTGGTTCAAATAATTAATTTACTGTATCATGAAATACCATTACTTTAGATCACCTACACACAACATACCCATATTTCACTGTTTAGTTTTTAAATTCATTAAATATAGTTGTACAAAATGTGTGATGCAGCTTTCATTGAGGTTCTACACATTCATACATCATTGTAACAGACTAGAAAGAAAAGTACAGACACTGGAATCATTGAACAAAATCTGAAAAATATTGATGAAATAATCAACTCACAACATGGATTTTTCAAACATTCAGATAAGAAAAATTTAGATAAGAAAAAAATACAGTACAGTAATATGTCTTCTGTAGTGTTTCTCACCTCACTTCTATGTTTTCATCAACCTTGTCTTGTGGATTTGGTCACAGGTTCTCATCTTCATTACAATAAATATTTTCATTAGCTAAACTCTTGGAAAAAATCTTCTGGCATGACAAATCCAGGCCTGGCACTGGTCTCCTGTGATGTCCCTGTGCGTCATCCATGGCCTGGAGAACACTGACTTGTTTGTGAGGGAGCCTATTGAGAACCTTCCACCTCCATGTGGAGAACAGTTCTTCAGTCGGGTTACAGTAAGGAAAGGAGAGTATAGGAGTAAATACAAGGTGGTGAACTGTGGATGGGCCTGAAACCATAATTGCTCTCAGTGCCGTTGCTAGGAGTTTTTTCACTGCACTGATTTTGCTATGGGCCTCCTCAAAATCACATTCAGTGGGGGGTGGTCGGGCCCCCAGTGAACATCGTTCTGGACCCCTCTCAACCGCTGGGCTCTCAACCTCTCCTCCATGTCTTGGCCAGGTTAAAGAAAGCCTGTTTCAGACAACAACATAAGAGACACAAACACAAAATCCTGGGTCCAAACCAGTTTGCTGATTGGCAGACAAATAAATCTCAGGAGTAGGAAATCAGAGAATGCCCCTTCCTATCAGAAATGGACAGTAGAACTCACTAGAGTGTCTGCATTTAACAATGACAATGACAATAATGATATAGAATTGCTATTATATATCTTGGACAGACTTCTCGACATTTCACATCTTTTCCAAATGGATGCATTATTAGAAGTGCTACATGTGCCATGTTTTTGCCAAGTTAAAATAAGTTTGACTGTAAAATGTTTTTATCTCTGAGTTTGTCTATTATAAACAGTGTCCTAAAAAAGTCTGAGTCTCGCTGTATCGCTCAGGCTGCACTGCAGTGTCTATTCACAGGCGCGATCCCACTGCTGATCGACACGGGGGCTTTGACCTGCTCCGTCTCCGACCTGGGTCGGTTCACCCCTCCTTAGACAACCTGGTGGTCCCGAGCTCCCCCAGGAGCACCATATCGATACCAAACTTAGTGTGGACACCTGATCAACATAGTCCACTACAGCCCAGAACCCCTGAACTCAAGCGATCCGCCAGCCTCAGTCTCCCAGCAGCTTGGATTACAGGCGCGCGCCACTGCACCCGACGAGAGCTCGAGCATCAGCGCTGACACTCAATCTAGTGCTCACTGACACCTCCAGTACAGCACAGCAGAACACTAGACTGACATTAGCTGTGGAGCAGTGTTTTGAATAAATATCTTTGGTATTTTTGTGTGGTAGTACATTTCCAAAGCTTTATTCTCCAAACAGATCATCACAAATAGTTTTCCAAACAATCTGAACATAAGTTTAATTCAAAATATTATGTTGCTGATTTTTTTATTCATTTTAATACATCAGACTATTATTTAATCTAAATTAACATACCGGTTAATACATTAATCATTTACTTTAATTTTGGATTTTTAGCTGGTTTATTACCTGTTTTATTTATAATTTGCATGTATATTTATCACATGTACACACAGCTCATTAATTTTATTGTGGCAAACTTTGCTGTTTATATTCCTAGAAGAATTAAAAGAATTAAGGGACTGAGGTGTCAGGTGTGGCACTGGCTGCAGTCCTGACAGGAACCTCTGGAGCATCTGTGACTGAAACTAATGCATGTTCTGGTGATACAACATCAGGAAATCATGAAGCAGCTGTGACAGAAAACTCTCTTTTAACTGGAAGCTCAGGGACTTGACCCTGTGTATTTTCTTAATCCATGTTACTGGTCTTATTGTGAATATATTTTATTTATTTTTGAATTTGAAATCTTTAATCATAACTTATTCTTCCTGGGATATGCTCACTTTTCTCTGCTGTTTTGTGAGGCAGCGCTGCAGTCAAGCCCATCATTCAGATCTGCCTCTATTCCACTACACAATGCTCACTTTTCACGAGAAAATCAAAAATCGATAAATTAAACACCACTTTTTTCTTGTTCAGTAAGCTGGAAATCACTCACAAATATATCACAACAGTTTGTACATTGTCCAATTTGCTCCATGATGGTGAACAAACATGCAAGTAATATTACCAAATACATATTCTGCCACCTAAAGCCAAAGCAGCAGATGCTACCAGGGTTTGGGAACTTCGCAGGATGCTTTTCTGAGGCACGGAGCGGCAGTGACAGGAACCTCTGAACCATGAGAGGATCTTCTGGGACCACGATGGCCATCACATGGAGCTCTTCCACAAAGCTGGCTGTGACAGGGCATTTTTTGGGACTGTACCTATACAAGTAACACTGCCTGATGCTTGGCTTGTACAAAAACTAAATCCAATTGTAATAGTCCAATCTTTCTTTCCTATTTCTGTAATGAGTAAATAATTTTTAAAAAGTCAGTGAATCAAAATCCTACACATGACTGAATAATAATAAATGATAATTCAGCTTGCAGACAGTGGGCCTGTCCAGTCAAGAGATATTTAAAATGTTACAGTTTTTCTTTTAGTCAGTCATTTAGTCACTTGTGCACATCATAAAATCAATATATTGAGTAAGTTACAGGCTTTTGCATGTGCTCCATTGTGTGGTGCTGTTTGTACGAATTGTTTTGATAAATGCACACTGGTTTACAGATATTGAGAATGATTCAAGAAATGCACTACTGTAAAGCAACTGAGAAAAACTCAGTAAAACATCTATGATTTAACGTGTAAAACAGCGCCTCCAGCTGGTGATGGAATGCAGATGTTGAACATGAACAGAAATGTCACATATCTTCCAGAGAGAGGCGATATAGGACCAGTCATTTGACAAGACATACAGAAGCAAATGCAGCTACTGAAAATATCTAGTTTAAAAAAAGGTTACACATTTGAAAGTGAGACAATGTCAATATCTCAGAATTCTTAATTCTTTAAATAATCTTAACTGATCCACCTGCAGGTACAAACACAAAAGTCTGAGTCTCGCTGTATCGCTCAGGCTGCACTGCAGTGTCTATTCACAGGCGCGATCCCACTACTGATCGACACGGGGGCTTTGACCTGCTCCGTCTCCGACCTGGGCCGGTTCACCCCTCCTTAGACGACCTGGTGGTCCCGAGCTCCCCCAGGAGCACCATATCGATACCGAACTTAGTGTGGACACCTGATCAACATAGTCCACTGCAGCCCAGAACCCCTGAACTCAAGCGATCCGCCAGCCTTAGTCTCCCAGCAGCTTGGATTACAGGCGCGCGCCACTGCACCCGACGAGAGCTCGAGCATCAGCGCTGACACTCAATCTAGTGCTCACTGACACCTCGAGTACAGCACAGCAGAACACTAGACTGACATTAGCTGTGGAGCAGAGAGTGAACTAGTTTTTAAATATGCTTGCCACATTTTCACAAGTATTACTTTACAAAGCTCCCATCTGTATCCTTTTCAAATTTGAAAATATTATTAACTCAAAATCACAAAGTAGGCTACTTTTCTCACCGCACCTAATAGCTGCTTCACCCAGACCTTTCATTTGGAGCTGTTCTCTTTTATTTTAATACTTTTTTATTTCCATTATTAACCCTCACAAGGTCCTCGTTTCCTGTTTACTCCAAGGGTCTTTGGGGTCAATATGAAAGTGTAATTGTAAAAAAATATATAATTTTTTAATAATACAAATAATATATCAGTTTATTAATTAATGCTGTGTTTTGGGAGATATATGAAGTACTTTAGTACCTGTTTACTACACAATTCCTCAACTACACCAATAACTTGAATGTTAAGCTGTTTCTGGATATTGATCTTTAGGTGTAGAATTCTGCCATCTGCTGGTTAGAGAAAAACTTGTAGAAATCACAGTTTTTGAAAGAATAGTGAAGTGATCATAAATATTGCTGTTAATATTTTTCAAGTGATTGCTCGAAATATATTCTTACTTTTCTTCCAGATTGAGAAACATCTTCAGCATGTGAGAGCTATAGCTGATGATCGAAAGTTAAAAGTCAAACTAAGTAGGATGACAAGCAGCAGAGATTAAGATCCAAGCTCTGAGGATGTTTATGCACTGAAAACAGCCATATATGCCTATAAGCTAAATAAAAATCATCATCTGACAACCCTTTGACAGTATTGTGCACTAGGGTGGGAGGGACAGCAGGGATACTGAGATCAATACTAGATTAATAATGAATGGATTTTTAATTAAACTAACATTTTGTATTATATTTTTTGTCAGAACAGTTATTGTTATGAAGGGTATATTAAAGCGTTAGTTGGTCTGAAAGTTATTTAAGAGTAAACTCTTTCGAAAAAATAAAACACTTTACACATATTTAATATGTAGCACTGTTCATTTATTTAATTCTACTAATAATGTCTGAATGTCTACATGCAAATAACACTGGAGGATTCCTTGTGTGTGTGTGTGTGTGTGTGTGTGTGTGTGTGTGTGTGTGTGTGTGTGTGAGAGAGAGAGAGAGAGAGAGAGAGAAGGAAAGGAAAATCCAACAAAACAACAAGGAAGAGAAAAAAAAACATACCAAAGGAGCAAATTATGAATAAAAATAAAACAACAAAGCCCAAGATCCAGGGTCATAAAAAAAAGATAAAAATGTTAAGTAATAAAAAAAATAATACATATAGAAAAGAGAAAATTAGATTATTACAGTAATTCAGATTTCTTTTTTGCAATTTTTCTGAGACATGCTGTGATGTGCTCTGTCCTCCTGACCGAAAGAGGGCGCGCGTGCGCGTCATAGTGCCACCAGGCCCTGACCGTCGAGTAGTCAACTCAACACCTGTAACAGCTAATTCAAAACATAACGACGCCAACTCTCCTTTCCCATGGAGTATTTTTGACAATGCACCGGTAACTCAAAACAATTCATATCTGTCAACATATCAGAGGACCTGTATTAATTACGAAAAGTTACTTTGTTTCAGTGTCATAAAAACGACTGGTCTGTTAGCTAGCTAGCTAGCCAAACAGCGCACATTGTTTTGTGCCAGCTTCAGGAATTAAATGTGATTTTAATTTAGGAACGGAGTGTGTTATAGTACATCGCGCTGTGCGAATAATTTTGTAGGGTGTCCTATATTTCAGAAATGATTTAGCTAGCTGCTAACGTTAAGTCTGTCTGTCTTTAATAGCGCTGTTATATTCAAAGTCACGTCATATTTAAACTAATGCTTTCACTTCCGACTGTTTGCTTATGCAACAAAAGATTTTTTTTTTCTTGGAACGATCCACTTAAGGACTGTCCATGCGCCCTGCGAAGAAGTCTTTATGCTTTGTTCGGTTAAAGTATCTAAAGAACCATTTTCCCCGGCTATACTGACAGTACGTGAGCATGGCCTTTGTCTGTCTGTCTCTCTCTCTCTCTCTCTCTCTCTCTCTCTCTCTCTCTCTCTCTCTCTCTCTCTATAATAATAATATATATAATATATATATATATATATATTATTATTATTATTATTTGTTTCAGCGTAATCTCGTATTAGGTCCAGGTCCCAGTTATTGAAAAATCTGTATAAGAGTAATCTGGTTTTGGAAATTCAATGTTTTGCTGTTGAGGAACAGGTAATCTATTTTATTTTTCTTCTTTTTTATTTATTTATTATTATTATTTTTAAGAAAATACCTTATCCAGAAATCCAGATTACTAGTGCTCTAAATTTAGATGTAGATGTGTATATAAACAACAAGAGGATAATAAACCCAGGGTCACTGTGTTTTTCGGTTTCTTTTAAAGAAAGCTAGGCTTCTTAGAACTGTAAATGGTTAACCCTTATGCTGTGCTGAAAATCATTTACCATGTAAACATCTCATTATGCTTTATGACACCAAAACTTGGGTTCAATCTTTTTGTCGACTTCTTTTCATTCAATTAGCGCAGGTTTTGTATTTGTTTTTAGAACTGGCCTCATTGATTTGAGCTTTTGCATCTCAGTTTTTGAGTGAAGAAAAAAAAAAAAAACATTATTTGTGGATGATTTTGGCAGTGTTCTCTCAAAAATTACGGTTCATAAACTCATTACTGCATAAACAATAAGACCTACGATCAATCAGTTCCAAAAACAAATATAAATATATATATATCTATCTATCTATCTATCTATCTATCTATCCGGGGTCAAAAAAAACTGGAACACAACATAAAAAAAATAAGTGCAAAATATGAGTATACAACCCCTGTAGCTAATACTAATGTCCATGAACAAATTTTAAGTTTTGTTACATTTAAAAAAAACAAGTATCTTTGGAATATTATGGTCGTGACAACATTGAAAGAATCTCTTTTTGTGATTGCAGGGAGGTTACAGGTGTAGCTGGGGTCTGGCAGGTATGACCATGGTGCTGTACTGGGGTGGTCTGTTGGTGTTGGCGGCCCTGTCCCGGGCCCTGGGCTCTCTGCAGCTTTCAGAGGAGGCTGCTGTGCCAGATGAATGGGTCCTGCTCCATGTCGTGCAAGGCCACATTGGGGCAGGAAACTACAGCTACCTGCGTCTCAACCATGAAGGACGTATTATCCTGTACATGCAGAGCCTTAAGGGAGACGCGGATCTCTACGTCTCTGACAAGACGCTGCGGCCAAACTTTGATACCTACAAGCTTCAGTCTACCACCTGTGGCCAGGACGTGGTGATCGTCCCGGGGGATTTTGTTAGGCCTGTTGGGATTGGGATCTACGGACATCCATCCTACATGGAGAGTGAGTTTGAGATGAGGGTGTTTTATGACCAGATGGCACTCACAGAAGAGGAAGTGGAGAAAAACTTGTATTCCTCAGATGAGACTCCTGGACAGTCTCAACACTCTCAGGGCCCCGAGGACGGGACGGAAGAAGAGGAGTCAATCCTGTGGACTATTCTGATTGGGATTCTTAAGATCATACTTGAAATTTTGTTTTGATTTTGATGTCCCAGCTGCCAACGTAACACATTTGCCACAGTTATACAATTTTTCTTATTTAGATCAAATCAGCAGGGTTTTTTTTTTCTTCTCCAGTTTTGGCAAAGGGGTTTGTTTAAATCTTGAGTTGCACCATCAACACTCTATAGAGAATGTTAATTTTTTCTGACGTTTTAATATGCAAATTATGAATTTGTTTGTCAAATTAGATGGCATATCAACACGATTGAAATGTCAAACACGAATTCTCTTATATTTTATTGATGGAGTTAAAAACAATCTGTTGTGTGGTGTATTTGTCTGTCTTTTACTGACCTGGGGATGTGAATTTGAAGTTTTAAACTGCACTATGCAATCACACAAATCACCTTGTTACGAAGGTCATACTGTTGTGCCTATTGTGAAGACGAGTCTGTTGACTAATAAGCCGTAAAGACTTTTCTGCACCTGTAGTTGTAAGATACAAATAAAACGACTTATTTTTGAAAATTGTTGTGTCCAGATTCACTTTGTGTTGAGCGTTTTTTTTTAAATTGTGCAAATAACAAATGATGTTAAGTGCTTTGAGATGTTACTGTGTTTAGTTAGTGTGTTAATATAGTATGATATTTTATAAATACTTAACTAGATACAGCTGTATTAATATGTAAAATATTAGCTTTTCTTTTTTTTCTTTTGTCTCTTAACAATTTAACGAATGTCAGTTAGAACTTGAGGGATGGATGTTACATTTACAATAACGCACCTTGCTCTATATATGCAAATACAAAAAAAAAAAAAAAGTAATCATAATAAAAATTTAAGTAATATAAATAAAAAAGAATGCAAACGTTGTGAATAATTTTATTTATTTTTAATCGTGGGGCCTGTTTGCATTTTAAAAATGATCTATATTTATGCTTTATTTTCATCGAATGTATATTAAGGTGTTTTTTTTTTTATCTTTATATATTTTCACACATTTAAGACCAGCATGAGATTTCACATTATTGATTCTACGTTGTGCTCTAGTGCTCGTTAGGATCCACACCCAGTGCTATTTAAACACCACACATCTTATATAGTGAAAGTGCCAGCTATCAGTCATAATAAGAATGCACAAATAAAGTATAAAAGAAAAAGCGTGCACACCCCGATTTCTATTTATTATAAATAATTCAGGAGACAACATCTACAGTCTATGGGCAAAGCCATAGGCAAAACACAGCCCACGTCATATGTGAGCGACGGAAGCGCGCGCACAGAGAGAGCACACCATCACGACCTTCTGACAGGGAAACCCAATATTTATGTAAGACGCTGAAGTTTTAACAGCGGGGCTCCTGCTTATTTTAATTAGCCCGCATCATGTTTCGTGCTACGTTAGCGTTATGTGGAAGAACGGCTGTTAAAAGGGTAAGTATGCGCATTGATGTCTGTATTGCGGGTAATAACCATGCAATATAGATACGTGTGAATATGATAGTGATGGTCATTCTGGAGCAACATCGAGGAGTCAACACATGTGTTTTCTCAAACCAGTTCATCTCATCTGTCTCCGGAGAAAACTTACTTCCATCTAATTTGCGACTTCCATCTAATCTCATTGGAGTCGGGCGACAAAGTAAGCAAAGCTTTCTTATTTAATAAGTAAATAATGCATTACTCCGCACTATTACTCTTTATCTCCAAACTACTGTAGTTAAAAAACTGCTGCCAGAATAAAACTGTGAACTTTCTATTGTGATCTATAAATAAAGACGGAGAGCCTCTATCATTTGATAATATTGTTAATAGTGTCAAAGGATCTCCAGCACAGCAGTGAACTGAAGATGTGTGACTCTTTCTGTAGAGAGGGCCTCTCCGGTGGGCTCTGATCTTCCAGTGGTGCACAGATGTGAGGCTGCTCTCCCAGCTCACCTGGCACCTGTCCACACCTGGCTGGAGTCTTTGGGAAGCTGTGACTGTGACCCTCTCGGTGTGGTTGACCTGCACCCTGATGTCTTCTCCGTTCCTGTCAGGTACCTGTCATTTAATTCTGTGTAGTATTTTTAGGCTGGAGTTAAGTTTGAAACTAATGAATATATGGTTGTCCTCATTTCTGTTCATAGGCTGGACATTCTTCACGATGTGGAGGTCTGGCAACGTAATTTCAAACGAATAGTAAGTAACTACGTGGTGTACATTTATGCTTTCTGGTGTTAACTTTGCTCTTGTAATGCGCATTAGAGGAATAGTTTCACCCCAAAATGAAAATGTGCTGAACATGTACTCATGATCAGGTTAGCCAAGATG
Source organism: Carassius carassius (assembly GCF_963082965.1). Taxonomy (NCBI): domain Eukaryota; kingdom Metazoa; phylum Chordata; class Actinopteri; order Cypriniformes; family Cyprinidae; genus Carassius; species Carassius carassius. Next base: position 13,201,405 of record NC_081792.1, read on the forward strand.
TAGATGAGTTTGTTTCTTCATTGGAACAGATTTGGAGGAAGTTAGAATGACATCACTTGCTCACCAGTGGATCTTCCGCATTTTTCATGCTACTTTAACGCTGTTGCAGCGGGTTGTTTTTCATGTACGTCGATTGTAGTGACCCTAATAACATGATATAAATGCTAATTTTATCAGGGGAACCTCACTAAATAAAGTGTTTTTTTTAATCCCCTGGAACACCCTCGAAACACGATTTGGCTAGTTTTGAGTAGCAGTTGGGTGGTTTTTGTTGTGAAGACCTGGCAACCCTGCCGCTGAGACCGTTTAAAATTTAAACCACTGCTTCTGGCTAAAATACAAGTCCTCTATCCATAAAATTGCTGTTTCCAGATAAAGCATTGAAAAAAAAAAACATTCTAAACAAATATGTTGATGGATTTTAATGTGAGAGGACAATCAGGGATTACCTTTTTCACTGGAAAATGTTATTTTGAATTCTGGGTTTTGGCAAGAGTGCTGGTCTAAAGTTAAAACGCTTTAATGATGGATTTGTTTAATTCAAACATGCAGCCCATTCACTGCAGAGGATTCATTTGTGAGCAAGTGATGTAAAGCTACATTTCCCCAAATCTGTTTTAATGAACAAACACACTCTTCTACATCTTGGATAACCTGAGGATGAGTACATTTTCTGCTCATTTTTATTGTTGAGTGAAATGATACTGTCCCAGTCATGTTATATAAACCTATTTTTAAGTTTATCATAACATATGACAGTCATTCATAATTTGATTATTGTAGAGCCATGCAAAAGTCAAATCACGAGCTGAAGTCAGCGGTGGAGGCAGGAAACCATGGAAGCAGAAAGGAAGCGGCCGAGCACGGCATGGAAGCATTCGTTCTCCGCTATGGAGAGGAGGTTGATTTGAGCTTCATCTTAAACGCACAGATGTATGAAACTATCACTGCACTCACTGAAGTACTAAACAAATGCTCCTCTTTCTCGTTCAGGAGGAGTAGCTCATGGCCCACGGGGACCGACCAGCTATTATTACATGTTGCCCATGAAGGTGCGAGTGCAAGGGCTGAAAATCGCCTTAACTGCCAAACTGGCTCAGGTGAGGGGAAGTGCACTCTTAAAGTTTTGCTTGGTTTGGAATGTGCTGCAGTATCAATAGTATAATGTACTAATAAAACATTTCTTAATATTTTAAGACACGTTTTTATGATTCTGGTTTTTAATTTTAGTTATGTGCTTGTTATGCATATTTTTGTTGTAGTTTTTCTGGTATTGTTTAGCCTTATTTTTATTTCAGTTTTAGCTCTAGTAATTTTAGGACTTCTAATTTGTCATTTTTCATCTTAAGATTTATATTTTATTTCAGCTTTATTCCAATGAATGGAAATTGTTTTAATAGTTTTAGTTAACAGTAACAACACTGATACACTTATATCAGTAATAGCGGCAAAATGGTTTTCTTCATAAAAGTTAGCTGAAATGTGAACTAAGTGAACGTCATTATTTCTCCAGGATTACCTTCATATTGTGGACTCACTGGAGATTCCCACCCCAGACCCCCACTACCTCCTGGAGCTGGTCAAACGCAGACAGTGGGGGGATTCAGTCCTCATCGTTGATGTGTAAGCATGCAGATGTGGATGCATATGTCTTTGCCAACCTGATATACATATGTGTCCTATAGTGAAATCTTTTTTTTTTTGCATGCATGAATTTCAGAGGTGATGAATTCCCTCAGAACATTCTTAAGGCGACTGAAGATCTGAAAACAGTGAATATCATTCCAGCCATAGGTAAACATCACCGAAAGATGTGAAAGCGCCCTTAATCAAATATAGGGGAATGAAACCATTGCATCAGAGCTCCTTCATGATCTTAATACAGCAAACTTTATGTTGTTTGGTGTTTACAGGTCTAAATGTCCACAGCATGCTGAAACACGAGAGTCTGGTTCTCACTCTGGAGGCTGTCAAATTTCTGGAAAAGAAGCTTCTTTGGCACGATGTGCGTTACACTCCCCTGTATCCCTTTAAACTCCCATACAGCGACCTGCCATGAACACAGCACAGACTTCAAAGTATTAAAGGTTTATTTCATAAAAACAATGATCTTGAGGTCTCATTTCACATCTACAATAAAGTAAAAAAGTCAATATCATGAATAAATAATGGTATTAGACATATATGAAAGATAATGCATAGATTTGAAGATTCTCTGTCAGGGATAAGAGATTTTTGTTGGAATAGTGCCATGTGCTAAATCATGTCGGATCTCCCATCTTAGAGCAGAACGCTTCTTCTCTGTTGGAACCACATAAGTGTTGGGGAAGTACGTCTTCTGAGGTCTCTGCTACAGAGATAAGAAAGAAAAGAAAAAACGCTCAGAATAAAGGAATTAGACAATTCTGTAAAAAAAAAAGTATATGTAACTTACTGGTGGAGGCTAATACATAAGTTGTTCCTGAGGACAAAAACTAAATATTATATTTTTAAATATAAGAAATCAAACTATATGTATATATGCAGCTACTAAAAAACAAATACATGATTAATGATACCCTAATGGCCCTGCTCTTCCCTCCTGGAGGTTTAAACATCTCCCAGTCCTGCTTATACTGGAAAAACCTGATAAAGGATCCAAACACATCATGATCAGTCTTGAATCCTTTATTTAGTTTATAAAGATTGTATATTAATATAAAAGTATGCCTCACTTTGCCACTGGATCATTTTTCTTCAAGTTCCTCATGTGAGGATGATTAAAAACTGGCCGTATAACTGTGAAGAGAATCAGAGTGTAATGCAAACTGACAACCATGAGTCAAAGAAACTGAAACTACTGTAGACATGAAAAGTGGACTTACATGACTTTGGACGAGGTCGGATATCACTCTCACTGTGTGATCGAGTTTTTTCTTGAATGGATAAATTTAAGATTCAAATTCGAAACCGTTTAGGATTGGTAAGTGTGAAAGTGTTTCTGACCATGCCTCTGATGTATTCTTGGAAAGCATTCGCGGGTTCCTCTGACACAGAGCTGGATCTGGCAGTATAGCTTCTGGTTTCATCAGTCTCTGAGTCATACTGCACACGAGATGCACCGATCCGCATACAGTCCAGACACTCCTCCAGCTCACTAACTGTACCTACAAAACATAAGTATATGATAACACACATGCATAATCTATAATGATTTCTATTTCAAATGATTGCTGTTCCTTTTAACTTTTTATTCATCCAAGAACCTCGAAAAAACTATCTTGGTTTCCAATAAATAAGTAAAAATTAAGCAGCAAAACTGATCATTGAAACATTGATGATAATGATAATAAAAAGTTCAAAAAATCAACATATTAAAATGATTTCTGAAGGATTATGTGACATGGAAAACTGGAGTAATGGCTGCTGAAAATTCTTTGCCATCACAGGAAAAAAAAACATTTTAAAATATATTAAAATATAACAGGCATTTTAATTGTAATAATACAGGTCCTTCTCAAAAAATTAGCATATTGTGATAAAGTTCATTATTTTCCATAATGTAATGATAAAAATTAAACTTTCATATATTTTAGATTCATTGCACACCAACTGAAATATTTCAGGTCTTTTATTGTTTTAATACTGATGATTTTGGCATACAGCTCATGAAAACCCAAAATTCCTATCTTAAAAAATTAGCATATCGTGAAAAGGTTCTCTAAACAAGCTATTAACCTAATCATCTGAATCAACTAATTAACTCTAAACACCTGCAAAAGATTCCTAAGGCTTTTAAAAACTCCCAGCCTGGTTCATTACTCAAAACCGCAATCATGGGTAAGACTGCCGACCTGACTGCTGTCCAGAAGGCCATCATTGACACCCTCAAGCGAGAGGGTAAGACACAGAAAAAAATTTCTGAACGAACAGGCTGTTCCCAGAGTGCTGTATCAAGGCACCTCAGTGGGAAGTCTGTGGGAAGGAAAAAGTGTGGCAAAAAATGCTGCACAACGAGAAGAGGTGACCAGACCCTGAGGAAGATTGTGGAGAAGGACCGATTCCAGACCTTGGGGGACCTGCGGAAGCAGTGGACTGAGTCTGGAGTAGAAACATTCAAAGCCACCGTGCACAGGCGTGTGCAGGAAATGGGCTACAGGTGCCGCATTCCCCAGGTCAAGCCACTTTTGAACCAGAAACAGCGGCAGAAGCGCCTGACCAGGGCTACAGAGAAGCAGCACTGGACTTTTGGACAAATTTTGCATGTCATTCGGAAATCAAGGTGCCAGAGTCTGGAGGAAGACTGGGGAGAAGGAAATTACAAAATACCTGAAGTCCAGTGTCCAGTGTCCACAGTCAGTGATGGTCTGGGGTGCCATGTCAGCTGCTGGTGTTGGTCCACTGTGTTTTATCAAGGGCAGGGTCAATGCAGCTAGCTATCAGGAGATTTTGGAGCACTTCATGCTTCCATCTGCTGAAAAGCTTTATGGAGATGAAGATTTCGTTTTTCAGCACGACCTGGCACCTGCTCACAGTGCCAAAACCAATGGTAAATGGTTTACTGACCATGGTATTACTGTGCTAAATTGGCCTGCCAACTCTCCTGACCTGAACCCCATAGAGAATCTGTGGGATATTGTGAAGAGAAAGTTGAGAGACGCAAGACCCAACACTCTGGATGAGCTTAAGGCCGCTATCGAAGCATCCTGGGCCTCCATAACACCTCAGCAGTGCCACAGGCTGATTGCCTCCATGCCACGCCGCATTGAAGCAGTCATTTCTGCAAAAGGATTCCCGAACAAGTATTGAGTGCATAACTGAACATAATTATTTGAAGGTTGACTTTTTTTGTATTAAAAACACTTTTCGTTTATTGGTCGGATGAAATATGCAAATTGTTTGAGACAGGCATTTTGGGTTTTCATGAGCTTTATGCCAAAATAATCAGTATTAAAACAATAAAAGACCTGAAATATTTCAGTTGGTGTGCAATGAATCAAAAATATATGAAAGTTTAATTTTTATCATTACATTATGGAAAATAATGAACTTTATCACAATATGCAAATTTTTTGAGAAGGACCTGTATATCGCAACATTACTGGTTAATAGAATTTTATGTTAAAAATATGATCAAATGCAGCCTACGGTAATGAAACTTTGATTGTGGTGTATACTTTGCACATGCAGCTTTTCTTTTTACATTGAATGTCCTACAAGATTTGCTCGAATGTTCTGTTGAAGTAGCGTTACAATGAGGTCTTGTAACAAAAATATGAATAAAAAATATGTTATACTCATCATCAACTATCAAATCAAGAAATTCATTTGTGTCTCTACCTTAATACTTTTCTTTTAATCACAGGCTTCAAATGATCCTGATGCTCTCTGTCATTACTCGTCTCACTACCATCCGAAACTGAGTGAAATATTGTAGAAGGTCCTTCCTCTGTCTCCAGCCTGTTGGGTGCTGTGGAGGGCCGATTCGGTCTGTGGGCAACTGAGTGCCGAATAGCAATTTGCATATACTCCAGAATGTTATGAAGAGTGATCAGATGAATTGCATAGTCCTTCTTTGCCATGAAAATTAACTTAATCCCAAAAAAACCTTTCCACTGCATTTCATTGCTGTCATTAAAGGACCTGCTGAGATCATTTCATTAATCGTCTTGTTAACTCAGGTGAGAATGTTGACGAGCACAAGGCTGGAGATCATTATGTCAGGCTGCTGAGGACTGGGGCAAAGTCATATTCTCAGATGAAGCCCCTTTCCGATTGTTTGGGGCATCTGGAAAAAGGCTTGTCCGGAGAAGAAAAGGTGAGCGCTACCATCAGTCCTGTGTCATGCCAACAGTAAAGCATCCTGACACCATTCATGTGTGGGGTTGCTTCTCATCCAAGGGAGTGGGCTCACTCACAATTCTGCCCAAAAACACAGCCATGAATAAAGAATGGTACCAAAACACCCTCCAACAGCAACTTCTTCCAACAATCCAACAACAGTTTAGTGAAGAACAATGCATTTCCCAGCACGATGGAGCACCATGCCATAAGGCAAAAGTGATAACTAAGTGGCTCTGGGACCAGAATGTTGAAATTTTGGGTCCATGGCCTGGAAACTCCCCAGATCTTAATCCCATTGAGAACTTGTGGTCAATCCTCAAGAGGCGGGTGGACAAACAAAAACCCACTAATTCTGACAAACTCCAAGAAGTGATTATGAAAGAATGGGTTGCTATCAGGCAGGATTTGGCCCAGAAGTTGATTGAGAGCATGACCAGTCGAATTGCAGAGGTCCTGAAAAAGAAGGGCCAACACTGCAAATACTGACTCTTTGCATAAATGTCATGTAATTTTCGATAAAAGCCTTTGAAATGTATGAAGTGCTTGTAATTATATTTCAGTACATCACAGAAACAACTGAAACAAAGATCTAAAAGCAGTTTAGCAGCAAACTTTTTGAAAACTAATATTTATGTAATTCTCAAAACTTTTGGCCACGACTGTAAGCAACATAGTGTAACGTTAGAAATAAGAAGGCTATTGTGGAAAATTATAAAAAGAAAACATACGGGAAGTTTAAAGCACAATGTGTTTTTTTCTGTTTTCCTCAGCTTTAAAGGGTCAGGTTTGATGGCTGTTGTATTCAGTACCAAAACAACGGCGGCGGTTCCGTTCACAGATAGCAGAGGAAGAAAGCGCGTCCATGACTGGGATAAAGCGCGCTCTCGTGTACGGGAGACCTCTGATGACTGATGACATATTTAATGACTGATTGATCGATCGATTATTCGCCTGATTATTAAGAGCCTTTTTTACTGTCCCTTACAAAGTAAATATCAAAATATCTTCCATAACATATTGGATCTCGTACAATTAAAAAAGCTTTCATTTTCACTTGTTTTAATTTCTCTTCAGACAACAGCTCGGTAATTCCATGTTTCTATACATAAAACAGTATTGTAGTTACAATGGAATCTTGGCGGAGACGAGTGTTATCATATTTAAATTTGGTACGAAGTTATACTACCTTTAAAATACTGACAGCCTGGCCAAAAAAGAAAAGCAAAGCAAAGCATATATATATATATATATATATATAATATATATATTATTATTATTATTATTATTTTTTTTTTTTTAAACACTGTGTACGCTTCAAATATGACCCGAGAGTGGTAGATGTATTGTTTACGTGCTGTACCCGGAGCCTGGGCCACGCCTATTTTACGCAAACCTTTGAACTTCTGTCCAATCACCTTCAACTTCCCAGCACGGCTCATGAATGAAAAAACATGCATTTTTAATACTACATCGCCTGACTAGTAGATGGTGTGGAGGTTTAGTAGGGGAATATTGACAGAGAAGCCGTGAAGCTCAACAAATCTCCTAAAAAGTACTATTTTTTTTCCCTTTCGAGTCATCAGAGTGACTATGGCGCGCGCCGGGACCCTCCGCGCGCCTCTGCTGCTGATTTCACTGCAGTTAGTCGTGATCATCTCTGCGCAGGTAGGGAACAAGGCACCTTCAGTTGCTCCATTGTTCTGAAGACTAATCTATTGGGATTTCAGGATACATTTTGAACAAGAGATGTTTTTTATGCTTTATTATAATTATTATTTCTATTTTTTTTTTTTAGAGGGGGCCAGTTGGTCCAAGAGGGCCACCTGGACCTCCAGGGCCTGCTGGCTTTCCTGGCATTGACGGCATTGACGTGAGTCGCATATCAATCAATTGATATCTCAGACACTCTGATTTCTCATCTTATACACAATTGGTATTTGTTTGTAGCCTCGAATAATGACTTTTCTTTGAGTTATTCAGTTAGTTTTTTGTATGACTTAAGGGTGACAGGGGACCTGGCCCTGGCCCAGATGGCCCCCCAGTAAGTATTTCTATTTTTCTCGACAAAAGTGAGTTCTGCATATCTGAAATGATATAGCTGCAATCCATTAATCTGATGAATTTGGCAGGGCCTTGATGGAGACAATGGCAAGGATGGATTAAATGGCCTTCCAGGAAAACCAGGAGCGGATGTGAGTCTTGTTCTTTATGTTTTGTAACGAGATAAAATCAGCCTTTCTTTTCTAAGTTACACTTGCAGCATCAGAGCCTGCGAGTGTTTGCATTGGAGGGGTCTGACTGAATGAAAATTTAAAAGCTCCTGGATGGAAAAAAGAACAAGAAGGCGAGAGGAAAGAGAAAGCAGAGAGAGCTTCCCGATGGAGACAGAGGCCTTTTTGTACGAGTACAGAGCCACAGGAGCTGAACTGTTTCCTGAGCATTAAACCAAAGTACACCACCTCCTTTGTGGCTACCCTGAGCTTTATCATTTAACTAGCAATATCATTTATATAAGAATTATCGCAGCAAAAATAATTTTCCAAGTGTTTTTGTCTTGTGTTCATATATGTTTACCCAGAATCTAAGATATCAAGAGACTACTTGCAGTGACTATATCATGAATTATGTTGATTTTATTTTTATTTTATTTTACACCCCTGGTAATTGTATATTTTCTTTAAAGCAGGAATGAAAACAAGCTTTAACATCTTTTTACCTCAGTTTTGCTTCTAATGTAAATGTATCCTGTTTACATTAATAAATATGTATTTATGTTCTAAAATAGAATAACTGTTTTTTTTTATTTTTTATTAATTTGCAGAGTAACCTATTATGTAAGCATGACTTTAAAAAGTCAGCAATATATAAAGATGTTATATCTTTGGTTGCATTTCTTTGCATTACTTTGTAAAAAAAAAAAAACCCTTTATAATATATATTGCAGGTATATATATATATATATATATATATATATATATATATATATATATATATATCTTTTTTTGCCTAAATGGTTGTATTGTATTACTACTGATGCAAATCATTTATGTTGGTAGCTATCATTTATATAAATAGATATGTTTCCTGTTTACCTTAAAGTGTTGAATACAGGTACCTGCATCAGTCCACTGTACATATATTAAAGAAAATGTGGGCGGGGTTTGCTACTTAAAGTCAGGGGATTGGTAAATGTGATTTCAGATTGGTTGAAATTAACTATTTTTTTAATGTCAATGTGTGTGTGTGTAATGCAAATAATTAATTTCATGCAATGCGTTTCATACAAGTTAAATAATGATAAATAATGAGCTCAGAAATTCTACAGCTTTACCATAAGTTCAGCGGTTGTCAAATCAGTGAATAAACTAACACATTTGATCTGCAGTGAGTCCATGCTCATAGATGGTTTTGTCTTTTTAAGGGTTTGACTGGGCCCCGTGGTGAACCTGGCCCTGTTGGCCTTCCTGGTCAGAAAGTAGGTTTAAACTTCCACTTAACAATAAGTGAAAAAACACATTAACATGGTGTTTTTAAATTAAGTCTTTATTGTGAATGGCTGTAGTTATAATCACTGATGCATCATTTGAATAAGTGAAATAATTAACTCGAAATCAATAAAGTTCACTTGAAAAAACGGTGGTTTGACGTATCTTCTTTACTAGGGTGAACCTGGTGAGCCAGGATCAAGGGGAGCCCCTGTAAGTAAACAATTCAAATTTTTTTCACATTTATTGAAACTAATTTGTCTCTTATAATATTAGTGTGCTGCTAGAATAATCAGATCTCAATAGGGATGTTTTCTGTTAAGTTAGTTTGTTAATATGCATAAATATATCTTTTTGAAAGGTGAATATCTATTATAAGATGGCTATACACACTTTGAGCTGTTGCGAGCATTAAGTACTTTGATAAAGTTCAGGCCATTGACCCTCTAGTCCATTCTGTGATGTAATGCTGCAAGTATATACAGTGGGTACGGAAAGTATTCAGACCCCCTTAAATTTTTCACTCTTTGTTATATTGCAGCCATTTGCTAAAATGATTTAAGTTCATTTTTCCCCTCATTAATGTACACACAGCACCCCATATTGACAGAAAAACACATAATTTACATTTTTGCACATTTATTAAAAAAGAAAACGTACTCGGTTACTAACGTAACCTCGGTTCCCTGAGATGAGGGAACGAGTACTGCGTAAGCTAGCTTACGCTATGGGAAAAGGTCCCCTTTTCTCGAGAATATGAAGCCAAAAATTATCCTTAATTTTTAAATAATGTAAAACGCAGTGCTGCAGCACAGCAGACCCAAGCGAAGCGGCTCGCGCGCTTATTGGCTGTGCTGCGGCAACTGCAGCAACCTATGGTGAGGCGGCGGAGAGTAACGAACCAATGGGGGCGCTTCGCGCCCATTGGACGTCAGAGCGCACCAAAATAGGCGTGGCTGGAACTATATAAGCCACCGCTTCACCATAGGGATCAGGTTTTAAATCGACTGAAGCGATCACCCGGTCCGAGCACATAGCACGGCAGGTTATGCAGTACTCGTTCCCTCATCTCAGGGAACCGAGGTTACGTTAGTAACCGAGTACGTTCCCTTTCGAGAGTACTCTCGTACTGCGTAAGCTAGCTTACGCTATGGGAACACAATGTAAAACGCCGTGCGTGCTCGGGAACTTCGACCTGTCACAGCCCGAGGCGAGAGCTCGGGGCTTTATAGCAGGAGAAATCCCAGTCCCAACAGCCAACCTTAGTGAGCTTTATATAGGGAACTAAAAAGGGGGACGTGATAAGGCTTAGCACGTCTATATAGAAAGTACCCTGGCCTGCAGGGCAGGGACTTGTAGATTATAGAATCTAATAAATGTGGACGGAGAGGCCCAGCCTGCCGCCGCACAGATATCATCCAGTGGTATCCCGCAGGACCACGCCCATGACGAGGCCATACCTCGGGTGGAATGGGCTCTGATGCCGAACGGGCAGTGAAGGCCTTTAGATTTGTAAGCCAGCGAGATAGTGTCTACTATCCATCGCGATAGGCTTTGCTTCGTGGTGGCGAGACCTCGGGTGCGCCCACCAAAGCATATGAAGAGCTGGTCCGACCTCCTGAATAAGGCGGAGCGCGCAATATAGGTTTTGAGAGCCCTGACGGGGCAGATGAAGCTCGCATTGCTTTCGTCGCTTTGCGAGGAAAGGGCTGACAGCGAGATGACCTGCGCTCTGAACGGTGTTGAGAGCACCTTGGGGACATAGCCGTGTCTTGGTCTGAGAATGACTCTGGAGTCATTAGGCCCAAACTCGAGACAGTCAGCGCTTACAGATAGTGCATGTAAATCCCCCACTCGCTTGACTGAGGCCAGAGCCAGTAGAAAAGCGGATTTGAACGAAAGAAGCTTCATATCGACAGACTGAAGCGGTTCAAAAGGGGGGCCCTTTAAGGCCTCTAGGACCGTAGACAGGTCCCAGGAAGGGATTGAAGGGGGTCGGGGAGGGTTCATCCGACGAGCTCCCTTAAGGAAACGAATGACCAGTTCGTTTTTTCCCAGTGATAGGCCGGCCACCGGAGCATGAGAAGCTGCAATGGCTGCCACATACACTTTGAGCGTAGACGGGGATCTGCCCGCATCTAAACGCTCCTGTAGGAAGGAGAGTATCTCCGTCACGTCACATAAGTGAGGGTCTAGGTTCCGTGTCCCGCACCAGGTGGAGAACACTGACCATTTCTGCGCGTACAGGCGCCTGGTTGAGGGCGCTCTGGCTTCCGTAATGGTCTTTAACACTCCCTCAGGGAGGTTCCCGGGTACCCGTTGAGGGGCCATACATGAAGGGCCCAAAGTTCGGGGTGGGGATGCCAGAGCACGCCCTTCAGCTGCGTGAGGAGATCTTTCCGCAGCGGTATTGGCCATGGGGCTGTACTGGACAGCTGCATCAGCTCGGAGAACCAAGGTTGGGTCGTCCAGAGTGGGGCTACTAGCAGCATAGCATATCTGCTCTTCCTGACCCGATCGATGACCTGTGGTAGCATCGCGACCGGTGGGAAGGCATAAAGCGGGCGTCTGGGCCAATCGAGGGCCAGCGCGTCCCTGCTCTTTGAAAAATATATTGGGCAATGAGCGTTGTCTTCTGAGGCGAAGAGGTCGACCTCTGCCCTGCCGAAGATGCTCCACATCAACTGAACCGTTTGTGGGTGAAGAGACCACTCCCCAGGGGGAACATTCGCCCTGGAAAGCATGTCCGGGCCCCGGTTCAGGATGCCAGGTACATGCGCTGCCTTTAGCGAGCGCAGATTGTAATGTGCCCATGTCAGAAGACGTTCGGTCAGGGTGTGCAAGGTTTCTGACCTGACACCACCCTGGCGATTTATGTAGGCCACCACTGACATGCTGTCTGATCTGACCAGAACGTGGTGGCCCTTTAAAAATGGGAGGAAAGCTTTCAGGGATAGTTCGACCGCTATCATCTCCAGACAGTTTATGTGTAACAGTCGCTCCGGGCTCGACCAGAGGCCGGAGGCAGACCTGCCCTCGTACAGGGCGCCCCAACCGAGGTTGGATGCATCTGTCGAGACTACTTTCCATTTCGAGACAGCGCCCGTGCTTACGCCTAACTGATACCAGTTGGCTATTTTCCAAGGGGCCAGAGCTGTGATGCAGCCGTGGGTCACCCTGATGCGCGCGCGGCCGGAAATCCAGGCGCGCGCTGGAACACGGTCTCTCAGCCAGCGCTGTAGTGGGCGCATGCGCAGCAGGCCCAGTTTGAGAACCGCAGAGGCTGATGCCATCAGACCTAGCATTTCCTGAAATCGTTTGAGCGGGTAAAGAGACCCGGCTTTGAACGACACGGCTAGATGCTGAATAGTGAGAGCGCGCTGTGACGTCAGACGCGCTGTACATGTCACAGAGTCTATGTCTATCCCCAAAAAGGAAATCCTCTGGCTGGGAGACAGAGCGCTCTTGACAGTGTTGATCGTGAGACCCAGGCATTCTAAATGGCTGAGGATCCAGGATCTGTGTGTCGTCAGTAGTTCCTCGGAATGGGCTAAAACTAGCCAGTCGTCGAGGTAGTTCAATACTCGCACTCCCCGCATTCTCAGGGGTGCGAGAGCGGCATCCATGCACCGTGTAAACGTACGGGGCGCTACGGAGAGGCCGAATGGAAGAACCATGTACTGATAAGTCTGCCCCTCGAAGGCGAATCTCAAGAATGGCCTGTGATGGGGTGCTATTTGAATGTGAAAGTAAGCGTCTTTCAGATCCACTGAGAAAAACCAATCCCTCGGGCGAATTTGCGCGAGTATTTGTTTGGTAGTTAACATTTTGAACGATCGCGTCATAAGCGCTTTGTTCAAACGTCTGAGATCTAGGATGGGTCTGAGACCGCCATCCTTTTTTGGTACGAGGAAGTAGCGGCTGTAAAAGCCTGACTCACGCTGCGCAGGGGGAACAGTTTCTATCGCCCCTTTTGCAAGAAGGTTTATCAGTTCGGCGCGAAGGACGTGTGTCATTTCGCTTTTCACTTTCGTTTCGACCACGGCGCGAAAGCGCGGCGGTCTGCGAGCGAACTGGAGCGAGTAACCTCGTTTTATTATATTCAAAACCCAATTTGATATGCCGGGGATGGCCTGCCATGCAGCGGCTCATGCGGCTATGGGTTGAATGTGCTTCGGGCACTGGCCGCCTGTTATGAGGGGACCAGTAGCTCGAGTATGCTGTGCTTGTGACACTGTGGTGACAGCGCTTATTTGTAGGGTTGCGCACTGAGAAGTGGGCACGCGCGCTACATTTAGAGCACCTCCGGCGCGAGCGGGAAGGTGGGCATGAAAGGAGACCCGAGTGTGTCTTTGTGACACTTGGGGGAGTGTGTATACATGTAGGGGTGCGTACTGTGTAGTGGGCACACTGCCTACATAGAAAAAGCTCTTTTTAGGCTTTATTGAGGTCGCCGTGAAAACGGCGTTTGTGTGCAGGCGTGCGTGCATTGTAACAGGCTCGTTTACTGCAGTATAGACATCTCCAACCGCCTTTAGTGAGGGGATTGGAGGAAGCATGTGAGTTTTCTTGTGTGGTGGTCCGGCCGCACCGGGACTTAACCACGGTCTTTTCAGCCCGAAGGTCAGGAGGGCTTCGGAGGCTCGGGGTTCAGCACAATCCTGGGCCGAGGTCCCCGTCTCTCTGGCGGTTTGCGGCTCGTAGAGCGAAAGCGGTGCTGGGTTTTGGTTTTTGGGCGAGACTGTAAGTCTGGCTGCGATGGCTTCGAGGTCTGAGGGGGCGGCGCATTTCTACGGCGTCCCGCAGCAGAGCTAGAGCGTTTCGGCAGGAAGTGTCTCATTGCCTGTGACGTTTTCTGAGCCTCAGTGAAGCGTTCAGCGAAACCCTTAACCGACTGGCCAAAGAGGCCGGAAGGCGAGATAGGAGAGTCAAGAAAGGAGGATTTGTCGGCGTCTTTCATCTCCGTGAGCGTGAGCCAGAGGTGTCGCTCTAAAACAGCGAGGCTTGCCATGCTTCGGCCGATCGCTTGTGCTGTGGTCTTTGTCGCACGCAGGGCTAGATCAGTAGCGCTGCGGAGATCTTTAAAGTCATAGGTATCTGGGGCAGACTCGTCCAGGTTACGGAGAAGTCTGGCCTGAAAAACCTGCAGCACAGCCATTGTGTGTAGAGCCGTAGCAGCTTGACCAGCGGAGGTGTAAGCTCGGCCAGCGAGAGCTGAGGTGGTGCGGCACGGCTTGGATGGATGCACAGGCTTCGACCGCCATCCTGCGGCTGAGGGCGGGCAGAGGTGTGCAGCAATAGCCTCCTCGAGAGGGGGGAGGCTCTCGTAACCGTGGTCTCGGGCGCCGTCGACAGAGGAGAGCGCTGACGAGACAGAAGTCTTTAAGCGTGCGGAGAATGGGGCTTTCCACGACTTCGTGAGTTCATTGTGAACTTCCGGGAAGAAGGGGGCGTTTCTTTGCGGAGGGGCCGAAGGGCGCCCCTGCAGGAACCATTCATCCAGCCTGCTTTTAGCGGGCTCGTCTGGAGGAGACCAGTCGAGCTGAAGGTCGCTGACAGCCCTTGTAAGCACGCGAGTAAGCTCCGCGTCGATATCAGCGCGTTGTCCGGTGCAGCTGGGTGCTGTAGAGGGGGGGGGGGTCCGCAATGGAGCCCGACCATTCCTCACTACTGGACGCGGCGAGAGAAAGGCTGTCGTGTCTGTCCTCTTCCGCCTCAGGCGCTCCGAAGGAGAAGGGGGCGCTGGTGAGCAGGGACTGGCGCTGCTCGTCCACGAAGAGGACAGGCGAAGGAGAGAGAGCGGGCGAGGCACGCGGGGAGTGTTCCGGCGTGAGCTCACGTGTAGCAGTATGCTCAGGCATTCTCTGATCGCGGCGTTTCTTACGCGGCACTTGAGAGAGAAGAGGCGGAGCGGGTGGAGCATCGTGGCTGGTTTGAGCTAATCGAGCCCGCAGGGTCGATATAGCCATGTCGTCGCACTCAGGGCATCCGCCCTTGGAGAGTGCGCTCTCAGCATGCTCGCGGCCCAGGCAGGAGACACAGATGATGTGGCGGTCCTCGCTCGGCAGAGGGCCTCGGCAGGAAGCGCAGGCCCGAGGCATTTGAAACAACGCCTCGAATTCTGGAGGAAAAAAGTGTGATGCAGCGGCAAACACACTAGCTTTGAAAAGGATATAGTCACGCCGGATGGCGCAGCAGGAAGCGAGTGCTGAAGGCGGCGTCGAGATGAAGCACGAGCCGGCGTCCTCAGATCTGCGTTGCAGTGCTATCCCGCTGAGAGGCTTTTCGACGGCGTGTAGAGGCTTCTCCGGAGAAGACAGCGAAGTGCAGGTGAGATCGCTGAAGGAGATGAAATCTGATCCCTATGGTAAAGCGGTGGCTTATATAGTTCCAGCCACGCCTATTTTGGCGCGCTCTGACGTCCATTGGGCGCGAAGCGCCCCCATTGGTTCGTTACTCTCCGCCGCCTCACCATAGATTGCTGCAGTTGCCGCAGCACAGCCAATAAGCGCGCGAGCCGCTTCGCTTGGGTCTGCTGTGCTGCAGCACTGCGTTTTACATTATTTAAAAATTAAGGATAATTTTTGGCTTCATATTCTCGAGAAAAGGGGACCTTTTCCCATAGCGTAAGCTAGCTTACGCAGTACGAGAGTACTCTCGAAAGGGAAACTGAAATATCACATGGTCCGGAGTATTTAGACCCTTTGCTCAGTATTTAGTAGAAGCACCCTTTTGATCTAATACAGCCATGAGTCTTTTTGGGAAAGATGCAACAAGTTTTTCACACCTGGATTTGGGGATCCTCTGCCATTTCCTGCTTGCAGATCCTCTCCAGTTCTGTCAGGTTGGATGGTAAACGTTGGTGGACAGCCATTTTCAGGTCTCTCCAGAGATACTCAATTGGGTTTAAGTCAGGGCTCTGGCTGGGCCATTCAAGAACTGTCACAGAGTTGTCGTGAAGCCACTCCTTCGTTATTTTAGCTGTGTGCTTAGGGTCATTGTCTTGTTGGAAGCTTTACCTTCGGCCCAGTCTGAGGTCCTGAGCAATCTGGAGAAGGTTTTCGTCCAGGATATTCCTGTACTTGGCCACGTTCATCTTTCCCTCGATTGCAACCAGTCGCCCTGTTCCTGCAGCTGAAAAACACCCCCACAGCATGATGCTGCCACCGCCATGCTTCACTGTTGGGACTGTATTGGACAGGTGATGAGCAGTGCCTGGTTTTCTCCACACATACCGCTAAGAATTAAGGCCAAAAAGTTCTATCTTGGTCTCATCAGACCAGAATCCTTCAGGTGTTTTTTTAGCAAACTCCATGGGGGCTTTCATGGGTCTTGCACTGAGGAGAGGCTTCCGTCGGGCCACTCTGCCATAAAGCCCCGACTGGTGGAGGGCTGCAGTGACGGTTGACTTTCTACAACTTTCTCCCACCTCCCGACCGCATCTCTGGAGCTCAGCCACAGTGATCTTTGGGTTCTTCTTTACCTCTCTCACCAAGGCTCTTCTCCCCCGATATCTCAGTTTGGCCGAACGGCCAGCTCTAGGAAGGGTTCTGGTCATCCCAAACGTCTTCCATTTAAGGATTATGGAGGCCACTGTGCTCTTAGGAACCTTAAGTGCAGCAGAAATGTTTTTGTAACCTTGGCCAGATCTGTGCCTTGCCACAATTCTGTCTCTGAGCTCTTCAGGCAGTTCCTTTGACCTCATGATTCTCATTTGCTCTGACATGCACTGTGAGCTGTAAGGTCTTATACAGGTGTGTTATACAGGTGTGTGGCTTTCCAAATCAAGTCCAATCAGTAGAATCAAACACAGCTTGACTCAAATGAAGGTGTAGAATCATCTCAAGGATGATCAGAAGAAATGGACAGCACCTGAGTTAAATATATGAGTGTCACAGCAAAGGGTATGAATACTTAGGACCATGTTGTATTTCAGTTTTTCTTTTTTAATAAATCTGCAAAAATGTCAACAATTATGTGTATTTCTGTCAATATGGGGTGTTGTGTGTACATTATTGAGGAAAAAAATGAACTTAAATGATTTTAGCAAATGGCTGCAATATAACAAAGAGTGAAAAATTTAAGGGGGTCTGAATACTTTCCGTACCCACTGTACAGACCTGATGCACACATATTTTTCTTTGCTAATTTTTATAATTTTGTATCATTGCACATCTTATTTTGTTAACAGGGTGTTGGAGAGGATGGTGAAGCTGTAAGTGCATACTATTTCATTTGACTGTAACTTAGTTTTTATTAGGGGAATTTGTTGATACATTGTTCTTATGTTATTCAGTTAGGCTCTTTAATTGTTTTCCTTTTTTACTGAAGGGTGCTGATGGGGAAGATGGATTACTTGGAGAGTTGGGCAAAGTTGGACCTCGTGTATGTAAAGTTATTCCATTATACAGCCTAAACAATCCAAAAACACATTACAATAAAATAGATGAATCATAAATGTGAGTCTCTGTCTCTGGTTCTGCTGTAAAGGGAAGCCGTGGACCGAGAGGTCCTGCTGGTGCACCAGGATTGGCAGGGCCCAGAGTGAGTATTAATGTTTAAAACATTATGATCATTCACTAAAATATCCAGGATTCATAAATGGCTCAAAATGATATTCCCTCTATCCACAGGGCCCTCCTGGAGTCTGGGATGGTAAGGAGCTGGTACGTATCTTCAAGTCTTAAATGTGGTTACCTTTGCAATGCGGGTCTTCAAAAAGTCTTCATATCTAAAACAATGCGTTTCATTTTATTTTTATGAATTCAAATACATTTGACTTCTAGTTAACCTGCTGTTAGAAAATACACAACTTATGTTTTCTCAAAAGTAAAAGTGAAAAATGTCATTACCTTTGTTGGAAGAATGTTATTAGGTTCTTTATCACATCAACACAGGAAAGAAACCCTGGGAAGGGTACTAGCTGCTGGAGATTGTGGGGGGAATGGAAGTTAATCATAATATTTTTGGGGGATTTCAGAAACTAAACCCGAATTGGCAAGAGATTAAAAGGAACTTGAAAGCTGTTTTTGAGGCTTTTACTTGTGAACCTCTATACTTTGGGTAATATAAGATAACAATTAAGGACAAAAAAAATGTATATATATATATATATATATATATATATATATATATATATATATATATATATATATATATATATATATATTTATATATACAGTACAGACCAAAAGTTTGGACACACCTTCTCATTCAAAGAGTTTTCTTTATTTTCATGACTATGAAAATTGTAGATTCACACTGAAGGCATCAAAACTATGAATTAACACATGTGGAATTATATATGGAATTATATACATAACAAAAAAGTGTGAAACAACTGAAAATATGTCATATTCTAGGTTCTTCAAAGTAGCCACCTTTTGCTTTGATTACTGCTTTGCACACTCTTGGCATTCTCTTGATGAGCTTCAAGAGGTAGTCACCTGAAATGGTCTTCCAACAGTCTTGAAGGAGTTCCCCGAGAGATGCTTAGCACTTGTTGGCCCTTTTGCCTTCTGTCTGCGGTCCAGCTCACCCCTAAACCATCTCGATTGGGTTCAGGTCCGGTGACTGTGGAGGCCAGGTCATCTGGCACAGCACCCCATCACTCTCCTTCTTGGTCAAATAGCCCTTGATGCCTTCAGTGTGACTCTACAATTTTCATAGTCATGAAAATAAAGAAAACTCTTTGAATGAGAAGGTGTGTCCAAACTTTTGGTCTGTACTGTTTATATATATATATATTTAACTGAAGAATCGCCATCAGTTTTTGCCAACTGACCTGTCTGTGTTATGTTTCTCAGTGTCCAAATGCCTGTACTTCTGGCCTGACTGGTTACTCAGGTCTTCCAGGCATGAAGGTAACTTTTAAATTAGATTGAATTTAATTAATTCACATTTTCTGGATCCTCGAACAAGTTTTGTTCATTCTGGTGTTCATCTTTAGGGCCACAAAGGAGTCAAAGGTGAATCAGGTGAACCAGGAAGACAAGGACATAAGGTGACATAAGTCATAAGTTTGGTGTGATTCCGGTTCTTCCCTTTGACAAATAATTAGAACAATGTTTATTAATTGTTGTATGTTTACTAATTATTTCAAAAATAATTGCTTAGGTACAAAGATCCTGTCTGGTGTGGAATTTTGTTATCTTTCTTTTACATCTTACAGGGTGAAGAAGGAGACCAGGGAGCACCTGGAGAGCCAGGAGCACAAGGAACTCCTGTAAAAAAAGACATTACTTATCTATTGTTCTTTATGTCAGATGTTAGTGTACTGTTACTCAACATCACTTTGTTTGCTTGTTTTGTTTTTAAAGGGTCCACAGGGTCTCCGAGGAATCACAGGGATGATGGGCCCCAAAGGGGACAGGGTGAGGGTCAAAAGGTCTTCATATCTAAAACAATAACAACTATATCTTTTGAAATGACCAAATGTAATTTTTTCTCCATTAGGGAGCTCGTGGGAATGATGGCGACCTGGGCTCTCAGGGGATTCAGGGCGCTCCTGTAAGTGGCGAAATCAAAATGACTGAATTTTACAACAGAAGCCACCACAAAGTTTTGTTCTTTAACCTCATTTTGAAATATGCATCTTTGATATGCATTTATCTTCATTTTAATTTTAACTTAATAGGCCCTTTTCATATTTCAGAAGTTGATTTGCTTTTGTTAATGAACACATTAAATAAAAACTATTGTATATATTGTATTAAAATATTGTATTTAATTTTTAAAGGGTGATCGGGGTCAGAGAGGAAAAGTAGGTGAGACTGGACCAAAAGGAGCTCAGGTGAGTTGTCATACAACAACTAAACAACACACGCATTGTGTTTATCATGACATATCAACAGTTCAAGGAGACTCAGAAAGCTTGACTCATTTTGTTATTTTTTTTTTTTACTTTCTAGGGACCTCGTGGGTTGCAGGGACTTACGGGTTTACCTGGACCAAAAGGAGAGACTGTAAGTTAACTGTGCTGTAGTGTTATTGATGCTTGTCCATATTGTGTTATCCTAAAGTGATTATAGCATAACATTGTATATTTTTGAAATGTAACATTCTTGTGGTGTAGGGTTTGCCTGGGGTGGATGCTCGAGACGGTATTCCAGGACTGCCTGGAGTGAAGGTAATAACTTTAATTTGTGTATATAGAGAAAAATAATTTACCTCACTGATCGTCTCTTTCTGAAGTGAAGTTTATCTACGTATTGTTTTAGGGTCTTCCTGGGAAAGTTGGCTCTCCCGGTGAGACTGGACTTCAGGGATTTCCAGTGCGTTTGACCTTTGACCCCTGTTCCATACGCAATTAGTTTTCATTGATATCTACTTGTGAGACGACTAAGAATGGTTTGTATTTTTGATCATTTCTTCTTCTTCAGGGTTTGCCAGGAATTCCAGGAGCTAAAGGACACATGGGTGCAAAAGTAGGTAATTCAAGTGTGAATTGTTAAGAGTGCATCTTCGTCAAAGTTTGCTTTTTTATTGATTTGGTTTAAAGAGTTTTCTGTTTAAAATGTGTGCTGAGATACACTATTATTTAAAAGTTTGGGGTCAATAAGATCTTAAGTAAGATTTATATATATATATATATATATATATATATATATATATATTCTGGAGAAAATGTATCATGTGCTTCACAAAAATATAAAGGAGCATGAATAATAATAAGAACCAAGAAATCAGCATATTAAAATGATTCTCATACTGATTATTTTCTCTATTATCATTTTAATTTAGAGGTAACCACAGCATTGTGATCACGATCCAAAGATGCTACAACCCGAATTCCGGAAAAGTTGGGACGTTTTTTAAATTTTAATAAAATGAAAACTAAAAGACTTTCAAATCACATGAGCCAATATTTTATTCACAATAGAACATAGATAACATAGCAAATGTTTAAACTGAGAAAGTTTACAATTTTATGCACAAAATGAGCTCATTTCAATTTTGATCTCTGCTACAGGTCTCAAAATAGTTGGGACGGGGCATGTTTACCATGGTATAGCATCTCCTTTTCATCTCCTTTAAAGATCTGGACTGCAGGCAGGCCAGGTTAGCACCCGGACTCTTCTACGACGAAGCCATGCTGTTGTTATAGCTGCAGAATGTGGTTTTGCATTGTCCTGCTGAAATAAACAAGGCCTTCCCTGAAATAGACGTTGTTTGGAGGGAAGCATATGTTGCTCTAAAACCTTTATATACCTTTCAGCATTCACAGAGCCTTCCAAAACATGCAAGCTGCCCATACCGTATGCACTTATGCACCCCCATACCATCAGAGATGCTGGCTTTTGAACTGAACGCTGATAACATGCTGGAAGGTCTCCCTCCTCTTTAGCCCGGAGGACACGGCGTCCGTGATTTCCAACAAGAATGTCAAATTTGGACTCGTCTGACCATAAAACACTATTCCACTTTGAAATAGTCCATTTTAAATGAGCCTTGGCCCACAGGACACGACGGCGCTTCTGGACCATGTTCACATATGGCTTCCTTTTTGCATGATAGAGCTTTAGTTGGCATCTGCTGATGGCACGGCGGATTGTGTTTACCGACAGTGGTTTCTGAAAGTATTCCTGGGCCCATTTAGTAATGTCATTGACACAATCATGCCGATGAGTGATGCAGTGTCGTCTGAGAGCCCGAAGACCACGGGCATCCAATAAAGGTCTCCGGCCTTGTCCCTTACGCACAGAGATTTCTCCAGTTTCTCTGAATCTTTTGATGATGTTATGCACTGTAGATGATGAGATTTGCAAAGCCTTTGCAATTTGACGTTGAGGAACATTGTTTTTAAAGTTTTCCACAATTTTTTTACGCAGTCTTTCACAGATTGGAGAGCCTCTGCCCATCTTTACTTCTGAGAGACTCTGCTTCTCTAAGACAAAGCTTTTATAGCTAATCATGTTACAGACCTGATATCAATTAACTTAATTAATCACTAGATGTTCTCCCAGCTGAATCTTTTCAAAACTGCTTGCTTTTTTAGCCATTTGTTGCCCCCGTGCCAACTTTTTTGAGACCTGTAGCAGGCATTAAATTTTAAATGAGCTAATTAAGTGGATAAAAGTGTAAAATTTCTCAGTTTAAACATTTGCTACGTTATCTATGTTCTATTGTGAATAAAATATTGGCTCATGTGATTTGAAATTCCTTTAGTTTTCATTTTATTAAAATTTAAAAAACGTCCCAACTTTTCCGGAATTCGGGTTGTACATAAATACAGCACAAGTGGTTATTTTTTTATTTCAGTTGGATTAAATCATTTCAAAATTTAAAGCAAAACACATATAAACACTACTTTAATAGGCATTATATGGAGGTAAGATGAAAAGAAAATGTAATTGAAACTTTTGTGAACCCTCACGTCCAAATTAATTTCTTCCAATATTTCAAGAATCACAAACAGTGAGCTTGATCTGTCTGGTACTGTATTTTCACATTTCTCCTCTTTGTGTCCATCTTCAGCATGTCCTGTTTCTGGCCGTTGTTAACATCCCTTTTACAGACTTTTTAATATTTCGACACTTTGCGAAATGATTGCAATGTGTTCTGTGTACAAGACTTGAACATAGAGAGGATGAAAATAAAAGGTTGCTTTTGGAACAAAAAACAACTGCTCTGTGCATCTCTAGTGTCCATTAGCAGGATGGATAACCTTTATTTCTGTCTTCGCTCCAGGGAAATACTGGTGATCCAGGTGTGGCAGGTCTGATTGGAAATAATGGAAAAACAGTGAGTCATGTTTATCCATTTGTTCACCACAGCTTACAGGCCCATGGATGAGTGAACATCTTCTGATGTTTTGATTTCAGGGTGAACGTGGCGAGCAGGGAGAGGTGGGACCAGTCGGACCAAGAGGTGGGCCAGTGAGTATATTTCCTCTTATATCTTATAGTGCCATGTAAAGAAATGCATCAAGTCTATAATGTTCTCTCTTTCTCCCCAGGGGGAGAGAGGAGTGAGGGGTCCTGATGGGTCTGCAGGCATGCCAGGTGCAAGGGTGAGTTATCAGAAACCACAATTCAGTGTTATTACCAGAAACCCTCCATTATATTACCTTAAAAGATGCTAAAGGACACCTTTAGACACCAATAACACTCCTGAGTAAAGCTTTATAGGCATTGGAGCTACAAAGGACAGAGAAAAATGCAGAAAGAGATGAAGGACAGTTGAAAGATGAAGAGAAATTCTTGATAGATGAGAACAGAATTTCCGAGGGTAACATCCCTTAAACTCTCAAAGGGCCTGTCCCATATGACACACTTAATGTGGAAGACCGTCTTGTTGCATTCGCGCACACACTTCTCTGAAGGGTGTCCACTAGATTTTGTTTTAGGTTTTTAGGATCACTATGGACTTCACTGCATGTTACCCAACAACCCATGGGGCAAAGTGTAGAAGCAGGGCAGCGAGGGCTAAGGTTACCATTTGGGACAGGCCAAATATTATTTCCTGTCTATGAAACAAACATTTGAAATCGCTTCATCTTTTAATCTTATTTTAAGCAGAATATTAAAGAAAGAAAACTATGCTACATGGTAAATATTTTGTTTGTACTTAAACATAAGCTCTATATCTACATACCTTTAAACATTTAAGACTAAACACCCCAAGTGAATAGAGTAAAACAAATATATATATATATATATATATATATATATATATATATATATATGGTGATTGTTTACATTAAGAATTGCAAACATTTGCAAACATTTTATATAAAAAATTGTTTGGTATATGCCAGTGCTACTGAAATTCAGATTTAAAATAAGAAATCAAAACATTATTTGAGATAATGGCTTTTGAAGATATGTATTAGAATTGAAATCTGCAGATGCCAATAGATAAAATGCAGCAAAATAAAGACTTAAAATCATATTTTGGATGTCTTCTTTTTGCACTAGTCTTGAACCACACGGTATGAAAAGTAGCCCAAAATTTCATAACTGACCAGTACATGAAAAAAATAATGGTTTTGCTTGTAGTGTCTTGCATTAAAAAATACCAAAAAGGGAACAATATTGGGACCCAGTGACTCACTCGTACGTCTAGAATTGCATGGTTGTACTACAACACTGTATAGATGTTCCACACCAAATCTAACACAATCAGAAACATGTTTCACTTGGTCTTTGTTCTCGGAGTCCTGTCCTGTGTGCTCACTCTTATGAGTGAGGAGCTTAATAGTGCTCCAAAATATAATGCAATCTCCTTGGAAAGCTGTGCTGGTAGTAATCTGCTGGTAGGGGGATGAATAGTATGTTGTTACTGAGGCCTAGAAGCTGAGGGTGTTTTCTTTAGTAAGGGGAAATTGAGAGCAGGACGGGGGGTTGAATGAGCCCTCTGTCTTGCAGGAATTCCTTCAAGTAGTCAGCGAATGGCATCAGGCTTAATCATAGTCCACATTCATCCTTACACCTCAGACGTGCCCCGCCAGCACCCTGCTCACTGAACTACAAAAACTGTTTTTTAGGGCAGATGTGGTTGTGAAGCAGCTACGGGCACAGGCCAGTGTTCATGAATTTGTGTTTATTTATGTGCGTCTGTGTGTGTATGTATTTTACAGGGGGCTAAAGGAGATCCGGGCCTTCCTGGTCTTCCAGGGCCTGCTGGCTTCATTGGGAAAAAAGGCGACAGGGTAGGATTGTAAAAGCAGAAAGTGCTCTCAAAAAAAAAAAACTCAATTCAAAATGCAAAAGAACCTATTAAATAATTTAGTAAAAGTTGTCTATGATGAGAAAAAGGTACCATTAACACGGTTTACAAACTATTTTACTATACTGTGCAGAGTATGAAAATGTGTGCATGCATAGAAATACATTTAAATGACCTCCCAAAATTCCTAGAATATGCAGTATGCAGTAAATATACTTGGTATTACATCCTACAATGAAATTTATCCTTCAATATCATGTGTGGTAAATGATAAGTTATTTTTACACAAAATTAAATAAAAAATGCTAATTTCCTGTATTTGTTTATGAGACTGAATTTAATTTAATGTGGGTTAAATATGTTTAATTCACCCACTGAATTAAACACATAAAGTGGTGAGATCATGTGACTTCTGAATTTCAGAATTTGAGAAATAAACTGTCGCAAACATTATATTCTTTACTGTGGATCTTTAAAACTAGATTTTCTGTGTACCGATACTTTCAGAAACAAGCTGCCAAAATTTAAAAATAACTTGAAAAAATTAAAAATCATTATATTTTACATAGACATGTTAAAGATTCAAGATTAAAAGCACCTTAAAAACATCTTATTTGTATAATTCTTCAGGGCGCTGTTGGTCTCACTGGTCCAAAAGGAGAGCAAGTAGGCAAACAATTTCTTAATATGTAGAATTTTAGTTTTAAGATATTTAACATAAATAATTTGATCTATATTCTAATGCATGTAATGCATGTTTGTTTAGGGGCCACCTGGTGAAGAGGGAGCATCTGGAGAAAAAGGAGATGTTGTAAGTAAAAACAGCACAGATATTTTAATGTCTTTGAATGTATTGGTTTTAAGGTATTCAGGAACAGGTCTTGATCCACTTGCTGATCCTAAACTCAATGTTCATTTAATTTCACCAGGGTGATGAGGGAGAGCCAGGCGAGAAAGGATCGGTGAGTTTGCATTGAGAAGTGATGCTGTTGTAGTAAGCTCTAGAACTATCCTATGAATGTCAACACAAAATATATATACATTTTAATAAAAAACTAGCATAGTATATCAAAGATATTACAATAAAAGATTCAAGTGCTCTTGTATTAAATCATATATTCCCAAAGTTTATAATACATAACGTGAAAAAGTACAGAAAATTCAATGCTCGCCACCTTAGAAATGTATGAGTGTTTATCTTTTGTTGCGTTCAGACAGGAAAACCCGGAGAGCCAGGAAATGAAGGGCCAGAGGGTGGGCGTGGCCAACATGGACCAGAGGGCCTAGCAGGGGAGCCTGGCCCAAGAGGCATGCAAGGAGACCGAGGGGTACCTGGAATGCCTGGGGCACAGGGACGAGCAGTACGGCGGTTTTAATCATCTTATTACTGAGGCCTTAATTATGTGACACTTTTATCATAGAGAGTTATACTTCTGTCATTCCAACTGGATTTCTCTGTACTAAACTTGGTTGGTAGACCATCAGGAATTTTACATCAGTGTGATCTAAAGTGATTTTCTAGTGTTTTCTACATTTAATAAGAAAATATTAATAGTGTCCACATGATTTCCCTCCAGGGCCGAAAACCAACAGATGAACACATCAAGCAGGTCTGCATGAGGGTTTTGCATGGTCAGTATTTTGATATCCAAACAGATGTCTACAAATGAAAGTTGACTCATTGAATGATTTTTGTTTTTCGAATGGTTTTGCCATTTCCTTTTTCCTCACAGGACAGCTTGCCCAGTTGGCAGCCAGTCTGACAAGGCCGGAGTCGGGCATCACTGGGTTGCCAGGTCCTCCTGGTCCCCCTGGCCCTCCAGGGCCCGCTGGAGACAATGGCTTCAATGGGCATCCTGGAAGCAGAGGACTGCCAGGTCTCAAAGGGCCCCCAGGGCTCATGGGGAGGAAAGGGCCCAAAGGTACGAAATGACAATGTTCGAGACATTGCATTGCATTGTGATGGTGAAAGATTTCCCCGCACAGATTTTGCAAAGGTTTTATTTCGTCAGACAGATTTGCCATGTTTACCAACAGAAAAGTGATTGGTTCGAAAGTTACTTCAGTGTGAGCAGTGCTTTACTTGATACTACACTTGACAATGGAAAGTGGAACAAAATTTGTATTTTCTTTAATGTGATCCCACTGTAAGCTTAATAATGATTTCATAAATACCATGCTTTTAGTGTAGATATGTTTTGACATTGATGTAAGCCAATCTGTGGCTATTTGGACTAGACACACACACACATATATTTATATATATATATTTATATATATATATTTTATTTTTTTTGGTCATAGCTTTGGTCATATATACTGCTCCCACAGCAGAATAGCCTACCTAAAAAGGTTATAAAACACATAATTTAAAATCATAACAATGCTAATATGTTAACCGATTCCAGAGGTATCCAGTCCAAATTCATCCAAGTTTTGTTTCATGAACCATATTTTACATAATTTGGTACAAAACAGTACCAAAATGATCTCAGAAAAGTAACAAAAATATCCTTAGTCACAATGAATCCGAAGTACCAACAAATATTTTTTTCTGTATTGTGACACACGTCCATGTGAAACTGATTATCGTGAAATATAGGATGGGAACTTCTGTCCACTGGTTGTTGATTGGATGGTAGTAGATCTGAATGTGAGCTTGCAGTCAATTGTAAGAAATTATTATATAATTCACCAATGTGCCACAATACTGTGGAACATGCATTGGCCATATGTCATTTGATATCAACTACAGTCGTGGCCAAAAGTTTTGAGAATTACATAAATATTAGTTTTCAAAAAGTTTGCTGCTAAACTGCTTTTAGATCTTTGTTTCAGTTGTTTCTGTGATGTACTGAAATATAATTACAAGCACTTCATACATTTCAAAGGCTTTTATCGACAATTACATGACATTTATGCAAAGAGTCAGTATTTGCAGTGTTGGCCCTTCTTTTTCAGGACCTCTGCAATTCGACTGGGCATGCTCTCAATCAACTTCTGGGCCAAATCCTGACTGATAGCAACCCATTCTTTCATAATCACTTCTTGGAGTTTGTCAGAATTAGTGGGTTTTTGTTTGTCCACCCGCGTCTTGAGGATTAACCACAAGTTCTCAATGGGATTAAGATCTGGGGAGTTTCCAGGCCATGGACCCAAAATTTCAACATTCTGGTCCCAGAGCCACTTAGTTATCACTTTTGCCTTATGGCACGGTGCTCCATCGTGCTGGAAAATGCATTGTTCTTCACCAAACTGTTGTTGGATTGTTGGAAGAAGTTGCTGTTGGAGGGTGTTTTGGTACCATTCTTTATTCATGGCTGTGTTTTTGGGCAGAATTGTGAGTGAGCCCACTCCCTTGGATGAGAAGCAACCCCACACATGAATGGTGTCAGGATGCTTTACTGTTGGCATGACACAGGACTGATGGTAGTGCTCACCTTTTCTTCTCCAGACAAGCCTTTTTCCAGATGCCCCAAACAATCGGAAAGGGACTTTGCCCCAGTCCTCAGCAGTCCATTCACTATACTTTCTGCAGAAGATCAATCTGTCCCTGATGTTTTTTTTTGGAGAGAAGTGGCTTCTTTGCTGCCCTTCTTGACACCAGGCCATCTTCCAAAAGTCTTCGCCTCACTGTGCGTGCAGATGCGCTCACACCTGCCTGCTGCCATTCCTGAGCAAGCTCTGCACTGGTGGCACTCCAATCCCGCAGCTGAATCCTCTTTAGGAGACCATCCTGGCGCTTGCTGGACTTTGTTGGACGCCCTGAAGCCTTCTTTACAAGAATTGAACCTCTTACCTTGAAGTTCTTGATGATCCTATAAATTGTTGATTTTAGGTGCAATCTTAGTAGCCACAATATCCTTGCCTGTGAAGCCATTTTTATGCAACGCAATGATGGCTGCATGCGTTTCTTTGCAGGTCACCATGGTTAACAATGGAAGAACAATGATTTCAAGCATCACCCTCCTTTTAACATGTCAAGTCTGCCATTCTAACCCAATCAGCCTGACATAATGATCTCCAGCCTTGTGCTCGTCAACATTCTCACCTGAGTTAACAAGACGATTACTGAAATGATCTCAGCAGGTCCTTTAATGACAGCAATGAAATGCAGTGGAAAGTTTTTTTTGGGATTAAGTTAATTTTCATGGCAAAGAAGGACTATGCAATTAATCTGATCACTCTTCATAACATTCTGGAGTATATGCAAATTGCTATTATAAAAACTTAAGCAGCAACTTTTCCAATTTCCAATATTTATGTAATTCTCAAAACTTTTGGCCACTTTTTTGTCATTTCCAGTAAAAATATCTATGCATTCTTAAATCAAGATACATTAAAAGCAATCAATTGCTTTTCAAGTAAATCTTGATTTAAGAATGTTTAGATACGTGTACTCATAACGAAAAACTTTTTTTTTTCTTTTTCAGTGCATCATAGCTAATTTTATGGTTACCTGCATTTTATTATTGGCATTTAGCTTTGTTTTATTTCCTATTCCTAGAAAAAATCTGGGATTCGTTTTAGGGATATAAAGCACCAGCTGAGAGCCCTAACTCCTATATAACATTGTAAAACCTTTGCATTCTTATTTTAGGTAACCAAGGTGACAGGGGAGATAGAGGGCCCAGAGTGGTGGGATCTAAAGGTATACCTGGACCACCAGGGCTCCCAGGTAAGAGCAAGGCCTACGGCTCGTCTAATATCCATAACTCCATTCATCACTAAATGTTAAATGGTCTTTAAATCTCTGAATATCATGCCTCTGACTGCTGGCCTGTTTCTCCATCTGTTCGTCCAACTGCTCTTAGGTGAACCTGGGAAACCAGCATATGGCAGAAACGGGCGTGACGGTCTGAGAGGACCTGCAGGTGTTCCTGGAATGCCAGGTGTGCCCGGGCCACCTGGTCCCCCTGGACCTAACGGATACTGCGAGTCATCTCAGTGCATACTTAAAGAAGTTGCAGGTCCGATGTCCATTAAAGAGTCCAACATGAAGGGACCAGATGGTCTATGAGCTGACGACCATCAGCGAGCCACACATCAGAGCCCAGCATCTCTGGACAGGGAAACTTGAGAGACTAATGGAGTGACTCCCTCTACGAGGAGATTTCTGTGTTGATGGTATAATCAGGTGTGATTGTACTTGTCAAATACCAGTGTGAAGCTGGATCAATTCATGTTGGGATTCCATGGGAATCTTTTAACAAAGATTATTTTTAGGACATACTTTTGTATAGTTCTAATATTTCTTTTAAGAATCAAAATAAATCTAAATTGCCCCGTAAAATGCAATTATAGCTTGCAAATAATAACATTCTCCAATTCAATTTCATTTGAATATACTTTATATTCTTTAGGTCCTGGATGCATACAGTATGCAAAATCATGCCGTCATGAACTGGTCACTTTACAGATTAAAGGCTGTTAAAGGCGCAATATGTAATTTTTCTGCTTAAAAATAGCAGATATCACTATATCTATGTTATATATATTTTTTAGTTGTGTACTTACATTATCCTGAAAGTTTCCACGAACTTTCAAATCCAGAGAAAATTATAGTTTAATTAGAAGACACGGCACGTTACTTTATTTCCGTTTTGTCGCCCGTCTATGGCGTCATATAAACTTTGACCCCTCTAATTTATCTAACTTCCTGCGGAACCGCCAAATACAAAGGTGAACAGAAGCAAAGACGAGACGAAGAAGAAAATGTAGTAGCTAGCCTTGATCGAGACTATTATATTTTATATTTATATTGTTTATATTCGTATTTATACCTCAATCAATAACTTAGTTATGGATCATGATTATGCTTTGCCTGCACGTTCTGTGAAGCGCAAACGTACGGGTGAAATAAATGACCTGAGAAGGTTTTGGGACAAGAGAACAAACAAGACGCGGGTAAATATTGGAGTTGCATTTCCAAGATAGAGAGAGCTTCGTGACAATCTGAAACTACAGAGAGATGCTTGCATTCTAATAAACAGTTATGCATCCATTCAGCTAACTGTATCTATCCGTATATTTTGTGAAACGATGATGTCTTGTGTAAAACGCAGACGTACTAGCTCTCATGTAGAGTATAATGTAAATCTACATGCGTTCTATATCTAGCTGGATAAAGTAGCTTCAAATGCAGTTCACTATCTTGTTCGATATCATAGTATAAACGTAATTATAATTATTAACGAAAGGCAATCGTGTTTTTTAACATATATTACTACTAGCTAGATGGAATATTGATTTGATAGGGGTCTGATAATTCATATATCTCTCCATTCGAAAAGACGTGATTGTCAAAATACTAGGCTGCTGCTGCTGTAGGTGAGGCGAGACCGCTGACAGACCAGGCTCTTGTCTTCATGACAACAATATCTATACTTCATGTTGAACATAAATATAAAGCCTACTGATAAAGGACACCGTCAACAGTATTGACGGCAAAATCGACTATGTTTGACAGGTGCAATATTTGAAAATCGATAATTATTTATTTATTTTTTAAATTACATTTATATCTGAATTTATGTCAACCTATAGACTTTCAAACATCAAAATGTCATGAATTAATAATTTTCCTATTATATTTTGCCTGGAAACGCTTCCAACACACGCGCGTGTCGCGTGAAAAATAGACGTCGGTTGCCTGAGACGCGCGGCTTACACAGGCAGTCTGCAAGCTCTAACCTGTTAACATGGGAGCCGAATTAAAAACTGACACGCCACGCAGCTGAGACGCTTGCGCCACGCATCCAGTGTGTCGCTGGCCTCAGTTAAAATGAGTGATGAATGTGGGAACGACAGAGCGCGTGTTCCAATAAACAACAACTCCCATGAGCCTACGCTCTTTCCCGACGTCATCAAAGTACGTCTTATGTTATTATTTTGATTGAGTGACCCCTGGTGGCCAACAATTCCATACTATACGTTTAACAGGACTTTAAATCAGTTTAAATCAGAAGGGGTCCTAAACTTTGTAAATTTTAGGACCCCTAAAATAAACTTTGTAAAAAAAAAAATAATTTGCAAGCATTTTATTAAATCATTTTCAGGTTGTTTTAACCTTAGAGACATTCTCAGATTTTGTGAAAATGTATGTGGTTCTTTGCAGTGAGGAAGAGGTCTTGATGTTTAATCTATTTAGGAATTTTTCTATATACTTTATTTATTGTAGGAAGGATTGATATGACACCAACAGTTGTGAAAAGGGAGAAAAAGAAAATAATTTTGATAAAGTGCTGCATGTTTTTAATTTAAAAGTTAAAATCAAGCTTGGATGAGGCAATGTGTTCCTTCAGTTTATCTTTATTGTACTCTCAAATTGGTAAACTTGTAGCAACTAGTCTTTCACTATACTAAAACACATATCCATTGATATAAATAGGTGCTTTAACAGTACACAATCAAATACCACACATAAATCAAGTATCGAAATATTAAGTTATTATATCAAATAAAAAGGCATAAAAATACTGCAGACATTGAGGTCCAGTTTTAAGCCAAAACACAAACATCACACTATTGACATGGCAGTAATAGGTAAACAAAGTTTGGATAAACAACAAAAACTAGAAGCACACCCTTCAATATATTTATGTAAAGAGATTTTATTTTTCTAAAAAAAAATTCCTGTCTTCTTGATTTTTTTTTCTGCAAAAGACATCGAGAAACCTCTTTAAAATGCCACTGAGAACTCCTCCACCAGACGGTGTCTTTCTGCTGTAACAAGGCATTTATTGTAGATTTTTGGAGACAGGCATCGATTACAGATAGGCTGAAATCATCAATAAAAAAAATGAAACTATTTTTTATTTAACCGTTTAGGCTATAAAGCATACTATGTGTTTGGCAGAGGTGGGATTTGACAATGTTTCACCAACCAAATAAACTTAAACATTTTACCTTTTGATTCTCCACAGGAAATACATAAAACAAAGAGAAGGAAGAGGGACACTTGTAACCAAATAAGCTAAAAAAGGATAGTTCACCCAAAAATGAAAATTCTGTCATTTTCGCACCCTCAAGTTATTCCAAACCTGTACAAGTTTCTTTTTTCTGTTGAACACAAAAGAAGATATTTTGAAGAATATAGGCAACCAAACAGTTCATAGTCCCCACTGATTTCCATAGTTTGGAGAAAAATACTATGGAAGTCAATGGGGACCATCAAATTCTCTCTCTCCCTCTCTTTTTTTTCTTCTCCAAAATATCTTCATTTGTGTTCAACAGAAGAAATAAACTTATACAGGGTTGAAACAACTTGAGGGTAAGTAAATGATTTAAATTTTTGGGCAAACTATTCCTTTCATTATTGCAACGGTATTTTCACAGTTACCAACTAAGAGAACAAACTACTTATGCTAGATACAAACTCCCATTACACATTTGAGAAAGTCTTATATGCAAGCTTTTACTGAATGCAGCAGTTGTTGCGGTGGCCGTTGGAATCCTTGAATCGAAGACGCATTTTGGGACGATATTTTTCCAGATAGAAGAGCTGCTTGCTGTTAAATGCTCCTCTGCGCTTTCTAGAAAAATAGATAAAAAGAAATTAACATTTAACTTTAAGAATGGAGATCACATGCTGACTATTATTCTTATATTATTTTCATATTTAATATAAAGTTATCTCACTGTCGAATGAACTGAACAGCATCCTCGTATTTCATCCCACACTCAATCAGGGCCAGCGCAACCAGTACTGGGGCTCTGTTGGAAAGAAAACAAGTAAGATTTCTATGCAAAGCTCAAAATATTTTTTTAAGTATATTTTATTTATGATCTTGAATCCTGTAAAATGACCTTCCAAGGCCTGCAACACAATGTACGGCAATACAGCAGCCTGGCTCCTCCCTAAATTTAATCCGAAGAAGATTTAGCCAATCATCAACGATCTGGTTAGGAGGAGGAGCTCCATCGTCAAAGGGCCAATCCTGCACAATGGCAAAAATTAGCATAAAAACATCACCTTAGGTAAAAACTGACATTTCTATAAATTTTCATAAAGGTGAAGTGGTTAATGTGGGCTTACCAGAACCTGAATACCCTCTTTAACGACCAGGTTTGTATCATACGTGGCCTCACACACTCGAACAACTGTTGTTACCCCATATTTCTTCAGTTCCTAATGGATGGGAGGGAATGTCATGTAAGTGATGTTTTGCAGTTACTGTAATTAAGAGGTTTCTATAATCATCTTCCCAAAACAACACTTTTAGTGTGTACAGACCATTTAAACCAACACTCACCTCAATGAATTTGTGAAGCGTGGCATTAGTGGGATTGTG
Organism: Carassius carassius; assembly: GCF_963082965.1. Taxonomy (NCBI): domain Eukaryota; kingdom Metazoa; phylum Chordata; class Actinopteri; order Cypriniformes; family Cyprinidae; genus Carassius; species Carassius carassius. Next base: position 13,235,675 of record NC_081792.1, read on the forward strand.
GGTAATGAGGAATCTCATGTTTTTGTAAGTGATCTCCACTGGGGCAGGTCTATTCATACGAGCCATTTTTGAGTTTTCAAAATAGCTCAAAAATCTTAAAGAAAAATGGGAGAAACTCTCCAATAACAAAAGAAAATCTGTCAGATACAATTAGGAGAAAAAAAGGTATGACCTAGAGGTGGGCGGGATTAATAGCAGAAAAACCAAAACCAAAAACCTTCGAAAACTGGTCGGTTCTCTGGTGAAAGTGAAGACGCAGGGCCAACGAGGGCAGTGAACTTTAAGAGATTTTTTACCCCATCCAGAACCGCTGACTGCTGTGGACGCCTGCTCTCCAAGCCCGATCGCGCCAATGTTAAAACTCTAACACAAGTCTCTTCTGATGAGGTAGCAAGGCTAGCCGTTCACTTCTCTGCATAAACGCCGTGCTGAGCCTGGCAGTAGTCGCCACTGCCCTTCAGAAACTCCATAAATGTGTGACCCAAAACACCACAGAACTGCTGCAAGGACACAAGAACAGAAGCACAAGAGGTCAGGGTCCATGAGTTCATTTATCTTTTTCATTCTGATTTAAAACAGCCATTCTTCTGCTTGTCCAGTTGGGCCAGTAGCTGATTTCTATTGGTCCCAGCCTATATTAAAATATTATAAAAAGTGTTTGTGTGATTTTATATTTACATTCTACATTTTTATTATTAATTTTATTACATATTATTATATTATATTATTTTTCTATTATATTCATTTTAAAATGATTATAATAGTGGTCTACATTCACATACATTAATTTTGACTTTTGAAAAAGTAATTGTGATAAAAGTGGGATTGCGGGTAATGAGGAATCTCATGTTTTTGTAAGTGATCTCCACTTAGGCAGGTCTATTCATACCAGCCATTTTTGAGTTTTCAAAATAGCTCAACAATCTTACAGGAAAATAGGAGAAACTCAATCTATCAGATAAAATTTACTTGCACAAACTAGCCCAATGAAAATATATATTACATGTATTACACTATACTGTTCAAAAGTTTGGGGCCAGTAAGATTAGTAATGTATTTGAAGGTGTCTCTAACAATGCTAACCAAGGCTGCACTTATTTGAACAAAAATACAGCAAAAACAGCAATATTGTGAAATACAACCATTCAAAATAAGGATTTTATATTTTAATATATTTTCAATTGTGCCTGAGATCAAAGTTGAATTTTCAGCATTACTCCAATCTTCAGTACCACATGGTCCTTCAGAAATCATTCTTATATAATTTGCTACTCAAACAAACAGTTGTGCTGCTTCATATCTGTGAGGAAACCGTCCGTGATACATTTTTCTGAATTTGATGAACAAAATTAAAAATAACATTTTTGATCAATTTATTCATCCTTGCTGAATAAAAGTATTAATTCCTTTTTTTTATCTTATCGACATCAAAATTTTGAGCAGTTGAGCAATTTGTTTATTGTGAAATAATTGTTTCTCTGTCATCTGATAAGCACTGATCTGGGGCTGGGCTTTGTTTCCCAAATGCACTGTGAGCCAAAGCTGATACCAGAGGTGGCAATGGTTTCTTCAGATCTACTTATGCTTCTAGTGCTTTTAAGGAAACGCAACCCTATTTGAACATGCACTGTGAGCAAAGTGTCAGCAGGAAACACTGTCTGTGATTGACTGGTTCAGTCTTTCAGCATTTGCATATGTTCCGATGAGGAGAAATTGTTCAATCCAGGATGACATGGCCAGCAGCCCAAGACTGATGCTAGCGAGGCCAGCAGGTGGGGTTCACCCTGTTGTTGTGTGTTTGGGTCCCAGCGCACCAGTGTAGTGATGGGGACACTGTACTGTAAAAAGCACCTTTAAACCGAGGTCCTGACTCTCTGTGGTCTTTAAAAATCCCCTAGCTAAATTCGCCCATTGGCCTCTGACCATCATGGCCTCCTAACAATCCTCATATCTGCTGATTGGCTTCATCACTCTGTCTCCTCTCCACCAGTAAGCTGGTGTGTGGTGGGCGTTCTGGCACACTATGGCTGCCGTCGCATCATCCAGGTGGATGCTACACACTGGTGGTGGAGGAGGAGATACCCCCTGACAACGTAAAGCACTTTGAGTACTTAGAAAAGCGCTAAATAAATGTAAAGAATTAAGTATTCGCTAACATAGTCTATTTTACACAAGCGTATTTTATGCACAAAATTCCTTGCTAATTAAAGAAAATTAATGCTTAAAAATGCACTACAGAATCGATATTTATATGAGAGGATTCAACATCAGTATCGAAAATATCTATACTTCAGAATCGATCCGCCCATCCCTGCAGGCCAGGGGTCCACAAATCTGGCCCACGAAATCCACTTTCCTGCAGAGTTTAGCTCTAACCCTAATCAAACATGCCTGAGCATGCTAAACAATGTCTTCAGGATCATTAGAAAATCTCAGGTAGGTGAGTTTGATCAGGGTTGGAGCTAAACTCTGCAGTGTATTGGCCCTCCAGGACAAGATCTGAGGAACCCTGCATAGGGTAAAGACCTAAATCACAAAGCTCATAAAAGCATGAAAATCAACCATATTTCCCCCCTCACAATGACTCAAAGGTGAGTCAACACACGGTGTGTGGGTCATTGTTTCAGAGGAAACAACGCTTCGGATGGGCTGTCCTTTCTGGGAAGGCAGAAATCTTCATCCCAGTCCCGTTAGGACACACGGGGGGCCCCAGCAGCCCTATGAGATTACCACATACTAACCCTCTTTAGTAAATCGCTTTAAAAAGACACAACAAACCTCATGTAGTAGTATTAACTTAAATCTATAGTACATGTAATTCAAATGAAAGGCACAGATGGTTGGATGAGTTATTTTTAAGTGTGACTATTGAAATCAAGTGTAAGGGCCTCAAATGAGGCCATTAAAATGTCCAAATCCAAATTTTATCCGAGAAGCAGGTCACGATTTGAAATGCGGCGAAATTCTACAACCGAAGAAATGTTTATGCTGCGCAAAAACAGATTTTAATACCCAACACATCAGTATATGCAAATTGACAAGGACTGACAAAGGCTTCCGCTCGGCTAGTATTAGCAACGGGGCAAAAAGCTCGCAGATTACATTAATTTTCAACAAAAACGCAACATACACTCTCTTTGCAGGCTACATACTTTAATTCCCTTCTAAATTTAATCAATTAAACTGAAATAAAAGAGCGAAATGACGTGCCCAGTTCTCTCTGATGGATGTAACGTTAGCTGTCAGGCTAACACCGTCGCCAAGCGATTATTTCAAGGACATTATAGCTGTAAAATGTATTTTTATAATAACATAAACATTATTTTTTTAGTTTTGTAGATGGTTACGACAAAATAAATTACTGTAACGTATATATAAACTGTGGTCGACAACAAAAGCTGTTTTGCTCTGATGCTAATCAGCTCACAGTTCAAGATTGAGACTAAATTAACGTAACGTTACTCAAAAATAATACTCTAAATCCGCGTCATAAAAAAATAGTTATATGTTGAATTGTTTGACTTACTGGAATATGCTTACTCATTGAAGATTGTAGCTTAATCATTAAGCCTCTCCGGAGAATATTTGTTTTGGTGTCTGACCATACAGCGCTGCCGTGTGTGACGAGCGTCTCCGGAAACCGCGCCCTGCCGCGCGCACTGCCTTCCGCGCTCTCCATCGACACACATCACATCACATAGACTTGTTATTAACAACAGCAGTTTTATTATTATTATTACTAATATTTCATTAAATAAAACGTGACAAAATCAAGTTTAACATTAATTTAATTATTAAATTTGATCTAAGCTAACAGAGTGTGTTAAAAATGTAAAAGATTGGATGACAAATAATTTTCTCCAATTAAATTCGGATAAGACAGAGCTATTAATTATTGGACCAAAAAACACCACACAGAATCTTGTAGATTACAATCTGCAACTAGATGGATGTACTGTTACTTCCTCTACAGTCAGAAATCTGTGTGTTATATTGGACAGCAATTTGTCTTTTGAAAATCATATTTCCAATGTTACAAAAACTGCATTCTTCCATCTCAGAAACATTGCCAAGCTAAGAAACATGTTATCTGTTTCTGATGCAGAAAAGCTAGTTCATGCATTCATGACCTCTAGACTGGACTATTGTAATGCACTTCTAGGTGGTTGTCCTGCATCTACGATAAACAAGCTACAGGTAGTCCAAAATGCAGCGGCTAGAGTCCTTACCAGGTCAAGAAAATATGATCATATTACCCCAATTTTACAGTTTCTGCACTGGCTACCTATTAAGTTCCGTATCAATTACAAATTATCATTACTTACCTATAAGGCCCTAAATGGTTTAGCTCCTGCGTACCTAACTAGCCTTCTACCACGCTACAACCCATCACGCACCCTAAGGTTACAAAACGCTGGACTTTTGGTAGTTCCTAGGATAGCAAAGTCCACTAAAGGAGGTAGAGCTTTTTCACATTTGGCTCCCAAACTCTGGAATAGCCTTCCTGATAATGTTCGGGGTTCAGACACACTCTCTCGGTTTAAATCTAGATTAAAAACGCATCTCTTTCACCAAGCATTCGAATAATGTATCTCTTAAATTGTGAGTGCAGTTGCATCTGCATTTTTATTCTTTAGCTTGGGTTAAACTAATTTTACTTTGTTGGATCAGCAGCTATGCTAATGATGTCTCTATTTTGTTTCTCTGTTTTGCCACGGGATTTACATCCCGTGGTAACTAGGATTTACACAAGCTCCAGTCTGGATCCAGAACACCTGAGAAGAGATGATGATGACCCTCAGAGGACCCCAGATGATGCTAACCTTGAATCAACAAACAGAACTAACAAATATTGCTACATGTGTGACTGCATCATATAATTACTATTAATTAATAATATTGATAGTTCATCATCTAGCTGACTACGTCTTGTATTATTTTTATTTTTATTTTTCTAAAATCCTGTCAAACGTGCAAAAACTACTAGCTACTACTAAATATTGTGGAAACATAATTTTCTGTAAAGTTGCTTTGTAACGATTTGTATTGTAAAAAGCGCTATACAAATAAACTTGAATTGAATTGAATTTAATTAATTAGAATATTCATATTATAAACACATCATATAATTTAAAATAAAATTAGTAGCCTATTATAGCAATGATACAAAAAATTAAATAAAAAAATATAAAATAAACATTATTTTGATTACATTCATATTGTAAACATCCTACATGTTCATAAAATGATGATGACGATAATAATATACTTTTATTAAAAAGATAATGAAATTTGAACATGTAAATAATTTGAACATGTAAATAAATAAAAATAATTATATATATATATATATATATATATATATAATTAGTAGGAAGAAGTTCATAACAAACTTTTCAGGTCCTACCCCATTTCTCTATTTTTATCCTTTAGTTAAATACAAAGCAATCTGATGCCAAACATACATCTTTACATACACCGTATATCTACCTACCTTCTGTTCACATAAACCCATGCATTCACATAGATACAGATGCATACATACATGCATACACACACATTCCCATTTTTTCTTCTTTATTTTCCATCTATAGCAAATCAAATAATAACACCTCCATACTAGACTTAACATGTAGACCAATGAACCTGTATACAATACTATCACCTGCAGTTGTTCCATACAATAACTCATTTGGTTGTGATGCAGTGATATTTAGAATTTGTTCTTATAGATTTCTTTTTAAATACAAATGTTCCTCTTAAGTGATGTTTGCTCTCTCTCATTTGAAACAACCCTTGAATACTGTTCGATAGCTGTTGATTATTTATTTTATACATAATTTGTGCAACTTTGAAGTCAACAATATCTCAGAGTTTTAGTGCTTTTAATTTAATAAAGAGTGGGGTAGTTGGTGCTCTATAGTTGGTTTTATTTACAGTTCCTACGGCTCTCTTTTGAAATATTGGATAAATAAAGAAAACATTAAATAATAAAGTTGATCATGTTTTTATATTCGAAACATACTAGGATTTTCATAAACTCAATTATTTTCATACATTTGTATTTATGACGCTTTTATCGCGAATCGCAACCAATTAATCCTGAAGGAGCTAGTAATACTAGCAGTGCCTCAATGCCTAATTTTAAGAATAGTCATACATAAAAACACACATAAAAACCATTTTGTTGTCATCTTTGAAATATGCCTTTTTATTATTTTCTTGGCAACAACAGTGCTTATTCAAAGGCATGTCACTGTGTTCATTTACGTTTCAAATATAAGCAATGGCTTTGGTGACCTTTTAGTCAAACAACTGCATCTTTACTAGAGATTTGATGAATAATGAAAAACAGCTGATGTGCAGAAGCTCACAATAGGAGAGTGGGACAGAACAGACTGGACGGTTCATACATTTGGTTGGGGTGAAAGGGAGCAGACTGCTTTGATTCAGACTCTGTTAGTCAGTTGTTTGAGCAACTTTGATTGGGGCATATGATTATGGGTTTCCAAACTGTCTCATAAAAAACCCTGAGCATTATGCAGGCCTCAGAGGAATCCAGAAATATGGTAAATAATTTTTTTTTATTATTATGATTATTATATACCCTTATATATTTATTTATTTTTGACACATGGTCAAATTGAATTTGTATAGTTAAAGTTATTTTTTATATTGTCTTTAGGATATTTTCAGTACTCCATGATTTTATGTTATTGTGAGTTCATTCTGAAAGGAATCAATTCAAAATTCTTAAGTAAAAAATTCCAGACCAGATGGATGGAGTAAATATGAGTGCAGGAAAGAAGGGTGCGGATCCAAGAGAGAAGCGTCTTTCCTCCTCTGGCTGGGACAGAAAAGGGACGTCCGTACCCTTATTGCCATCAAATGTACCAATTCCAGGCCCCACAAATGAGCCCATCCTTATTTCCATCGGCCCTGCCCACCATTGTCCCTCTGTTTCTGGTGAGTCCCAGGAGCAGGGTCTCTCGAAAGAAGACAACTACAACAGGCATGGATGGAGAAGGGAAAATATGCAATATTACCAGTCAACTGGTGAGGGTGGCATCCCCAAACAAACAATGGCTGAACTGAAAAGTTTGTTGCGTGAGAGCTCCCTACGCAGTGCAAAAGAGCAAGATGAAAGAGGGAGCTACCCTCCAGGTCACAGAGTGGACTGTAAGCCAGACCAGATGCCATCTAAGAGTTTCAGTACCTCCAAGCCCCTTTCAGAAGCGAGGAGAGCATCCAGACTAAGAGAAGGAAGTTCTGGCTGGGATTCAGCTGGGTCTTCGATGACCGATGGACCTCCCGGCAGGTCCCCTGGTATGAGTTCACCCACAGATGAGACATCCCATGGGGATGAAGCTGGCACATCACACTCAGGTAAGAAAGATGATTTACGGTTGACTCAATTTAACACATTTACGTTAACCTGCTCATCATTCATGTCTGTTTGTTACTGTATGTTCCTAACAGAAAAGGAAACTTCACAGCTACTCTCTTTTGCATCTCAAAGCTTCATTTCTGATGTTGAACACATAAAACAGCAAATTGCCCAAGAAAACATAAGCTTTGTTCGCTTTGAGGCCACTGATCTTCATGGCGTGTCCCGATCCAAGACAGTTCCTGCTCGATTTTTTCACGTAAATCTTTTTAAATGCCTCTTATAGATTCTGTACTGTAGCAAAGACTATAGAATACCCAAGACATGTCACTCGTATAGTTTTGAATGGGAATAAATGCAATGCTCAATATGGCTGCTCAATCACAGGAAGCCCCGTCTTCTGAATGAAAGAGCCAATCGCTAATCGGTAAAGTCAGCGGGTCACTGCAGTTGCTATTAGAAATCCCTGTTGCTATAGAAACAGTCAACGCTCTGAGACGTGCTCTTAAGACTGCGCATGCACACTGGCTGATCTGGCCTAAGAAATAAGCTTTTTATAATGCTATTTTACCAAAAGTAACAACATTTATGAGACAGTTGTTGTCAGATTTCTTTGGTAATTTCACATATGAAATTTAATCCTAAATTTAGTGAACAGTTTTGGAGAATTTGATGTTCCCCCATTCAAAGAGATAGGAGCTGCACTTGGGTGCCCAAGAGGCATTTCAAAGATGGCCACCGAGTGACATGACTTGTCTTAAAGAGACTTTGGCTGCAGTCAATATAATGATACAATTATAAGGTGCTGTATGCAATGTTTTTGCATATATATTTACATACTTTGCATTGCAAATATCTTTTATACTGAGATGTATTTGTAGGGTGTGGAGAGAAGGGGTTTGTGGTTGACTCCATGGTTGAGGGTTGGTTTAAGCTAGCAAACCAGCTAACATTGCTTAAAGCAGCTTTAATGTTAGTAATAAGTTGTTGATTGTTTAGTGTCCCTTGAAGTAATTGTAGTATTTTTGAAAATACTGGTAAAATACAGAAAAACTACTTAACAACATTATTCATTATTGACACTACAGGAAAAAGCAGTATATGGCATCCCTATGCCAAGAAGCTACCTAGAGTTAACCCTAAGCCCCAAAGTCAATGAAGTTGATCATCCGAGTGAAGCCAACTTCAGCAGTGATGTCCTCCTGGTTGCAGATCTCTCTACGTTTCAGATTGTTCCCTGGGCGGTCCAGACCGCGCGCCTTATCTGTGATCCCTGCACAATCACAGGAGTGCCATTGCGAACATCACCCCGCCTCATAGCCAAGCAGATGCTGGGCCAACTCCAGAGCATGGGATTCTCTCTCCACTCATCCTTCACGTATGAGTGCTGCATCTTCGGAGCCCCTGAACGAGTGGGACCTAAAGCTGTGTTCTTCCCAGCCACCACGCTGTTGAGCAACTATGATCAACCCTTCCTGCAGCAGCTAGTCAGAGGGATGTACTCCATGGGAGTTGACATCGAAAGCTTCTCATCTGCAAATGGACCAGGACAGATGGAGATTTGCTTCAAACCGCGGTTTGGAATTGATGCTGCAGACAGTGCCTTCACCTTCCGCACAGGAATAAAAGAGATGGCTAGGAAGTTTGACTACATTGCCACCTTTTTTACAGATGACAACATCCACAATTCTGGGTTACTCTCCCATAGCCTTTGGGATTCCAGTGGCAGAAGAAGCCTTTTCCACTCGGGCAATGGGGAACTTTCCGAAATCGGTAGAAAGTGGCTCTCGGGCCTTCTCCAGCACTCAGCTGCTCTGAGCTGCCTCTTGGCTCCAGGGATCGGCTGTCGAAACCATCTTTCCAAAGGCAAGAAAAATTCCAAGAATTATTTTTACGCAACATGCGGCTGCAATGACAACAGCTCCGCCTTCAACGTGAAGGTTCATGGTGGACGGGAGACTCACATCGATAACAAGCTGGGTTCAGCAATGGCCAACCCTTACATCGTGTTGGCAGCCACAGTAGCAGCAGGACTGGACGGTATTAGACGGAATCTGAATGGAGAACAGGTTCTAAGCAAAGCTCCAGCTAGGCAAAAACAGTTCTCGATCCCTGTTAAACTGGATGATGCTTTAGTAGCTCTGGCAGAGGACAATGTGATTCGTGGTGCACTGGGGGAGCCTTTCGTGCAGTATTTTATTGCCATGAAGCAAGTAGAGATGGAGACCCAAGAGCAGGATGCCGAAAGGAACAAGGGACTTGAGTATTTCATTTAACTACTAAATTTGCTGAATGATTTAGTGTATTTGAACCCAAAAAAACTTATTTCATGACCTTTTGATTTGGTATTAACGACAAATAATACATTCCTTGCAAACAAGATTTAAAAATAAAACCATACAACTGACTGATATCTGCTGCATTTCATTTAAAGCATTAATTCGCCTAAATAGTGTAAATTTTAAAGTCAACAAACTTTTAAAGTAATAGTAATTTGTTTTTATGAATAAATAATCTACTTTTTTTCATTCTTAAGCTTGGACCTAAAATATCAAGATGTGACAACTGTTGACTCATGAAGTTGCATACGTCATGCTAGATGTTCCCTAAGTTTGTGATTGAATAGCATTACAGCTGAATCAAAATTATTCATAAGAATCTGATCTAGCAGGCCTGTCCTGCCTCAAACACAATGCCTGGAAGTTTCTAGTAATTTGAAAGACCTGGATTAGCTGGTTCATGCGTGTTTAGGAAAACTCTGCAGGGTAGTAACTCTTTAGGAGCAAGATTGGAAATCGCTGTTATATACTTTTTTTTAAATATTTAAACCTGTCATTTACCTGCATTAAAAAAGTCTTTATTTTAAATGTCATGTAAATTGTTTATGTTGACTGAAATAAGAGAGACATCCAAAATAGGAATCCATGAATTTCGAATAGAGTGTCCCTGTAACAAAGTAGATATTTGTGGGAAGTTGTGGCCTAATGATTAGAGAGTTGGACTCGTAATCCAAAGGTTGTAAGTTTGCGTCTTGGGTCAGCAGGAATTGTAGGTGGGGCGAGTAAATGTACAGTGCTCTCTCCCCCCTCAATACCACGACTGAGGTACCCTTGAGCAAGGCATTGAACCCTCAACTGCTCCCTGGCCACCGCAGCATAAATGGCTTTCCACTGCTCCATGTGTGCACTTTGGATTTAAATGCAGACCACAAATTCTGAGTATGGGTCCCCATTCTTGGCTGTATGTCACTTCACTAATTTTGTAAAATGCAGGGATTTATCTAATCTCCAACTTTGACTAGACTAGACTAGACCTGACTAGAAGTTTCCAGCAATCCTTAAGACCCTGTTTTTAGTGGTTTAGACCCTGGTTTAGATGCGTTTAATTAGATTTCTGTAGCTAAACTCTGCAGGACATTGACCCACCAGAAACAGGATTGTACACCGCTTGAATATTGTGTTTAGTTTGGTTAGCGCAGGGGTTTTCAAACCCATCCTGCATGTCTCCTTTATCAAACACACCCAAGGGGAAGTTGTGGCCTAGTGGTTAGAGAGTTTGACTCCTAACCCTAGGGTTGTGGGTTTGAGTCTTGGTCCAGCAATACCGTGACTTAGGTGCCCTTGAGCAAGGCACTGCTCCCCAGGTGCCACAGCATAAATGGCTGCCCATTGCTCCGGGTGTGTGTGTTCAAGGATTTTTTTCTTTTTTTTTTGATGAGGGAGACATACAAAATGTGCAGTACTGGGGGGGGGGTGACATAAACAAAGAGACAAAATTCAACTCAGACAACCAAAGATCCACTCCAGAGAGGAGACGGTTGATTTTTAATGGCACCAACAAGCATTTGGGAGGGGTACTGAACAAAAACAGATAAGACAGTGGTGGCCTTTCTGATGATTTTTGACAGGCCCAACAGCATCTTTCTTATCATTTGGCTGCAAAAGCAATACATACAACACAATTTTCCTATTTTTCCTATTTTTGTTATATATATATTTTTTTTCTATTTCAGAGATGAAAACTGGTACACTGGAATCTAAAGCTGATAATAAGGGACTCTTCCCCGAGATATTTTAGTGTACGTATATTTAACCTCGCAGTTGTACCAGTGACAGATCCTAATTTGTAGACTACTGCAGCAAAAACTAAAACAGATCATCTTCAGTTGATTTGAATTGAAAGACTATACATCAACTTTGTCAATACTAAACGAATCTTCAGATTTTATGGTTTACTAGTTACTTCTTAGTAGGGGTAGGGGATCTCATGGATCTTGGCGGGGTGGGGGATCTCATGGATCTGGGTGGGGTGGGGGACTTAGGCGCTGGAGGTGGAGATTTCACAGAGGGAGGTGGAGTAGGGGTTGGGGACTTAACGGAGGGTGTAGGAGTTTGAGGAGGTTGAGGAGTTTGAGGAGTCGGGGTCTTCGCAGACTGTGGAGCGGGTGTAACTGGCTTGGGGGTAACGACGGGCTTGGCCATCTGTCCCAGTTTGGGCTCAGGGATGTCTCCGCCTTGTTTGTAGACACTGACTGTGATCTCCACGAATTCACCTCCGTACTTGTTCCGTACATTGATGCTGTACTTTCCAGAATCTTCAACTTGCACATTATTGATAGTGAGGCTGGCGAACTTGCCGCCCTCAAAGGTGATCTTGTAGCGGTCGTCAGACACAACTTCCTGCTCATTCTTAAACCAGGTGACCTCTGGGCTGGGATCACCCCACACTGTGCAAGTTAGACTCAGGCTCTGTAGATGTGAAAGGTCACAAAGTATGTGCAGATGAACTATGAATCAGTCATCGGTATAATATATGAACACTTTCTGACAACACAGTTCAGTTGTTAGAAATGTATTAATAGGAAATACGTAGTGTAGGTCTAGTGAACATGGGAAAAGTAAAAGATATAGTACCTTCTTCTCCATAATGGTGACAACGTCTGGCAGGCCACCTACTACTCTACCACGGTCTACAGAGAGTAAATAGTTCATATATCACATCTGGACACTATTTACAACTTAAGTAAAAATCTAAAGAATTAATAGGTTTCTGTATAAAAAATTAAGTTGATTTTATAATAAATAGGTTGCTTGCATTTGTACGAAAATTTGGCTCATGATTCTGGCATCTGAACACATTCTTAAGATGATTTAATTAGATTATTTTCATTGTACAAATTTACACTCCATTGTTATAATGCCTGATTTCAAGTATGTATGAATGCCAGATTAGAGCGTTATTAATATTGCATTTGAGCAGTTCTCAGAAATACTCACTCTTCTCAGCAAAGGCAGCAGCTCTGATGAAAGAAAGAGAGAAAATATCAGTGTGTGTGGGGTGTTTTAAGAAGATCCTTAAGAAGAAAATAAGAGAAAAATATGAATAAACTGAAGCAATGGGGATTCTCTTACTTCAGTCTTTGGAATTCTGCATAGGCATCGGTGTATGCTGTTGGAATGGAGGATCACATTGCAAGAAGTAATTAACATTTTAACATAGCACCTGACAAATAAGTGTTTTCATGATGAAGAAAATGAGAAACAAAAGAGATTGCATTTTTAACCTATTTAATGTAGATTTTGTGTGCAAAATGTTCAGCAGTCTAGCTTCCACTTGCCTTGCCCAGAAAGGTCAAAGGTGCGAGAGTGTGATTTCTTCCCATCATGAATCTCAATGGTATATTGACCCTTTTCCTTATCTGTGGGCTCACAGATCTGCATCCAGGCCATTTCAGACGTGCCTCCGATTCTCATTTTCTCTGAGGAGGAGATTTTACTCTCTCTAAAGCCAAAACATCCAAAAGAAAATCACTATCATTGGCTATAACCCACCAAATGCAACACACATTTCTTTCAAATTCTGTTTTGATCTCAAGCTTATATTATCATATAATTTCATTAGCACAGTCTGAAAATATGGTTGTCTCTCTTCATGTGGATGTACCTATGAAACCAGCTAGTTTTCATCTCCTCTGTGTAGTACTTCATGTAGCATTGCAGTCTAATACCCTCCGGTGTGCACTGAAGAACCAAGTCAGAGGCAGAGGAACCTGCAACAAAACATTCAAACCGAAATAGTCATACTATTCTTAATTGGATTTAATCTAATCATTTCAGCAGGTTCATAAAATCAGAAGAGAGTAACCAACATACCAGCAATACTGGCGATTGCATTGATGATATCCTCAAACACTGACAAAAAGAGAATAAAAAAAAAAATCATAATCATGACAAATAGTGTTTACATCTATAAATACACTACTGTTTAAAAGTTTAGGGACACTTATGCTCACCAAGGTGGCATTTATTTGACCAAAAGTGCAGTAAAAACAGTAATATTGTGAAATATTATCAACATTTTAAAGAACCTCTTCCTATTGGAATACATTTTAAAATTTTATTTATTCATGAAAAAGCTGAATTTTTCAGCATCATTACTCCAGTCTTCAGTGCCACATGAAATCATTCTAATATGCTAGTTTGCTGCTCAAGAAACATTATAATCAATGTTAAAAACAGTGGTGCTGCTTAATATTTCTTAATTATAAGTCTTTCCCGACAGTTTTGATCAATTTAAGGTGTCAATGCTGAATAAAAGTATTAACTGCTTAAAAAAAATCTTACTGACCCCAATCCTTTAAACAGTAATATGTATGTAACACAGTATATTTACAGTATATATATAGTAAATATATAATTCAAAGACGAGTACCTTTGCCAGAAATTTCATAGACAGAGGTGTCCTTTCCACGGTCATCACCCAGTACAGCTTTGTAAATTCCCTGGTCTTTCCTGGAGAACTGTCAGAACAAAAAAACAGTTACAATAAAAACTAAGTAATTACATATTCAGAACAATGAGGGTCTAAACTGTTTTTAGACTCTTTAAAAGATTAGCTACATTTATGCTCATGCTTTATAAGCTTTGATCTCTGGAGCGCTGGTTGTCATACCATGGGGATTGGAAGAGAGCAAGATCCAGACATTGGGTTTGGTGGAACATCAACAGTGATTCCTTCATCATCTTTAAACCAGGTAAATGTTGTCTCTTTCTTCACATTGGCCAGCTACAGAGTAAACATTGGCGAGGATAATGATATGAGACTCTGGTATCAATGTTAAACAGTCCCTATATTGCTGGGTTGTGTTTACCTTGCAGACTAGCATCACTGTGCAGTCATCCGTCACATGGAAAGACAGGTACTCTGAGAAGTGAGGGCCTGGGAACACCAGAATAATGTAACTGATTAATAAATGAACACTGACCACATACTACAAACAATATGGAGAATATGGTGTACAAGTTTGGCATTTTTGTGGTATTTATGTTGCTTCACAAACCTTGTTTTCTGATGTGCTCTTTTCTCTGGAACTCAGCTTCCTTCAGAGCAACTTTGAATGCTAAGATTGGAAAAATACAAAGAACATGTGCTCACAGAGGTTTTATACTTCTGAACTTCTCCCAAAACTGCACTATACACTGTTAAGCCCTTACCGTCTCCCACAAGAACCAGTGAGCTTTGGCTCTTGGCCTTGCCATCGTGGATCTGAATGGTGTAAGTGCCTTCATTGGCCTTGGTGAAGTGCTCAACAGTCATCTGGATGATTCCAGTAGAAACATCATGGCTGATTTTGTAACCCTAAACACACATTAAAATCATTTTAAACAGTTTTATCAAGGCTTTTAACTGTGATTAACATACATAATAATAATAGTTTATTTTTTCCTAAATGTAAAAAAAATGGTTTAAAGGTTTTTGGGAAACATTGAGTGATATATCATATGAGTGAAGTGCTGGTCTGTACCTCAGCACTCGTGATGGCTTTATCATTGACGATGAACCTGTAGTTGACAGAGGAGGACAGCTTCATAGCCTGCACCCAGAAACGCACGTGACCCTTCTCCAGAATCTCATAGTTCAGCTCCGTCTTCAGTGGAACAACTGATAAAAAAGTAAAACGTAATGCATTTAAACACTAAATCATTCTTAGATGATCTAGATCCTCATGAAATGGCAACCAAAATCATTCCTGAACAATCCACAGGCAACTCACTGGGATGTTTGATGTTGTAGCTCAGCTCAAGCATTTTCTTGAGCTCTGTGAAAGAAAACAGGCATCATATTTATTGAACTTAAGTAAATAAAGAAAGAGATATTTAAACCCAATATCTGACCTTCGTCATTGACTGAGTAACTGGATGAAACTCCATCTGTATCGGTCACCGCGACAGAGTAGATGCCCAGATCGTCCTTCTCAGCATTTACAAATGTCAACTTCGAGCTTGACAGAACACATTGCAGCTTGTAAATATATACCACTTTGCTACAGAACTTAAATATGCAATGATACTGTAGTAATATACACAACATAGTCTCATGACTATTTGTAAGTATTTTACAATTTGATAAACTGATTGCAATTTCGCATGAATATCGTTTGTACATTTTTGTACAATCTGTTGACGCTCCCCTTAGACCTTGGTGGTGGCTTTTAACCCCCCAATTTTTTTCATACGAGTCAGATTGTACGAATTCATAAAGAATCTCCAACGTCTATGGTACTTTTACATTTTCATGAGACTGGGTTGAATAAATGACAAAATCCGCACAGATCAGACATACTGTCTTCCAGAGGAGGTGATAGAGACCCTGCTTGATTCAGTGATTTCTTTGTAGGACTTTGACCATGTGAACTTCGAAGTCTCGGAAACATCACAAGCTTCAAAGTTCAAGAAAATGTCTCCGGTCTCATCATCCACACCACATACAATTTCCTTTGTACCTTAAAAAAAAAGAACATCAAAAGTTGTATCTACCATAATCCACTTTTTGTCATACGATGAAAGGTGATCCCATTTGCTTCCACTGTAGGGAAAATAGCAGCATGGGGATCCTGCTAAACATCTTTTGTATTCCAATCAAGAAAGAAATATGATTTGGAGCAAAACCTATATGCTGCATGTTTAAGAACGGTTATTGATGAGTGCTTACAGTTAGTAATAATGCAGTATTGCAGTTACCTGGCAGTGCTTTAGCACATACAGGATCGGACACAACTGAAGCTTTTCCAACACCTTTAGCATTCACAGCCCGCACTCTGAACACATATGAAGTTCCAGTCTCTAGTCCAGACACCTAGAGATCAGTGTATGAACATATGAATATTTATTTCACTTATCATATCCATGTTTTTTTCTTAATGTTGCAATTTTTCAGTTTTGCAACATAATGATGGGTTTTGTGATACCTTCAGGTAACAATGGCCAACTGGCTCCGCATTCACGGCGACAAATTCTGATGAGCCCTTCTTAGCCATGTCCAAAAAGTAGCCAGTGATGGGAACAGCTCCGGCGTACACAGGAGGCTTCCACTGCACCAGGATGGAGGTATCACGCACCTCCCAGAAACTAATGTCATATGCTGGGCCTGATAACAAAGAGAGAAATTATGTATTTAGACAAGATGGTATTTTCTGCTGTGCAACCTCGTGACAGGAGCTATTGATGTTTAACTCAGTGCAGTTACTGACCAGGTTCAGCCATTGTCCAGGCCTCGCAGGCAAAAGCTTTGCTGGGCTCAGATGGAAGGCCAACTCCAGCCAAGTTAGCAGCCTGAATCTTGAACTCATAGAACACTCCAGTGGTCAGATTCTCCACCTGGATCCAATCCAGAAAGAACACACAACAACTGTTTAAATTTAGAGTAGTTTTTATTGCATCTGTAAAAATAAAACATTACACAGCAAATGTTAATATCTAAAGCTCTTGAATATGTACCGTGAAGGTCCTGTGGGCAGTCGGACTGGGGCTAACCTCCTTCCAGTCCACTGATTCTGCCTCGCGTTTGTCCAGGTAGTAAGACGTGATCTTTGAGCCGCCAGTGTTTTTGGGGCGTTTCCAGGCCAGGGTCATGGAGGATCCATTACAGTTCAGCAGACTGATGTCGTATGGGGCAGAGGGAGTAGCTGATTATGTGGGACAGAGGGAAAAAACGTTCAGCAAGACGGATTAAGGTCCTGGCGATCACATACAGTATGAGCGACTGGAGCCACTTTGGATCAAATAATAATTGACTGTGAATTGGTAGTGATTGGTAACATACATCATACGCAAATCACAAGCAGCCAAGACTTTAAATGTGAAGAAAAGAAGTGATTTTAATAGGCTTGTGTGCAAATAACAGGCGTGGATCATGTGCTAAATCACTTTAGAAATAGGAATATATCACATACTGTACGTACCATACTCCACTGCCCCAACTGTATAAGATAACACAAATGTTTATATGGCAACGACTTCACAACATGGAGCTTTATTGAAATGCTGAATGAGAAATTGTACAAGTCCACCAGTTATATGTAATTTCTGAGTCGTCTATGTCTTTTTCCATTTAAAATCAGTTTGACACCTACACACCTACACACACACACACACAAAGGTGTACTATATGTCCTCTCTATTGTTGTATATTTTTTGCATAGTATTTTACTGCAACTGACAAGGTCTGTTTTTGCATAATAATACATCCACACCAATAGGTGTCAGTATAAACTATAAGACCACTGTTATATTCAGGCCAGTAAATCACAAAAAAATATTATTGTACCTTTAATATAATAATATTTTACACACACACACATTATTTAGTGTGCCTTTAAATAAAAAATTAAATACCATTTTTGTTAACTAATTGTCTGATCCTAGCTCCCCTTTCCTTTATAACCATTGTAATACTGCTACAGGAGTCAGCAAAGTCGTATACGTACAAAGAGCAGCATCAATGAAGAGAGGAGCAGATTCCTGTGATTCTTCACTCAAACCGTAAGCATTCACAGCTTGCACACGGAACACGTAAGTGTCTCCGGGGACCAAACCATGGACCACAAACCTGACAAATGTAAATCCAGATAGTCAAGCACAATGTAAACCTACTTCCAGAAACCAGTCAAAATCTTTCAAGCAAACTAAATCTGGACAGTTTTGCGTTCATTTTACCTGGTGTGCTTGTAAGGCCTGTGGTTACAAGGGAACCATTTCTTGGAGCCGACCAGAGATGCATCTACATAATAACCCATGAGGTTGTTGGCGTGTTTCGGGGGCTCCCACTGCACAAATGCAGAGGTTTTGGTGTTTCTGGAAGCAATCACCTGTCCTGGGGCAGAAGGGACACCTGCACAAACCAAACACACAATTAAAAATATATATTTTCACAGGTTTAGATGGAAGTGGAAGTCTTCCTTGCTGAAAGTGAACATGTTATGGTGGATGAAGGTGGTCTGAGGTGGGACTAAAATTATAAAAGTGAGCCAAACAACAACGAAGTGTCCGAGTCCTTGTAGAGGGGGACAGCTTTTAAGATCATACTACTTGAAACTTTTGTTAGCGATCTAAGTGATTTCCCGTTTCGCAAAGCAGAAGGCTGTGGTAACATAACATACATACCAATGTTCGAAACAACACCTGCAAAATACAGCATAGAAGAAGCATTTGTAGGATTAAAAAACAAAACTGAACAACATCTTCTGGGCATTTTATTTAACACAGCTGTGCATCTGAGAGTTAAACAACCATAACAGCTGGACTCTTAAGTTGCAGTTTGACAGTTTAGAGCCTTCTTACCATAAGGGTCCACCTTTTGGATGGCTGCTGTGGGCTCCGACGGCTCACTTGAGCCATACTTGTTGACAGTGATTACACGGAAATGGTAAGATTTCTTGTCCTCCATATCATAAAGAGGGTAACGGGGAGATCGTAGCTGGACCGCAGTGTTGACTCTCTGCCAGATGTGACTGTCACCTACACACTAAGTCATGGAGAGTCACAGATGGCCATTATGAGGAGAGTTTCCCCTTAACAACCCAGGAGTTATGGGGAAAAACAACCTATTTCTAGTACTGTAAAATTATATTACAGTAATTGTGTATGACATTTAAATATTACATAAAAATAAATTTATTTCTTGACTATTGACGGTTTTAAATCTAAGATTGTTTATTTTTAAAACTATTGTGATTAAGAAATGTCCATTATTTATTAGATTTTTAGCATTATATCAGAATTTTTTTTTTACAGATAAAGAAGTGCACACACACCTTCTCAATGAGGTACCACACAGGCACTCGTCCACGAGGGCTAGGTGGTGTCCAGCTCAGAACAACGTATGTTTTGTTTATTTCTGTAGCATGCACATTGGTGGGTGGATCTGGTATTGTTACATACACTAAACAGGAATAAATCAGATGTTTATTTATACAAAATAATACTTAGGGTTTGAAAAAAAAACATTAATAATATCTACATATACCCCCTCATTTGCAGTGTGTTAGTAACTTAGCTCTAATGTATTGAGACAACATGAATTTTGGGGAAAAAAGGACCTGTTTACTGACAAACAAAGCTACTGTAGAGAAAGAACTGAAAGGCAGTATATTAAAGTGAGTACTTTACCGTTCCTTAGAATATTCTGTGGATATTCTGAGTGTTATAAGGGAAAAAATTCTATAAGACAATAAGTATTGTTTAAGAAAATAAATATTAGCCAAAAATTCATTTTGTCATATTTTGGTATACAAAGTTTTACATTTTGGACCACACTACAGGAGTAATAATAATAATAATAATAATTTAACTTTAACTTTATTTAATTGGATTCATTTAATTAAGGTGGATTTAATACATTTGACACATTTATTTCACCCATTTATTTGCTGGTTAAATTAAATCTGAGGAACACACGTTTTGGGTTAAATGTGGTGACGACAGTAAATAAGTCTTGGAAAAATATTGGTTAGTTGATTAGTCAGTATACATTTAATATGTGACTTTTATTAACCTAAATTATTATCATTGCTACCATTTATTCATTGTTGCTCTTGTTGTCAGACCAGTCTGTGCAGCTGGCATAAAATACATTTGGGAAGTCTTATAAACAGCATGTTGATATTTCTTTTCTAATTTATCTGATATGCTGTTTACACGATCTCATATTAATTTGGTGATTACATATTAAGATTACATGTAATATCTTTACTTTTAAAAATGAATTTGTTACAACAAGTGATTAAAATAACAGGACAGATATAAGACACTTTCCATTCATTTGAATCCTAACCTAAAATCTTGAAGTTGATGAAAAAACTCTGTGGATATGTCATGGTTTTAAAAACTCAAGGTTTATGTTTAACCTTTACTAGATGGAGTGAATGAATGAAAAATGGACTGTTAAGTTGTAAGGTATTTTGACAGAAACAACATGCAGTTGGTTGGATTGAAAAGATGGAGAGAGATGATATTAATGGCTCGGTGAAAACTGAAATCGAGTGTACCTCCTTGTAGTTCCTCCTGTCGAATGGCAATGTCATATTTCCCTTCGATTTTAATCACTGTTTCAATACATAAACATAATACTTCATTTTCCCATCAGCTTGGGTGTTTCTATTTGAACATTAAACACCAGTCTGTGTTTAAAGCTATCATCACAGATGCCTTTAAGATATTGTGTACAATATGTGAGTTTATTTATGTAGATGTGTGTTATTTGGTTTATAGCAACTTACTGTATGTATTTCAAATGTGACACTAAATGCATATAATGAATTGCAAATCTAAAAAAAAACACAGAAGTGAAATGCACAACAAAGGTATCAAAGGCACTTGGATCACACCTGTGAGAAGATTCCCATTGTAAATTCAGGGCAAACATAAGTAAGTATAAAGCGTAACGCTGCATGTTGCACACTTATCGTGACTGAAGGTTAATGTGTCTGGAGCTTAAAGAAGCTACTTTTTGCTACTGATGTAAGCTCACTTTTTGCTTACTGTAACTGCTCTTTTAAATTACTGTATGTGGGTTATACTGGTCCTGTTTTGGCACAAGATGCCTTTTTCTGCTGAGTTTGTAGTCCTACCTTCCACATCACTCTCCACATCTGCAGCGGTCACTCCAGAAGACATCCTGGAAGGCAGACTGATGCCATCTTTGTTCACAGCCCTCACTCTGAAGTGATAGGACGCCCCCTCGGTAAGGCCGTGGACGGGCAGCTTACACACTTTGACAGGGGAGTCATTGCACTGGACCCAGTCTTTAGTTCCTGACTTACGTCTGCAAGATGCAAGATGTATGTAAGATCATTTAAAATACATCTAAAATTGATTTTATTATTATTTTTTTTGTGTGCATTAAACTCCTAATTACAGTATACATCTAAATAATAAATTTTTTTAAATTAATTAATAATTTAAATATTTTTAAAAAATAACTTAATACATTTAAATTATTTATATTTAAATTTAAATTATTTAAGAATTCCATTTATGGTGTATAATTTTATTTGTAGTGCATGTTCACCTGTCCACGAAGTATCCAGTGATGGGAGCCTCATGGGTGGTGTTTGGAGGTTTCCAGGAGACCAGGACGTAATCTGCATTGACATCAAAGACGGCAACATCCATGGGGGCTCCAGGGGCCCCAGCCACTGTGGGAGTGGCATCTGTGCAACAAATACATACAGTATATTTAATGGATGTTTCAAAAAAAAAATTTAAATCGCTTTTCATTTATGTGTTATACTAAATGTAATACCTCTCCAGAACCCAGAAGTGACAAGGTGAAAAAAAAAGATGATGGGAAAAATTATATTTCAATATTTGAGAGTTTGCTCACACATTTTTTTGAGTACACTCTCAGGGCAACATGAACGTTTGTGAGTATGCGAAAGCATTGAAATATATTACATATTATTATTTCCACCACCTTCTGTATCCTCTCACAAAAGTTTCTTGTGTTACCCTCAAAACTTGTACAAAAAGTGTAAAGTTTCTTGGGGAATGCAAAATTTTGCTAACGAAAGTAAAGTTTCTCAGGGAGACATGGTTATTTGCCAGAAAATTCTAAACCATTTAAATATAAATTTTCTTCTGTCTCATATTTTTTCCATCTTCAGAACTTTTTGCATTCTCACAAGAAAGTTTGGGGTTGCTCACAAAATGTTTGCATTCTCTCACAAGTTTATGAGGGAACACAAAAGCGAGTGCAAAGTTTCTCAGGGGAATGCATAATCTAAATGCAGAAGAGTTTGTGAACAAAGGCAAAAGGATCAAAATATAATTTTTCCTCCCATCTCATATTATTTCATCCCCAGAACTTTTGCATTTGCTCCCTAAACTTTTGCATTCTCTTAAAAAAGTTGTCCACAAAGTTTCTGGGTGGACAAATTTTGATATAAATTGTTATAGTGATGGTTAGATTACTCATGCATTTATCACTTATTGTGTACCTTTAACAAACAGGTAAGCACTGTGTTCTGCAGTTCCATCCTTGGTCCAAATGCGAAGCGTGTAAAGACCCTCATCGTCCTTGTTCAGGTGAGGAAGAGTGAGCTTGGCGACCCCACCACCAACAGACATCTCAGCCCACCTGGATGGCATTAGCAAAGTATCTAAACACACAAATGCAAAGTATTAGTATCAGTATTTTTAGTATGGTTCTAATCTGAATGAGAAACGCAGCATCTCACCATCTCTGTACCACATGGTCTCGGGTGGCAGGTTTGGCAGATCAGGCACCACCACCATGTTAGCCACCAGACTAACAGACTCTCCTTCAGTACCAAACGTCACCCCAAATGATTCCATCAGGGTCACCTCAAGCTTACTGAGATGAATGCCGCTGAGCAGAGGAACTACAGGAAACACAACAGAAACTCAAGACCACCTGACGATCAGACATGCACCATAGCAACAAACCAGACCACTTGATATGCTTGTGCATAACATGTTTAGCTAATGTGTTTGTGAGATATAAATACATATTTATTTATGTGTTCATTATTTTAGCACAATTAATTTCCCTGACTGTTTTTCATGATTATTAGATGTTTTAATAATAGAGACTACACTAACAAAGATAAATTCTAACCTACATGAAATATGTAAAAGCTGCAAAAAATATCCACCATAGATATTTCCATGACTTTTAAATATTTTAAAATATTAGGATGGTAGGTAAAATATATTTAAATCTTTTGCATTTGCTAATAGAACTTTTGTGTTGCCCTGAAAAACTTTGCGTTCACTCGTAAAACTTTTGTAGTCCTTCCAAAAAGTGATTATTGGATAGTTTTGCGTTCCCTCAAAAAGTGATTATTGTATATTTTAATTATAGAGATTGCTCTCACAATGATCAGTTCCTGACATACATGAAATATTGAAAGCTGCAAAAATAAATACATAAATAAATAAGATATTTCCTAAAATTACTATCATCTTATAAATATTTGAAATACTTTGAAATATTTTAAGGTTTTAGTCATTTTTAGTACTATGATTAATCATAATTACAACTCATATTACAAAAAGTAATATGTATTTACTATTTAGCATTTAATATATTTAATTGTATTTATGTTTTGTTTGTTTGTTTATTTTTACATTTATTTATGTTTTAATCAACTATACATCATTTACTTAACTTCCCAAGAAATAAACTTCATCCCTGTTATTATCAGCCTATTGTCTTCACATGTCATATTGATTACATTTCATATTAAATTTCACATAACAAAAGCAAGTTGTTCTGTTTATATAATTGTCCACAACCCAGTTCTTCAAGTTATTATGAGAATAACAATAACTATGAATGCATGTTGTTTGTATATTCTGCTCTAGGAGGTGTTTACCACACTGCCTTCTGTTTACAGGGACAAATGAACCCTGGGAAAAAATGTGACATTGTTTCCATGTCTTATCAAGGCTCTCTGCCTGGAACAGAACAGATATTTATGGCTCACGATCTCAAGTAAGGACCTTCAGACCTGGACTTCAGCCAAACACAAGCTCCATCTCACCTTGTCCTGGCAGATGGGAGAGCTCTCCTGCCCCTGGTGGCCCTACATGGAAAGACAAGCAAGGTAGATTACTAAAAGTCCACTGAAAGATATGAGAAGAGAAAAAGACACACTCACTCCTGACACAGACAGTAGCCTTGGAGGTGGCCTTTCCATGTGGATTGGTTGCCACAGCACTGTATATTCCAGAATCAGTAACTGCACATCTGCAATCAAACAACACTATTTCACAATGTGAATAAACAGCCTGAAAGCAAGTGTTATAGCCAGAAATATAAAGACTTATCTTCAGTGCATTTCAAAACATACTGCATAATATAGATTTTATTGGCCATATGGGACATACTCGTTAAATATCAGATTAGTTCACCCAAAAATCTGAATTTGACCAAATTTAAAATAATCATCATTTACTCATGTTGTTTCAAATGCATGACTTACTTTCTTCCATTGAAAACAAAAGAAAATTGTGATATTTTGAAGAGTGTTATTTTGAAGAATGCTGGCAACCAGACCATTTCGGTGACCAGTGATTTCCATTGTGACGTGAAGACGCGTAAATGGTTTTTAACAGGATTTTCTTTTCGGGGGTGAATTAACTAGCCACTGAATGAGCAATTTCGTAAACAAAGACACTCACAATTATCATTACAGATTAAAGTGTATATCAAATTGCGTTACAAAATAAAGGTGGAGGGTGTAATTTTCCGATTTGGAATGTTCAAAGAAACAGCAACGTTTGAAAACAATACAGGGTCACAGTTTTTACACTTTTTGGATTAATTATCTTAAAGTCGTCTGTGCTCCAGACAAGACTGCAAAGCCCTGCAGAGAGTTGTGCGCTTAGCTGAGCGCATCTCCGGGTCTGCTTTCCCCTCTCTGCAGGACATCTACCTCAAACGCTGCAAAAGCAGTGCTGCTAAATTCATCAAAGACTCCACCCACCCCAGTAACCATCTTTTCATTTTGCTGCCATCTGGTAAGCTCTTCCGTAGCCTGATGGCAAAAAACCGAGAGACTCAGGAGGAGTTTCTTCCCCCAGGCCATCAGGCTCCTAAACTCTAAACTAGCCTCTTAACATCTTCATGCCTCCACTTAATGTTCACTTTATCAGTAAGATATTCATCATTCAATACCTCACATAGACACACTGACAGTGTCACCCTGTTTGCACATTTGCTTCTTGTACATTGCTATGTATCTTAAAATTTAAGACTACAGTATAATGCACATTGTACATCCTTGTGTATCTTAATATTTAAGAGTAGTTTACTTTCATGCACATTATTTTGCATTCTATATTTAATTCTACAATATACATCTTTTTTATATTTTATTATTTTTATTGTTTACTTTTATTTCATTCTTACTATTCATAGCTATTTTTATGTATATTTTCATCTGTGTTGTTTTTTTGTTTTCTTTAATAATTGCACTGTCCATGGAGCGGACCTGACTCATTTCACTGCTGGTTATATATGCTATATATAATTTTGTATGTGACGAATAAAAATCTTGAATCTTGACTATTATAATGGGAAAGAAGAAACATCAGGTTTAAAGGTGAGACAAAACATGTTTCATTGTCCGCTGGTGCTCATATGGCTAGAAACATGCTCTCTATGTTCCTCACACCTCTTTCAAAATCCATTTGGTATGAGTGGACAGACTTTGCATCCAGAACTTGATCTCACATGACAGCAGTGTGTTGGTCTCAGCTGCGCTGTCCTTGAAGGAGTGAGAATAGAGCACCGAAATGTGACCTTCAGTCCCTGAGGACTATTTTAGAGCCACTCCTTTTCCTTTGCAATGCATAAGACATGTTTGTCCTAACCAATACTCCATTTTTTTCCTGTATTTGCGTTATTTAATTTCTCTCTGAGAGTAGTAAAATATGCAACACGCTTTCCTGAGAATGAATGAGTGTGACTGCGATGGCCAGTGATCTCTGAGAGGCGCTACTGTAACGGCGGCTTCGAGTCTTCACGCGCGTCAGACGTTCCAGGATCAAATGACGCACGGCTAAGTTGAGCAGGACCAACAGCTGAGACTTCTTCAAGATGAACCTCACTATGACTAAATTGGAAAGAGTTGCTCTCACAAGTACTTCATTCACTTTCCCAGGCCATTTCAAACGGAAAATGGTGAGTTGCACTCTTCCAAACGGTCTTTAAAAGTTGACAAAAAGGACCATAAAAGTAGTCATTGTTTGTAAGCTACATCAATCCATGCGAATGAAATTGAAACAATGTGGCCTTGAAAAATTGCTTTCACAGCTGGGGTCACCATTCACACTTAAATGTATGGTAAATCTATTTCAGATATTTGTGGAGAGTCAACCTGTCATTGACAAAACACCTGAAATAATTGCAATGAAATACCACTAAAGTAATACAATACAAACTAAATAACATAAAAAGCAACTCAAAACGCCCTTATGAAAATGGAGTTTCTTTAGTTTAAAAAAGAAAACTATTAGAGGCCTAACTGTAAACTGAGGGTGTGTGAGGTTATACCTGCTAATAATCAGACTGTGAACCCCATACTTGTTCTCAATTTTGTACTTTCCAGGAGCGCTCAAGGGTTCAATGGCAACATTATTCCTATACCTGCCAATACAGAGAAATACAGTTGAGTTCAGCTTAGTTTTAACAAAATTTGTGAAAAAAAAAACCACACAAACGCTGAGACAGAACACAAAGCATGAGCAAAATATATGCACGTGACAGTTCATTCAAGCATGGTCTTCCAAACAATTTACAATGTATTATGAATAAATCTGAAGATCCCAATGCTTTTTGTTTCAAATATTCAAATTATATTACAGGTTATGTTGTTGAAGTTTAAGTCAAGGCAATAAATCATTACCAAAAGCAGATTATGTGAAGGTTTTGAATATAAAATTGAATCCAAACCATTTGACAATAGGGTTGGGTTTGCCGGACACAGTGCAGAACAGCTTGACCGGAGTCTTTTCCCACACGGTGTGAGATCTCAGACTGACCAGGAAGTCCGGTGCTGTGGGAACCTCAGCAGGAAAATCCTTCCTCAAAGGCATCATTCCCTTCACCTGTTATAATACAGGAAAGACTGAGTGAAGTGTCCAAGCTAAACGCTCTGCTTTTCACTTTCATTGTTCAAAATATCTTCTCTTGTGTTCCACAGAAGTCAAGACGAGGGTGAGTAAATGATGACAGAATTTTCAGGTATTTTGGAGAGATGTTTAAGATGACGTTTACCTCCCTAGTGATCTCAATGTTGTCTACTTGCTCCTTCGTGGCCACTTTCATCCTGTGCAGCTCGTGCTGCAGCTGAACCAAATCTCTTCCAAAGTGAGCCGCCATTCTCTGATACTCCTGCATGCCTTCAGGAGCCCTGAGCGTGCACAAATTCAAATGCACATGTCAAATTGCACAAAATTAGTCTCAGGAGTACAGTGACACTATCATTTTTGTCATCTGTAAATATGGAAGTGGGCTTCAGGTTTTCTCTTGCACGCTCTTTAAATAGCCTTCTGAACTGTAATAGATGCAGGAGCCAATAAAATCTCACCTCTCCCTGAAGGTTGGCACTGTGTAGGCTTGCTCCGCCATAGCCTCTGTGGCCCGGACCTGCTCCTTCTTCACTACCTGAGAGCTTGATTTCCTGCCATACACACCAGAACAGCATTTGAGTCATGTTTTTATCATGTGACAGACAGCAGGTTCGAGCAGTTGTACTGTTGTGTTAATGTCAGAATTTTACCTACAGAAGGATGAACCACATTTATTATAGCAGTAAACAGTATATTGTGTATTTACTAAACAGTAGCATTATTCCTAACATGCTTTTTATTTTTAAGTGTTAACTGTGTCTTAGTTCTACAAATTAAATTCAGTTTTGTACTAGATTAACCCTTGCATAATATACAGATAATATAATATAAATGAAATTAAAAGCCACTTATAAGTGTACTTAAAGCAAGTACACATTTATACAATTGTAATACTTTGTAATAATGTCAAATTACAAGTTTACCTTTAAAGTACATTTTTAATCATTATGTTTTAATAATCTTTTTTTGCTTTAAAATATATTTATAGCACTTAATTATAATTTTAGCTGAAGTCTGTCATTTGATGTTACATTTGTAAATGTAAATATAAATGTACTAGATTGCAAATAAAATGTTTATTTAGAAACATTTTTAAATACATCACATACAAGTTTCAATAGAAATGACATTAAGGTATAATTTAGTTTAACATGAATGCTTGTTGGTACATTCAGCTGTACACTTTAACCATATTTAAAAGACACAATTAATTGTGAAATTACATATCATATCCTCTTTTGTAAGTCGTTCTTGATAAAAGCATCTGCTGAATCCATAAATGCAGAAGTAAATGAACAGATGCTAACAGGAAATGCTAAATGAATGCAGCATGTTTCATTCAACAGCGCCGGCAAAGCTTTACAAAATCCGGAAATAAAATGAGCAGTGACTTTGACTGTGTCTGTCAAAGAAGTTTGATTACAAATATGATTAAAATGGTGAATAAATGGCCATGAATCAGTTTTTTAATATTTCAAAGTATGCTTACAGATTGATTTTTGAGGGCCAAGTTAATTAGAGCAACAGAATCCGTTCTGTAATCTATAGTAAGGTTTGGTAAAAGCTGATTTATTCATGCGTGTTAACCTAAACACAACAGACCCAACATTGAAGCAAATCCGACAATTCCCCCCCAAAAATGTCAATATAAACCACTTTCTTTCTTGACAGCCGAAAAGCTTCCATGCGCCATGCTTTATATTTTCCTACTGTATGCACAGCGATCTTTTCCCCTTCCTCACTACTGATGTATGACATAATGTAGAGTCTGTTTACAGTTCACACTAGCTTTGCTATCAAGTCACTTGACCTCTGGGTCTCTTATGAAGCAACAAAGAGAGGCGTATTAGTGTAAGCGATCGCTGCTGTGCGTTTAGGGACAGATCTTCTGGCCCGCTGAAGCCTATGAGCCAAACTCACACCAAGGCTATCCATATGCTCGGCCAATCAATTTCAATTCAGCCACATCCCATACCTTGAATGTTGGACAACATGTTTTGAGCTTTGATGTTGCGTTTGCTCCTGCCGATAAAGTGTAACGCCCCTCGCAGGCATGTCGGGAACACTCTGAAAAAGACCTTTTGACCACACCAAAACTCATTGCGCAATCTAAATCACCTCTAAAACGGTTTATACTGGACAAAATATACAATTAAGAATGGTAATTATGAATATGGCACATCTAGTGCTACTATTGTTGGTATTATGCATAAAGTAATATTGGTTGATCGCGGTTAGCATGATGTAATACACAAATGGTTTGATAATTCAAATGCTTTAGACCTATAATACAATAAATCTCCTTATAAACGTACATGCACTCCTAGATAAAGACTAAAACTGAATATAGCCTGCCCCAAATTAATCAATTTAACTGAGTACATTTTTACTTTAGCTACTGGTTGTTGTAAACTAGCAGCAAAACTGTCTCTCCTCACATTCCAGCCCATCAGCAGCTCCATGAGCCCAAGTGCATCACATTACACGCAGAAAGTGAAAAGCTGACCTCAGAATAACTGGCACAACTGACGGACACAAACACACAAACATCTCAAAAATCTGAGTGGGAGCAAAAGAATCTAAGCAAAATCCCTTAAGCTTTGACCTTTGACCCATACATAATGTGACATACTGCAGTGACGATAAGGTCTTGTGTAGAAACGAACAAACAAATAAAATAATTTGTGCAGTTCAGCATTAAACAAACTCTGAGAAGTACTTAAGAGTAGAACACAACCTATTAGAAAACAGAGTTTTGGCACTAAAACATCAAAAGCCAAAAGTTAGCACAAAACGTCTAGAATCACTTCAGCTCTAGGCACCAGAGTCTTTCAATGTTCAATATCTTATGATTAAAATATTCAATTGAAATCATATATGTGGAATGCACCCACTATGATCAATTGGAAAGCGCATGTCCGTGTCCAAATACATATGTGTTAACAGATTAATAAAATAAAGCTGCACTTACCCCAAGAGAAAAGACGAGCTTTGAGTGTTGGAAGAGCAGCCTGAGAGCAGTTGGAAAGCTCCTGCTGATGGAACAAAAATAATGCACTCACTTAGGGAATGCCTTCCCTCAGCCGCCCCATGTAAGGACACTCTTAAGACTATATATAGCATTTACCTCAATTTTCAGACCATTTACCGACTGAAAGAGGACAAGACAACACATTTAGTTCAACAGGGGAAAATGTTCCTTTTTTTTTTTTATTTCATGACTCTTGAGACATACAAATAGAGTCAAATTGGATTTTATCTGAAACCACAAGCTCAGAGGGATCAGCGTTGGGAATCTGTAGCCTTGTTTAAGTTCTCACTAACTTCCAAAAGAGAGAAACACATTTTGTACAACGATGGCAACTTTGGGATTCGGCACAATTTTGAAAGATGCCTCAGTTTGTAAATATTTGAAAAAACCTTGGGTTGATGTCAAGGCAAGCATTTTTGAATCATTCTTTTAAGTAAAAGTGACTTCAAAAAGGATGCTGAAGTCGGCATCTTGGGAGCCCTTTTTAGGGTTTTCATCTACTCTCCCTTCCCTGACCTACAGTTGCCAACATCTATTTTTAACAGGAGATAGAGAGAGAGAGAGAGTGTAATTGACACCCTGTAGTTACAGTACTGCTGCTGAAGTCATTAACTAATCAATACTGTGTCAAACCAGGCCCTGCAGATGTAGAGCAAGAACAGGAAAAGTCAGGGGACAAATATAAAAGAGAAAATACATTTCATGGATAAATGAATCTTATAAATAAAACTAATCAAATAAATGAAACGATGCATAAATGGGATATTTAATGTGTAAAATGTATTTAATAAATTATTTAAATAAAATAAAATAAAAACAACTCATGGATGTAAAATAAAATAAGTAAAAATACAAAAATAAAATAAAAACATCACATGGACTAACTAGCTTTTTTTCTTTTAAAAAAAATAATAAATATTCATCAACACACAGCAAGGACATATAGTATTAGAAAACATAAATTGTTTTATTGAGCATTTGATGTCAAAACAGAGGACAGCTGATATGTAATCAAATCAAAGAAAACGAAAACAAAAGATTATGAGAAAAAAGAAAAGAAAACCATTTTTTTTTTTGTCTTTTGAGAATTTTTTGGGGGTTTGCAATATATTACCTTCGCATCTTTGGTGCAGATTGAAAAAACAAACAAACAAACAATCAACTGCAGCAAGAAAAAAAAATACAATATTTACAAAGCATGTACTAAATCCTTAACTAAAATTGTGTAATTTGTGCTTCGATTCAAACAGCTCAATAAAGTGCATCAGCTCTCAGTAGTTTGAGCGAATTAAGCATTTGACTGCATAGATATCCACGATCATCTTAACATTACCATCTAATGCAGCACTCAATGCATGTCGTTTACCATGTTACAGCAAGCTGTTGGATATTACTGTAATGAAGGCAAACGATGCCATTATGCCAGGAGAAGTAAATGATACATAAACAGGAAAATAAAACACTGAGGAAAAGCCCCATTTTGGCAACTTTGAAAGGAATGCTCTATTGCCTCCTGGATAATAAATCTATTAAAATTTCAAAGTGTGGCATTAAGAAATCAAAAAAGAAAAAAAAATTATTAAACTGAAATAATACAGTTTCGGGATCGTCAACACTCTGTTAAAATCACATCTTCAAAAAGAAAAGAGGGAAAACGCCAAAAACGTTCATTCTTAAAAGCGTCCCAGCCCTATGCGTAGGTTAATATTCAGTGCTGCTCAAGAAGAGAAAACCCCTGATCCAAAGAGAAGCCAAAGTAACACAGTCAAATCTTTGTAGTACTGTAAGTACCTGCAGTCCTCCGATCAAAATATACACAAACATTTAAGACATTATAATTTAAACATCAAAAGCCTTGAAATTATTTCACTCCTATTTTATTTCCCACAAACGGTCAAAACGACCGTGGTGAAAAGCAATAAATAACTTTAGTTTGACCCACTGAAGCAGGAGTTTCTGCTGATGGCACAGAGGAGTGTTTCGAGTAAAAGGCACATTATGGCTACAGTTTCATTCGAGTTCATCCAGCAGAGCCGTTATTCTTCATCATTGATCATACTCGCACTGTCTGTGTCATCAAAGTTGCGCTGGTAACGTACAGACGAATGGAAGCGATGCTTGTTTTTCTTGTACAAGATGAAGGAGACCATCACGATGATGCAGATCAAGATAATGATGAAGAAGGCCAAAGCCACGGGGCTGCCTAGATCTGCACATGCAATACGCAACATATTATACCATAATGTTACATTTGCAAAATCATAGATCTGTTTGCTCATTTCCAAGAATGTATATTAATAATAAAATATCACATATATAAAAATCTAAAATATGATATATTGTAATATGCATGATATTTGATATAAATATAAAAATAGAAGTATTATATATACAGTGCTTAACACATTCATTAGACCACCTGTCATAATAAAGAGAAAACAAATATTTTAGAAATCGGTCAAAAACTTGTTTAAAACTAAAATGTTATTGTCTATTGTTATTGATTATGCAACTAACAAACAGAAACAAATAAACAGTGTTTATTCACACGTAATAATATTTAGTATGGCCTTGATAACCGCTTGTTTCCTTGCTGGCTTTGTTTTATGTGTACTTTTCCACAGTCTATCGTTATTGACTGTAATTGGGAATCTGAATAAAAAAATAATAAATAAACAAAATACTATTTTCTGCCTTTCTTGAAAAGCAATACATTTGAAAATTCATTAATAACAACAATAATTATATTTTAGCATTAGAAACACTACTGTGACTAAAGTGCTCACACATACTGGTGGATCAGCTATTACAGAAACATAAAAAAATTACTTTGGTTATCACCAATATTGTTAGTTTAGGGCAGCTGTGGCACATTGTGTGGTGGTGGTTTAATAATAAGGTTTGAATACAGAAAATTCTATAACTTTTTATAAACATATTTCAATATTTACAAAATAATTTGATAATAAAATGATATATATAATATCCATTATATATTTTGTGCATTAGAAAAATTCTGTAACTTTTCATTTAATTGCAAAACGTATTTACTAAATTAAAATATAATTACTTTAATAACTGTTTATTATTATATTTTATACTTTATTTTTTTGCATACTATTGTGTGTTTATATACATACACATATATACATATTTATATATTACTTGGTAACACTTTACTTTACAGCATTTATAAATCTTAATTAATGTTAATTTCAACATTTAGTAATGCATTAATAAAATAAAAAATTGTGCTTGTTAACATTATTTGATGCTCTGTGAATTAACATGAGCTAACAATGAACGAGTGTGTTTTCATTAGCTAACATTAACAAAGATTAAGAAATACTGTATTTGTTCAGTTTTTGTTCATGTTAGCTAATACATTAACTATCATTAATGGAACCTTGTTGTAAAGTGTTACCTATTACTGAAATCTTGTATTTATTTCACATTATTATCAATTAACGTTTTCAAGGTAAGGAATGCTGGGGACTCACTGGCAGGTGCTTTGCAGACGATTCGGCTGCGACTATTCGAGCAGCTTGTGTAAGTCCAGGTGCCGGTGCTGGACACCATGACAGCGCAGACCTGCGACATGTCCTCAGATCGCCTTGATTTCGCATCCCAGCTTGAGAAGTCCAGTTTGCTGCCGTCATTCCAACCTGTGGGCTTACCTTGTGCAGAGATTTACAGAACTGAAATAAGTCTCCTGTCATTTGTAAACATTTGCATTTTTACTCTGTGTAATTTAAAGATCCGTGCTGCCATACATCACACAACTCTTCAACTTCAACTTAAAAGAGGAAATAGTGTGATCGAAGGCAGATCGAATCATTATTCCACCTTTGCCGTTAACGTCGAGCGCCAGCCACACTCGGCTTGTGATGGAAGGGTTCTTGTTCACGTAGTCAGAGACAAAATCATTCTCCTCTTTACTCTTGATGGTTAACAGCTTGGAGGATGGATCTGCCAGTAACACGGGAGAAATACAAGATGTTGTTAAACACTTTCAGGTTGTTTTGGGATGGTTTACACAGTTTGGGTTTGGAGTCGAGAAACTGGTCCAAGAACAGTTTAGAAATGAAATACAGTAACTATGTAAAATGCCACTAAAATTGCATCACTCACCATCTGATGCTTATTGCCCAAAAATGACAATGTTTTGTGCTAGTATTCTATTATCATGGTAACGTGAATTTCAAATATGCCCCTAAGTGACATGTAAAGCAAAACAATTTGTGGTTGGCTGCACGTGTATTATTTCTTCCTATCTAACCTCTAAATTGGATGCGATCCAAGGTGGAACTTGCAAGACAGCACTACAGGCCATGTACACTCACCCAGATTCTGACACATGTTCTTGCCGTTCTCCATGTTAATGACAGAGTAGTTGTACATGCTGAAAGCATAACAGTGATCTTTAAACAGGACCCACGAAAAGTGATCATCATTCTTGGGACAACTGCTGCTGGACCGAGAAGAGAGATGTGCACTAGTTTCTGGAAAAAATAAAATACAATTGAAGAGAACCAGTTTGGGTCTGGTCTTTTCAGAACAGCTGTTGTGTTGCTTCATTGCGAGCTGGTCTTACTCTCATTGATGTGGTTGTAACAGATGGCCCCTTCTAGAGCTGCGTGACAGCTGATGGCTGTCCAGGTGCCTTTGGAGTCCACA
This sequence comes from Carassius carassius, assembly GCF_963082965.1. NCBI lineage: Eukaryota > Metazoa > Chordata > Actinopteri > Cypriniformes > Cyprinidae > Carassius > Carassius carassius. The sequence goes on from NC_081792.1 coordinate 13,270,707, forward strand.
AACACACACTTCTCCTCGGTATCATGGCCGTCATTGACAAATCCATCTGGTGTGAATTTTACCGCACTCCCATCTGACCACTCAAATGGCCATCCGCTTACCTAGAGAAACATCCGACACATTAAATAACAATGCAACAGTTTGAGCTTACTGCTTTTCATTTCTGTTCATTATTACTATCATCACACAAAATTGTGTACATCTTGTTTGGAGAGGCCGATCCACAGTGAAAAGCCGTCTCTTTTGGCGATCAGTGCCATGTTGTCGTTAGTGGTTTTGTCAGGAATGCTGGCGAGATTTCCTCCGTTGCTGCCACACTCTTGCAGAGCCTGATACCAGTCCATTCTCTTGGCCACCCGACGGTAACTTATGCCATCCGGAGTATCAACGTCAACCACACCCTTCATGAACTCCTCTTGGGGACCTGTAAAATATATTTTTGCAAGTTTTTAGTTTTTTTGCAGTTAAAGGGCACAGGGCATTTGTCTGGTTCGTCAGTTTTCATTCCAAATGCATTTTCCTGGGCCAGTACATATTAAAACAACTGTACATTTTAAATCTGTACATCAAAAGTTTAAGCATAAATAAAAATAGTTTAGAAGCACATACCCTCAAAGATACAAATATCTTGACAAATACATTTTATAATAAATAAACTATATACAATATTTGCCTTTTCATTAGTAGTTGCATTTTAATTCATTTCAGGTCATAAGAACAACATGCATAATAATGATAAAAAAGAAAATAAGTTATAGAATTAGATTACAGCTTACTAATGTAATGTTATTACTAATGTAATTACACACATTAATAACTAATGTAATTACAAACGTCTATCATGTCGTATCAATTACTCATTTTACAGTTTAAGGCTAAATAAAAACATTTTGGTAAAAAAAAAAAATTATATATATATATATATATATATATAAAAGCAAGCTGAAACTCTTGCACACCACAATACTCTGCTGTCTGAAGGATTTGAAATAACGTTGAATTGTTATCATTTCCCACTCTCCGAATAAGTTGAGGCCAACCACGAAGGGCTCTGTGATGTTTGGTCTTTGACCGTTTTTCCAGTTCGAGAACTGCACATTGGTGCCATCTAGCCACTTCAGCTGCTCATCTAAACCAAACACATCATACAGGGCAAAAATGAACCGCTGGTTGATACTGTCTTAATCTTTCCACATAAAGGCTGAAATACACAGCTTGATTTTTGCTCCAGTTTTCAGCCTTAAGAAGCTGACGCTGGTAATTGAAAGTCAGAGCCAATCTGCAGATTTCGGTGAGTTGGAGTTTACATATTTCACAGAAAATTGCATAGTGTATTAGAGTCAGATCATAAATGTTTTTTTTTCATATTTTACAAGTCATGTAGTGTATTAGCTTGAACTTGGAAACATCCAAATTAATTGTCATTTGGTATTAAAATTGTTGATGTTTGGTCTGATAATTGGCATTTTAAAGGGAACATATGATGCTTTTTTAAAGATCATTATTTGGTGTAACAGAATATGTTGAAATGATTTAATGTTCAAAAAACAAATTTTTCAAATATTGTACATTATTGTACTTAGGTCCTCTATGCCCCCCTCTCTCAAACAATTAGTTTTCTAAAAAAGTCCCTCCTTCTGACAAGCACAGTCTGCTCTGATTGGCCATCTGAGCCAGTGCATTGTGATTGGCCGAATACCGCAAGCACTCGTCGGAAATGTAACGCCCCTTTCCATAATTGCGAGCTTCATCTTTCAAAATAAATGTAAAGACAGTTAATACTGTCCTTAGTTTTACCATCAGTTCAAGTCTGAAAAGCCCCCTTCACAATGCACTTTGGTCTCGGAAAATTGCCTGAACATTGCCAGATCGCCTTCCGTGTGAACACAAACACGCCCCGGGATTGATTCTGGGATTGATCCCGGGTTGGGGACCTAGTAACATTGCCGGGTTCAGTCCCGGAACGAGCTCTGTGTGAACAAATGCCTGAACAGAAAGTGTGTGTCGAAATGATGGCGCACGTTATCATGCGACTCTTTTACCAGGTGTTTTGAAGGCAGATCTGTCACAGTGTCTGGGTTGTGTTCCCTGGGTTTCCACTAGGTGTCCTCAGTTCCCACAGTGTTTATCATTTATCACTTCCTGTCTCCTTATTTGGTCACCTTCCTCCTTGTTTAGTTAATTGATTGTTCCCCACCTGTCTCCTGTTTCCCCATCATCCTTTTGTGTATTTATACCTGGTCTGTCTGAGTCTTAGTCACGGAGTCCTTGTTTAATGTTGAATATTAATTCATGTCCGTCAGTTCTTGCCCTTGCCTTGTCTTCGTTTGGTTTATGTTTGGATGGATGTTTTTGGTTACGACTCATGCCTGGACTGTGTATTCTCTTCGGATTACCCCTTATTAAAGACGTACTCGCAATTGGTTCTCTCTCCTGTGTTTTCCGTAACACCGATCGTGACAGAAGGACTCCGTCTCAGTAAGAACCAGCGGTATGTCTGCCTATGTCTCATCCCCAGCCATAGAGCGGGAGAGAGACGGTTTTGAGGGAACTCGCCTGGTGGTTTTCCGGGGGACCAGGGGAGGTCGCCGAGGAGGGAGTGGTCGAGAGGAGACCCAGCATCACTCTCAACCATGGCCTCCCTTCGACCCGGGTCTCGTGTGGGATGGATCAGAGCCACCGTCTCACCATGGCGGACGGAGAGGGGAGAGGAAGCGCACGTCCGCCACGGTGGCACCACTGCCCATGATTGCCACGAGTCCAGCGCCACGGTGCAAGATGGCCGCCAGCTCAGCGCCAACGCCCAAGAAGGCCGCTGACTCATTCTTGGATTATTTCGCTACGCTGTCCAAGATTCTAGAGATTCCCAAGACGGTCAACGTCAGGGCTGCTGAGCCAGCGCCTCAGCACAAGATGGCCGCCAGCCCAGCGCCACAGCACAAGATGGCCGCCAGCCCAGCGCCACAGCACAAGATGGCCGCCAGCCCAGCGCCACAGCACAAGATGGCCGCCAGCCCAGCGCCACAGCACAAGATGGCCGCCAGCCCAGCGCCACAGTACAAGATGGCCGCCAGCTTGGAGCCACAGCACAACATGGCCGACTCAACGCCTGAGTCTCCAGACAAGGTGTCACCGACTCACCATGGGGGGCTTCCGCTCTGACCACACGGACATGGTGGTCTTCTGCTCCGCCCTGGGGGGCTTCATGTTGTTTTTTTTTTTTCCTTTTGTTTTTGTGTTAATGTCGGTCCCTGTTCCTTTCTGTTAGTCTGGCCCTCCGTCCCTCCCCCTGAGCCTCCACCTGTCCGCCTCCCTCCTGGTCTCTGTTTTGTGTCTGTCTTGGAGCGTCTGGGAGCCGCTCCTTAGTAAGGGGGTACTGTCACAGTGTCTGGGTTGTGTTCCCTGGGTTTCCACTAGGTGTCCTCAGTTCCCACAGTGTTTATCATTTATCACTTCCTGTCTCCTTATTTGGTCACCTTCCTCCTTGTTTAGTTAATTGATTGTTCCCCACCTGTCTCCTGTTTCCCCATCATCCTTTTGTGTATTTATACCTGGTCTGTCTGAGTCTTAGTCACGGAGTCCTTGTTTAATGTTAAATGTTAATTCATGTCCGTCAATGCCTTGCCTTGCCTTGCCTTGCCTTGTTTATGTTATGTTTGGATTTACCGGTTTTGACCCTGCCTGGACTGTGTATTCTCTTTGGATTTCCCTTTATTAAAGACGTACTCGCAATTGGTTCTCTCTCCTGTGTTTTCCATAACACCGAACGTGACAAGATCAACATTCGCAACGTAAAAATTAGCAAACTGTAAACTGTTTTCGACTTGTACAGTACACGTCGGATCCCAATGTCACGTGTCATTATGGGACCTTTACGGGTTGTGTGTGAAGACACAATCACATATTCCGGGTAATCACTGGCAGTGTGAAAGCGGCAAAATCTAGCAACCCGGGAACAATTGCCGGGACACCTTGTCCGTGTATTTTTCAGAATCGCAGCGTGGGTAGAGAGTGATGTGACAGACAGTGATGAAGCTCGTATGTGTTTGCAGTACACAAGCCTCGGACGGTTAAGACCGCTGACTACACTGTGTGACCGTCTCTCTCTCACTCACACACACACACAAAACTCATATGAACAGTCAATAGCAAATGCTTAAACTAATAACGCAACATACTTCCAGTAGCTGATTCAGAAGTGCCAGATTGTCGTAGCAAGGTCAGAATGACCTCCTCCCCTAGGTTTATGAAACGGTCGTCCATAAAATGTGTTGCTGTTCTGTTGTAAGTAATCTTAAAGATTCCTAAATGTATCTACTTTCGGAAGGCCAAATAAAGTGTTTCTGCTTTTGTCTAAATACACACAGCATCTCTCTGACATGACTGCTTCAACACTAACTGTGGTTACTGAAACCACGCCTTCTTTCTTTGTGCGAACATTTGGCCGGCATTATGCAAATATTCCCACACAGTGACGTAGACATGGGGGCTGTTTGAATGAGATGTTTTAGGGGGCGTGGCAGAGTCTTAACTTTGATAAAGAGTATCTCTTTGGATTTGAGACTTTAGTCTTTGCAAGTTTACAGGTCTTCTTCATGCACCAAGAGCTTGTAACACTCCAAAGAGAAAGGAAAAACAGAAATCGCATCATATGACCCCTTTAAGACTACAAAACTCACAAGAGTGCACTTTGGGAAGTGATCATCTTACCTGTCTTGCTTTTGTTCATTCCCAGCCACACAAACGTCACCAAGTTTTTGAATGGCTGCAACTGCTGTCTGATGAAATCATTCTCTTCCTCATCACGGATAGTCAGGATTTCTCCAGACCCAGCTAAAACACACAGATAAGATTACCTTAAATGGCCATGTGCAGCTAAATCCAGTTTTCACCTTTTAATGCTTAATCTTGTTCTGTCTTAGAAGTCGTTAAACATAGGCTTTTATACAACATCTTCGACCATAGAATTGAAACATTGAAAACAGAGCAGAAAAAGTATCATGGCTGTCCAGTATTTTAAAGGTCCCAGATACGATCCATCCATACCAAGAGTCTTGCAGTTCGGCTGTTCATTGATTTTGTCGTTGCCCCACCTGGAGGCCCCCAGCAGTAACGTGTAGCAGTTGTCCTTAAAGAGGATCCAGTTCTGTCCATTGCTTTTGTGATGACATTTGACCGAATCTCCTTCTGGTGTGATGGTCTTATCTATTATATGTGTATAAAAAAAAATGCATTTTTAAGCAAAACATATGAAAGTATATACTGAAAAGCACAGGTAGCGGTTAGCATCTATGAACTGAATCCTCACAGTGTGGGGTGTGGCAGATCGCTCCGGAAAGCTCTTCAGTAAACACAGTTGCCTTCCAGAAACCGTCAGTGTCCAGATACACACAGGACCCTTTGGTGGGTTCAGAGGTCCAGCGGCTGAACTTAGCGTGGCTGTGGTCTGTCCAGTAGAAGTGCTCCCCTTCCTTGATTACAATAACAATAATAATAATTATCATCAGGAATGGTAATGACATTGAACTGTTTTAGTAAGTAATACACTAACATTTGTAAGTTTATATAACTTTCTATTCATCAAATAATTCTGAAAAATTACATTTACTATTATTTTTTTAATTATTATTTTTTTGTACAGTATATTAAAATAGAAAAGTTATTTTAGACTGTAATAATATTTCAGAATATTCCTGATTTTATTATTTAATTGATCAAATTAAAGCAGTCTTACCAGAAATGTAAAACTTTTGAATAGTAGTATAAGTGTAACATTCTATGTCCTTATTATTATTACTCATTTTTTACTAATCCATTTTCCTTTTGCAGTTCACTTAAACACATGATATTTGTCTGGCTTGCTTGCCAAACACTGTTTTTCTTTCGCTACAGTATTTTCCTTGGAAAGTACATATTTAAGGGCTGGTTGTTTCTTAAAAGAGCTGTACATTTTAAATGTAGACAGGAGTAATGGTTGCTGAAAATTCAGCTTTGATATCACATGAATAAATTAAATTTTATAATATATTCAGACCGAAAACAATGATTTTCAATTGTAATAATATTTGACTCTATTACGGCTTCAAATACTGTAAATGCGGCCTTGGTAAGCATAAGAGACTTCTTTTAAAAACCTTAAAAAATGTTACAGACCCCCAACTTTTAAACGGAAGTGTATGTAAGTGATTAGAAAGTATGCAGCATGTGATCTTCACTCACGTCTTCACTGAAGAGTCCAATCCAAAGGGGTTGTTGTCTTCGAGAAACTTCAACTGTGAGCAATGCTTGCACATATGCATCAGGTATGCTGACTAAGCTCATACTGTAGTTCTGGCATAACCAATGAGCCTCTGCCCATGTTAAATTGTCTTGCTGTATCACCTTAAATGTATGATTATTAGCCGTGAAATTATCCTTATGATCAGGTACCTCTGGTTTATCTGGGGAATATGTCAGATGTGTGTTAATCCAAAGAACAATACTACATATAACATACAGATGATTGAGATGATCGCTGGCGGCTCGAACCTGCATAATGCTGGCAGATGCTGAGATTCTGACGGTCGGAGCAAGAGCTGTAGTCCCAGGTGCCAATCATGTCAGAATGAGCATTATTATACATGTAGGCACAGAGCTCCATCACTTCCTGTTCAAACGACTGCAATGCAAAAATAGAAACCCTCAGATTAAGTGTATTATGATTACTCTATGGCCATTGAACTCAAGTTATGCCGCATGGGAGATGATAATGCTATATATTTTTTAAAAATGTAACTTATTACTCTAATGCAAATCATGTATACTTATCGAATAAGAGTAATAATTCCTAAGGGCTGAATAATTGCAGAGTTCTCATTTTTGGGCAAACTAGTGTGTTTTTGTGTTGCTGTTTCTAAGTTATTGTAAACATGTGAGGAACACAATGCCACAAATGCTGCTGAAAATAACCCAGATTCTGATTTACAGTGCACTGGACCAGATCTCTAGATCGTTGTGGTCATTTATAGTACTTTCTAGACTTTTAAAGCAGCTGGACACTTGCATTGATGAATATGTGTCGTGTCTGGCCTTGCAGGAGAGGATTGAAGTTCAGATATTCAAGTGGCATGTTGTCCACCCACTCCATGCCATGAGAATACATCTTGAGGCCAATCCAGACTTTCTGAGGCTGTCCGGGTAACCCCGGTAAAAGTGTAGTGATGAAATCTAAATGGAGGAACAATGCACAGGACAGAGAAATAAGAGAAAAGGAGATTCAATAAGAGTACTAAAAGCATGAATAAATATGTTTTACATTAAAATGTGTTCTCGGTGGATTTTAATAGATTATTAATCAAACACACCCTGTTCAACTTGGTCAGATATAGTGAGCATCGTTCCTTTCAGTGTCGCGCAAAGCTCACTGGCTTTTTTAAAGCTTAAGAAAGGTGTTTCATATAAAACCTTGTAGCACTACAAGACAAATAAACAATGATGTCATTAACAAAAAACACGTGTTCAAAGTTCAAGGGCTGTGACTAGCTGTGTGTGCATGACAGACCTTGTCTCTGAACTGATGTGAATTTTCCCCACACTTGGTGCCGGGTGGGTGCGGTTTTGGGGTTCCTTTCTCCGCAGAAGTGATGTTCAGGGTCTCGCACACAAACGGCTGTCTTTCATTACAGTTGTTGTTGAAATCTACATAGAAGAAAAGATTCAAGAGGATCATCCGATTAGCTTCATCAATCATAGTTGTTGCGGTCAATTCAGAGGGCCCTTTTTCCAACAAGTTATTTCTTTTTTTTTCAAATACATGTCTTTGCTATCCCCTATTATAAATGCTTTAAAAATGCTATATTCTTGTTTCTTGTACAAAACAGATCTTATAACTTAAAAAGATAAATACATGAATAAAATTTGTATTAAAAGTGATGTGCAAATTTGAAAAATGTTTAAAGCAGCAAACACCAATTCTGATATTACAGTAGAAATTAGTGTAAATGGCACGAACTACAAAAATCTTATAAGCATCATGCCCTTGCAAATGGAAGAAAATTGTTCGTTTTTCTGAGGCAACATCATAAACTCTCTAAAAGTCTCTTAGAAATTATACTGACACTTTGCTCAGCTAGTGAATTTTTTTTTTTTTATTTAATGTTTGCACTCTGTTCCTGAGGTGATTCATGGGTCTTTCACATTCACAATGAAAACATTCACAGGAATTTCTATTGTGCTACAACTAAGAAAGCCATCCGAATGAGTCATGAAACATCTTCAAGCTAAAGACATGACAAGCTGCTCCGAAACAAACTCTGTCAGAGTTACTGTAGGAATCACAATGAGACTCTCTTACCGGGTTCAAACCAGAAAGGAGTGATAGAGGGGCACCTGCCCAGAAATGCTGAATAATAGGGATGCATGGAGCGGAGCCTGCAAACACACACGCACACACACACACACACACACACACACACACACTAATAAATGATAAACAAAAGAGACGTTTGTGTCATTAATATTGCTTCTTGATGAGGTTTGGATGAGGTATGAAAAAGCAGAACTAACCTAAAGTGAAAACGAGGATCAGGGTGACGTATGTCTGCCCACCACTTTACAATCTGTTGTTGCGAATGCTACGGATCATTAAAAATAGGTTAATTACTGGATGATTTGAGACTCATATTAATATCATCCATTACCCAGCAGATCTCCACTTCATTTTGAATCAAACAATGTCCATTTATGTGCATGGGTGTTGTTTCATATAATACTGCCAGCAGAACATTTAAAAAAAGAAACAAGTAATTGGTTTAAAAATTGTAGGGAAAAAAAGAAGAAGCAATTTTCAATTTGGCAATAATAATAATAATGCATCCACAGACTTCCATGTGCATCAGATAAAACGGCATGCTCAGTTTCAGCTTTGTATTTATGATTAACAAATCATTATTATATTATTGCAATGCTATTTATTTTAATAAATAAAAGAGACAGTACATTTGCAGACAGCCTGGTTCATATACATCTGCTTTATCAGTACTCAGTTAATTAAGGATAGGTTTTATCATTCAAAAACTGAATACATATTTACTACAGTTCAAAAAAGGGGGTTGAGGTCAGTAAGGTTTTTAAAAGTAAAATCTAACACTTTATTCAGCAAGGATTCTTTAAATTGATAAACAGTGCCAGTCATTCTGTTCTTTCCATTTTTTTTTACATCAACTTGAATCAATATGCACAGATGTCAAATTTTCTCTATACTGTAATCATTATGATCACACTTGTAATAATAGCTTTAATGAGCTTCTGCCTGAAATGAATTCATATTGGCTACCTGTATGATTCTATTACCTTGAAATGAACATTACTTGGACACATTCACTTCTGACAACAGATCAATGTAATATAGACACATGCATTTCCTGTAAAGCTGCTTTGAAACAATGTGCATTGTGAAAAGTATGGAATTACATTTGGTTCAATAATAATGAATGAAACTTTATAAAACTGAATGTAACTTTTTCTGAAACTATTAAAAACATGCCATTACAAAAGAAGAAAAACACAATGAAAATGAAAAAAATGAACTCAGGTGCACAAATTTAACAGGCTCACAGCGAAATCTGTGGCAATGAATTCAGAATCCACGATTAGCAAAAACGAATCCTTGAAAAACATTAACAAAGAATGAAGCATATTTGAAGAGCCTGTTAAATTTGTGCGACTGAGTTCATTTTATTTCATTTTCATTGTGTTTTTCTTCTTTTGTAATGGCATAGTTTTGATACTTTCTGAAAAAGTTACGTTCAGTTTTATAAAGTTTCGTTCATAATTATTCAACCAAATGTAATTCCATAGAAAAGCGCTAAACAAATAAATTTGAAGTGAATTGAAATAATTTAAAAAGTTGAGCGAATTACTTTTAATTATATTCAAATTAAATTTTAATTAGCAATGATCGATTCAAAGGAAATTCTTAATATTTTTTTAGGGTAGCATTCTGCACCGTCTATGCATGAATAAATCAGCTTTTTATGATTTACTTATGTTTTATTCATTTACTAAGCTACAGACATCACCAGCATTCTGTTTTGACCTTCAGTGGAGGTGCAGACTTTCATTTAAAGAATCTGACCTCCCCAAACATCTGCCCCTCAAGAACATCTAGTACCTTAAGCAGTTCTTTCTGTAGGCTTTGTGTGGCACCAGGGGTGTTGGGTGAGGCGAGTTTGCTGCTGTTGCTGCTGCAGTACAAGCCAGCCTCCTCAAAGGACAACATTGGCTCTGTCACAAACCAGAACTCCTGGCCATCTATAAACACTGATGTGCTATGGTGCCCATCTGTTAGCAGTGAAACACAAAACACGTCACTGATTTCAACACAAGTATTCCATACTGTATTTGGACACTTAGAAAATAAGAAATATTTAGAAATATTAGAAATAAATGCTCTACCTGGGTTGTACCACTCTGGTGTTTTTGGTGTGTGACCTAGAGAAATATACAAAGACCATGAAATCAGCATATTAGCATGTTAGCTGGGCTCATATGGCTCCAAACCTGCATTCTGTTATTTTTCCATGGTACATAAAAGGTGAAATTCTTAACATACTGTACTTATCACTCTTTTGCAGTGCATACAAATACAGTGAAGGGGAATAAACTCTTCAAATTCAACTTCCACTAATTTGTTGTTTGCCAAGTAAATATAGAATCTATATAAATAAGTATTAACAACTGTGAAAACCTTGCCAGGAAGTGGTTGTAAAAAAAGTGTTGGGTGTTGTTTACCTCGTGGTATCTGACACACCCATTCAAGTTTGGCATCGCAGTGAAAGGTGCTGGAATAAAAAGTCTCTGGAGGAGCTTTTTGAAACAGGAGGTGGAAAAACGGCTTTCTTTTCAAATTCTGATGAAACAACACACACACACACAAAAACACTGATATGTATATAATACTGTTTGATGACAATCTATCGATCTAATCTTTATTTCTCAGTATTAGGTTGTTTAAATGAAATTTATTCTTATTTGAGTGTTTTAAAGCAATGCTCAATGACAAATAAATAAAAATTCAGCTGTATAGCTGAAAGTGCATCATAAACACAGTTATTGTCTCTCAAAAGAAAGAGTCAACTCTGAATTGCTCAACTCTTTGTCTGTGTTCGGCTAACTCATATGCCATTATTGTTACCAAGCTGTGTGTCTGGTTCACTAACAACTTTTTCCCCACTGATTCATTATTTTGAGTGGAGAACTATTATTATTATTATAATAGGATGTATTATTGATAAGCTGTGTTTCAGTACTGGTGATAGGTGTTCATTTCCAGACATGCTTTGTATGCAGTAAACCAATCACAACAGACTTGGTCATCAGAACCAAGCAGATCAGAGTAGCTTCATGCACAGGAGGGGTTTGGAAAGATGAATCTTTAAACTGACCGCTTGAGAGTCGTTGAGAAATTTAAATACATATTATAAGAAAATGCAAGTGTTTTTTTGACCTTGCATGCATGTGAACCTGTTGTTGTGGACTCCCAAAACCTATTAAACCTATGAAGCTTTCAAATAGCATAATGGGGCACTTTAAATCATATAAATATTTAAATATCAAGCAGAAATATGTTCAGCTATCTAACAGTGAAGTGAGTAAAGTTTGTAACTTTTTTTTTTTTTGTACTAAACCAGTCCAGCCAAAATAGCATGTGTCATTTCATGTGATGTTTTTATTGAGATAATATTGCACAATAATGCAGATGTCATTCGAGTTCAGGTGTCATGTAATGCAACTGTAATGTTCTGGGGGTCATGTTGACTTCACCTTAAACGCAACGCAATCCCTGTCATAGGCATCATCTTCATTGAATTCATCAGGAAAGATCATCATGGAGACCTGTTACCAAGCAACAGAAACAAATGACGACAACTCCTACACATTTCACACATTAGCTTTACTCAATCAAGTAAGAGGAGCAAATGATGGCCCCGATCATAATGCAAATATGTGTTTATTTTGTTCAGAAAACCTCAGATGTCAGTGACTCACCGGGCGCCCGTCACTCCATTCCCAGTTGTTGTAGTTATTTGGATTTCGGCGATTAAGTCCCACCCAGAAAAAACGATCATCGCTGTAAAGGGAAACGAACAGCACAAATATCACTTAATGCATTTTACAGCACTTGGTTTTGTGTATATGATAATGATATGTACCTGATAAAGTCTCTCAGGATGGAATCTAACACTTGCATATCTCTAGCCTCAGTGAAGCTGGGCAAATGACCCCCTAGTGCCTGACAGAAACGCTCTGCCTCGTCCCATGAGCGCTTCCTAGTCAAACGCTCCCCGTGAAACACCTGCAGACACATTTAAACAGATGTCCATTAGATACAACTAGAAAGGTCTTCATTATCTAGACTCAACTTCTGTTTTAGACGAACACCACCTCAACACACCTTGTAACAGTATAGTAGGCCTTCCATCGAGACCCATCCGGGTGCACAGGAAGCATTGGGATTTGGCACAATTGGATCCGGGGTGGGTTGGATCATTGATTTAATAGGTTTCTTACAGATATTGCCAGCTTTGAACAGAGTGCAGTTCTTCACAACCCACTGGCCCAAAGGATTCCCAGTAGACATCACTACACAGCCCCCAGGGAACGCTGAAACACATATTCACATTCAAACTCAATGCAAAATCTTTTAAATGATGGGATTTAAAAAGTTAGGATACTGTTTTCCCTCCCAGTAATCAGTATTGGTTTTCCATTGAAAAATATACAGAATAATCCAGAAAAAAAAAACACTTTTAAGTCTGCAGTTGTCTAATTGAGAAATGTATTAGGATAGTGAACAGCCACAGTTGATCCCATGATGTGCTTTACCGGGTTCTAGCAATTTCCAGTTAGTATAGGTGACCGGGACTGATGTCCCATCCTGACCAATCCACAGGTACTCCCTGGAGCCTTTAGTGTCCTGTATCCCCGTCCAGAAGTACAACACCTCAGTACTGATAAGCTCTTTCAGAAGACTGTTAATGAAGGCCTGCTCAAATCTAGAGAGAGGATTACATATCTTCATGTTACTAGTCTAGATTAGTTCTATTAATGGCTCACTATTATTATCAATAAAACTTGAACAAAATCTTTTTTCTTTTTAAATCAAGATTTAGTGTACTTTTTTAAAAGTCAGTTACAAAAATGAATGGTGTAAACAGTTACCTGTTATTAATGCTGATGTGGCAGCTGTTTTTATATGACACCAGCTCTCTGTCCACTTTATAGCAAGCGCCGCCATGCCTCTTCCAGTTCTAGAGAGGAGAAAAGATAGATCTCTGCTTATCCCATGTGGAATCTAATTGGATGGTAATAACAACAATATGAAGCACAAACATGATCTAATGTACTTCCATGGAGCTCCAGTGAAATGTTCAGTGGTGTCAGTGATGGTCACTCACCCCCTCTGGAGGGCAGCCTTCCTCTGAGGCGCTCTCATTCACAGTCCCATTCTTCATACAGATGTAAGCCCTCAGCTTGTCACAGTCAGACACAGACCATGTATGATGCTGCAAACGTGCATAGAGAAATTAGAGCTGTGATAAAATTCAGAAGAGCACTCTTGTTGTGTTATTGCTCAATTAAAATCTGACATGATGTAAAACACACACACACACACACCTCTCCTGCATAGTACACGCAGTGGATGGTATTTGGTAGAAGAGGTGGAGGTTGAGCTCTGGCCCAGTATGTAAAAGACACTGGTACATTATCGGCCCAGTTATAAACTGAGGTGGTTCCATTGCCCGAAAGACCAATCCATACTTCTGCTTTCAGATCTGTCACATATAAAAAGACATATAAACATATAAACTCAGTACAAATGTATAACACATACACATACATACATAAAAATGTATAATATTATATACTGTATAATTAATATATACTATATATACAATGTATAATACATAAACCCCACTGACAGATATTTTTTTTTTGTTTTGAGCATTAATTTGTCAATAAATAACTTAATTTCTCAATATCTCAAAGTAAATCTATCTTGATTTAAGAACGTTTAGATTTTTGTATTGGAAAACAAAAATACTAAAAATACATGCAACATTTTAATGCCATATTTTATTCATTTAATACTGTCTGCTCTGATTTAAGACCTTTAAGGCCTTAAATTATAGAAAGCCAAATTAAGATTCAAATATAACCTTAGTGTATATATTATAGAGGAGCAATACAGCTATAATATTACAAATATTATTTTTTCTTATTTATTTATTTACATTTACTTATCTTGTTTATATATTTATTTTTTTATTTTTTTATTTGTATACTTATTTATTTACTTGTTTTCATTATTTTGTTTTCTTCTTTGCTTTGTCATGCTAACAACATAAAAAAACAACATAATTTAGAGATTAACATTAATCACGATCATTTTAATGGATGATCTAGTGGAATATTTTATGTGTTGTTTATATCTGTGTGCACTGTGTGTTTACCTGAGTGAAAATATGTGTGTAGCATTTCAACATCCTCTAAACTGTGGATGCTGGCAAGGTGAGAGTGAGCCATATTACATATATTCTGAGCTTCATGAAATGACAGTTTTGTCTCTGTTCCACTTTCGAGTTTATAACAAAATCCTTTCCACCCAATCCAACCATCTTCACACGCCGTGGGCTTATATACCTCCCTGACTGCTGAAAGGAGAGATAAAGAGATAAAGAGAGAGTGTGTTGTCAAAGTGAGGAAAAAGAAGGAAAATAAAACAAGTGGGCAGTATCTGACCTGGACTCTCACTGCCTTTGTCACTCTTCATGCAGATGAATGGAAGCCGATGTTCACACGTCTCTGCGCCGAAACGCAGCGGCTCCTTCAGAACCCCACAGTCCTCGTCCGACAAAAGGGATCTGATTGGCATGCCTAACAAACATGCCACATGACACAAAAATGTAACACTTTATGCAAACAGTTTCGGTAATAATTCTAATCAGACATTTTCACTCATACTTTTTCTGGAATCTGATCAAATTTATCGTTTGGCGGACATTTGCGTTACATTCAGGTTTTCAAAAGTATTTTTAGTTTAAAACCTTGATTTCATATCCAAAAACTTTTTTATTAAAATGTATTTCTTTATTTATTAGTTTAGGAGGGAGACTGTACAATAAATAAACGTGAATGCACTGGAATTAGCACATAATTGGGTATTAAAAGATTGATATTATGATTTCAGAAATGCATAAATGGCATCATAAATGCTTTTATTCCATTGTATTTTTATTCAAAATACAATAAAATGCTGTTCATTCATACAAAGACTTAAATGCACCACTTCTATGCATGTCCAAATTGAAATGCATTTTGATATATTCTGGGGGCCACAATAATCTCAGTGAAATGTACGTCATTCCTTGAGATCTAAAACAAATTTTAACCTCTCTGAGAACTGAAAGGACAATTTAGCAACTATTATTTTATTGTTGATCTCATATGAATTCGACAATGGGTTTATTTAAGTTTTAAAAAACAGTAAAGTGACAATTAACATGGTTGCTGTTCAGATAAAGTAACTACCGATGCCATTACAATCTAAAAAAAAAAGCTCAAGATTACGGTCTTGGATTAACTTCTCCAACATTGAATGCAAATCATTTGCATAAGCGTTTATTGACACAGTTCAATTCATTGACACCACACACAAACCGCCCACATCGACACAGCTAACTGTCAGTCAGAGACAAAGCTGCCATCACACACACAGATTCTGCCTGTTTCTACTGCATAAAGATGCCATTCATGTCATCAGTTTGTTATTCTAGCAAAACAACTAAGCTTGTACGCCCATTCACAAGCTGCCACATTAACAGCGACAGAAATGTTGTAGTCAGTGGCTGAACAGCAGAGAACATAAAAGATCTGAGGATAAGAGAACTGGTCTTCCCAGATTTGCTAAACCTAAATCACTGTCACGTTGTATAGGATGTAAAGTGAATATGTTTCAAAAGAAAAACATTTGATTGATTGTCAGGTCTCTTCCAGAACATTTGGTTGCGTAAATGACCGAATTTTCTCTTTGGGATGAACCATTGCTTTAAAACATAAACATACAAACAATAATCTACTATAAGATTCTTTATAATACACGGTCCGGTTGAAATCACCTGTTTCCCAAGGGGCGAAAGATAAAGCTGATCCATCTGACCACTGCCAGCCCTGCATCCAGTCCAGATGGTTCAAGCCGATCCACAGCTTACTTGGCAAGTCTTTCTTATTTCTAACTGCAGGGGAAGGAGATAAATAATGAATATTAAATGAAGGAAAAATAAAAACTTAAGGCTGGAATACACTACATGATTTTTGCCTCGATTTACAGTCTGGAGAACTCGACTGTAATTGCCAAAAGCTGCAGATTTGAGATTACAGGTTTTGTAGAAAATTACATTGTAGTGTCTGATTTTTTCGCCTCCGACTTTGATCCAGTCAGAAGATTTCAAAGATGTTTAATATTTTGAGCTGTTTTTAGAACACATGTTGTTTTCATTTGACTTGTGTCTCCTAGCAACAATTTTCTGTGTGAGTACACTCTGATCAGAAGAACTTTAAAATCTGCTAAAGTGTGATCCTCAGTAGTATACCATAGTATATTACTGTATGATGACCAGTTTTTCTTTTGTGCCGATTACAAAGTTGGCAAGTGTATGTTGCCCAGTTTCTTTAAAATCTGTTCAGATATTAAAAGTTGTGTTGTGAATGCCAGGCTTTAGCTGCGAAATCCATGTGAATTAAAGCCGAAATGTGTAATTCTGCAGCAAAAATAATGAGTGTTTTCAAACAGGTTTCTCTCACACTCCCACCAGCTGCCATTGGTCAGACAAACAGAGGCCCTGAACATATCCTATTGGTATTTCAAAAACATTTCAGCATCCATATTGATAATTATGAGATATTATAGATGGAGATGCATAGCTTGTTTTAAAAAAAAATATTCTCAATACAAATTCAAAACACAAATTATTATTAAAATCTATAAATATTATATTAAGCAGCATGACTGTTTTCAACACTGGTATTAATAAGTAATGTTTCCTGAGCACCAAATCAGTATATTAGAATGATTCCTGAAGGATCATGTGACACTGAAGACTAGAGCAATGGCAGTTTTACCATCACAGGAATAAGTTACACTTTAAATTATATTTTAAAAATTTGTTTCAATTTAAATATTTCACTATTTTTACTGTATTTTTGATACATAAAAAAGCAGCCTTGCTGAGCATAAGAGATATCTTTAAAAAAAAAATCTAAGTGACCCTTTTGAGCAGAATATTTTAGCTGCAGATTAGGGGGTCAGCTATAGAGATGGATAAAAATCATAACAAAGTAGTGAAAATGAGAAATTATTCTTACAGAACTCAAGCTCTTGAGGGCTAGACAGGCTGAGCAAATCTCCTCCTTGACTCAGACAGGCATCCCGTGCCTCATGCCAGGTCACCACCGCCATGGAAAAGACCTGATAGCAGCGTCCTTTCACTGGGCTTTCATTCCATAAAGAAGAAGAACATCCCTCCACTAAATAAATGAAAACAGACAGGGGGTTAGTTACAATTCTTTAATTATACAGACCTCCATCTGTTTGTCTCCTGCCCCACTTCAGACATGCGATTCCTTTATTCTGTCTCTGAGCTTTAAATTGTTGCAATCTTTTCCATGTTTCTTCAGGAAGTATAAGAAGTCATATTAAAGGAATTTGCAACAAACAAAGTTGTGCAATAACCAGGGGTAACAGTTAAAATGGCTTTGCAAGAACAGAATAGTACAAAAAGGGCATCTTAAACCAACATAGTTACTGTAAAAGCCTAGAAGGTTAAGCAGGTCAGGCTGGTTTGTTTGTAGGGAAATATTTGACTAAAACGTGCTCCGCAGATGTGACACAGACAATATCTGTGACACGCTCACCACCAACATACATTTTTGTAATACCACGGAAATAGATTTTTACAATACCCCAACTCTTATTTCTTGAAAAATAAATGAAGTATTTTAGATTTATTTGAAGTAGTATTTTTTAATTGAAAGTTACTGAATTTCTTTCTTTCTTAATAAAAAGACACTGTGGATAAATTAATAAATACATTTGTTTTCTGCATACATTGGCTTTAATTAGGAAATTAACATTGTTACTGTAGTTACTATTGGATAAAACGGCATCCAAAAGTTTAATTTTGTATATAAGTCACATGTACTTTCCAGCTGCTCTCTGGAAAAACCCCAGTAGCTGCAGAGGGATGTGAACCTTACCATACTTCAGACAATTCCCCCACTTGTTCTCTTGATCATAGTTTGCTGTGGTGGAGCACCAGTCCAGCGTCTTGTCTTCAGTGCCAGGCAGACAGTTGTGGTGCCAGGTCCCATTGTGGAAAAAGGGGAACTCACAGGGCACCCCATTGGAATTCCCCCCGCTTGTGTGCATCCCTGAGATAAACAGGAAGAGAATGTGGGTTTATGTAGCTAATCTGACAAAAAAAAAGAAATAAAAATATCTGACAAAATCTCCCGTCTGACACATCCTCAATGGAACAAATGAATCATAAATAAAATCAAATGTTCCTCACATGGGGCGAATTTAGTTCTAGAGTAAAGATAACCAGATCCGTAGCTAAGCTCATGCTCATGTATGTCTACTATGTGTGTGTGTGTGTGTAGTTCCTGTGGCTCAGTGGTAGAGCATTGCATTAGTAGTTCAAAAGGTTGTTGGTTTGATTCCCAGGGAACACATGTTAGGTAAAAAAAATTCATAGGAAGGCACAGTAAGTCGCTTTGGATAAAAGAGTCTGGGACACTATACTTGGCTACACATCACTTCATTTACACGTTAAAAGAAAGTGACTAAAGACAGAATGTTACAGAAAATTAAAACGGAATAAAAATTACTGTCAATTGTAAAAATATATCAAATTTGTAAGGTTTTTTTTCCAGTATTCAGCATTGGCGAGCAAAATGCTTTAAAAAAAAGTTATGAATGATAACTTCTGAGCTTTGGAATATTTAAGCTAAAAACGGGAACGTATTAAAAGGTCAAAACAAAAAGGCTGATCAGAAATGACAACCACATTCTGCAGCTGTGAGAATTTGGCCCATGTGACCAAAATAAATAAATAAATATTCCCAAACAATGTTTACAATGTTTACCACCTGAGAATGTGCAAATTCACAGATAAACTAATGTTTCTAAAGAAATGAAACTAAAGAAAGACAGAAAACAAGTCGTTTCCTGCCAGATATGAAGCAATCGTTCTTTTATTAACCATGAGCAGGTGGAGTTTCCCATAAACTCCATTTATGTATTTCTACAGTCACATGAAACAACAGCGGTTGTTTGAGCGAAACTCAAGGCTCCTCCTGCAGGGCAGATCAGCGGAAAGCGGAAGAACTGGGTGATCCGAACAACCACAGCAAATCAACCCCCCTGCATTTGGTGCAAGCCTATGCAACACAAACTAAACCACACGACAACGAACACAGAAATGTGTGAAAAATGCGCCTACTTCAAGTACCAGTGTAGTGACTTCATATTTTTGCAGAAATAATATATATATATTCTATTAAAAACATTCACTCCCAGAATTGTGTAGGGTCAGCCAATCAGATTAGAGCTCGCTAGGTCAAGAAAATACTTTTATGAGCAACAGGCGTAAACTTTTATCTAAAGAGACTTATTATGAGGACAATAACCCTAGAACAACCTTTCTCCAGTGAACCATGGTTAATGCATCACCTCTTCTGGTGTTTGACCCTATAACCATTCAGCCACCAGCCCAGAGTGCGATCCATTTGCCTACAGCGCCTCTAAACAATTAATGTACAAAAGTGACAGTGTCCTACTTCGATACGGCTGCTGACAGATGTTATCCGAGCTCCCTCCTCTTTTCCAAGTGTCCTGTCCGTCGATCTTGGCAGTGACAGAGTCATTAGTCCCGACGCTGAGTTTCATTTGGTATTCGGTGTAGATGATATCCTCGTGGCACTTCCAGTGCAGGAATGCAGCGGAGTCGCAGCTGAACATGGTCAACATTTTGGAGTGCACCTCAAGACCCAGACACGTGGACGACTGCATGTTAAACAGCCTGTGGGCTGAACCCCACTTCCACAAAACGGCTGGCACTGACGAACAGGCTCCCAACTTCAAGACTCCATCCTGGACCAGGAGGCACTTCCCATTGCTATTGTGCTGGATAGTAAACGTGCCATTTCCTGCATAAATATAAGACAGATTGTTATTTGATGCGGTTACATCCTGCATGAGATGGTTATCTGCGAGAAGATGAGAGTGGAGAGTAACCGACTCAAAATGTGCTAAACCAAAAATTGTTATAAGTTTAATTCAAAGTGCTTCTGATAACTGTTTTAACTAAATCAACAAAGATAATTTAGATCCAAATAACCTTAGATGCCCTTTTACCAAGACATTTCGGGGACCACATGAGGTATGCAAATTTTTAACCACACGCTTGCTTCAAAAAGATATATCAGCTTGTGTAGATGTGCAGAATGTCTCGAGCAATCTTTGTTTATACAGCAGTGTGTTTTTGTTGAAGCAGCAGCCTATGAGTGCATTTAAATCAACACTGGATTAATAACTGGTATTTCTCTCTTGCCAAAGTGAAGTTATTTTCCACAACGTCTGATACGGTGTCAAAGTTGTGTCATAATAGTGTCTTCTTTGCACTTTGTTGATTAGAGCAACAGGCAGAAAACAAAGGCTGGCCCTCACTGCAGCCCCAACAATACAAACACATCCACATTTCTCCGAAGTTTTGTGTTTGTTTGTTAATATGAAACATAGTAAACAAGTGTGTATTTAACCACACACTAATGATTTATGCACTCTCTCTCTATATATATACATGTGTGTGTGTGTGTATAAAATGTGGATTTACAAGACGGCTGGCTTACAATACAACATTTAACATTAATGAAATAATAATACAGTAAATATTGCAGATGCATATAATGCAGATAAGGATATGTTTTATCATTTGAATCCTAATTGTCAAAAATGGTGTAATGCATGGCCCATGTCTCTCTTTCACACACATCCACACACACACAGATCTGACTGAAATATGAGGAGGTGTTTGTTTAGCAGGAGGTGGATATGAGCCAGTGATCTACACCGAGGCAATGGAGCAGGTTATTATTTCAGTTCCGGGTTTTTTTTTTTTTTTTTAACTATGTCTATTGATTTCCAAACACTGGCCATGAGGAACAAGACATCATGTGAACCTGTCCAGACCATAGACTGTATAAAAACAGGTCCAGACCCACAAACTCACACTTGTAAACTGCTAAGGCTCCATGTTTGAGATGTATTAAATGTTTCACAGCAGCACGCAGACATTATATAACCCACGCAAACAACCTGCTTCCACTTACTAAAGATAATATCGCTTTCCCCATCAAACTGGCAGGACTTGAGTCATTTTAGTCTTTTAACGTTTTACATTTCTGAATGGTTCGATATTAACTCTATTAAAAGCAGTTAGTCTGACGTAACAGAGGTTATATATCAGTATACAGAACATAAAAGGGACATTCCAACGCTTAACGTGAAAAACGCTTAACGTGGTTTAACGTAGCCTACTAATACAGTGATATTAACAGACCAAACTCACTAAACATCATACTAATAAAGTATACTATCTAAAAAAAATCAGATGATCCCTGAATATGAATTCAACGCGTTTAATAACACGTTAAGCCTTTTCCTCCCATAAAACCCATCATAAGGCTTAATGTGTTATTGCATTCATATTCAGGGATCATCTGATTTTTTTAATAGATAGTATGCTTTATTAGTATAATGTTTAGAGTTTGGTTTGTTAATATTAGTACATGTTAAGCGCTTTATAACGGTTTTCTAATTGAAAAAGGCTTAACGTTATTAAACGTGTTCAGGTTCATATTCAGGGCTCATCTGATTTTTTGTAGATAACTTAGTACACTATGAATTTTAGTGAGTTTGGCACACTTACCGTTGTTTACAGCTGATACGCAACCTCCTAATCCGGACAGTAGGAATATTATGGTGTAAAACATCTGCTGTGTACTCCAATCCATGATCAGAGATGTAAACAACACCTCCTGACTGCAGTCATGTATCTTCAGACTAGGTTAAATCTGCTTGTACAGCCCGGGTTTGTACTCTCACGCTGTAAACGGCAGAAAATCCCCCTCGATTATGACGTTTTCCTCATCAGTGAAACCTTTCTGTTTCTGTTTAGTGCTGCATAGACGGGCTGTGGTTGGCCAGCTGTAAAGACGTCATAACGCAAAGCCACTGTTCTGACGGAACACCATACCTGTCTACATAGACATCATATGATGTCTATGCCTGTCTATGCACCATACCTATGCACCATATCCATCAGAATGGGCTACCTTCGGTTAATGCGCATGCGCAGCGGTGCAATTGGTGGAACTGCGCATGCGTTACATTTAAACATCATTTCAGCATACCTAAGATTACAAGCGGTAAACAGCATAGCCCTTTATAAACTGTATTTTTATTAAACCAGGGCCTATCAGAACAAGCATCAAGCATACCCCAGAACACCACGCACTAGAATGTAATGCAGTTGATCGTGACATTTTTTTTTTTTTTTAGTGTGGAGAGTCAGTAAAGAGAGGTTTAAAATAATTAATATTAAACTATTTTATTATTTAATTGAATGTATTATTATTGATTATTATTTATTTGTTATTATTGAATGCTTGTATCCCCCAATTCTGTACAGCTCGTTTTTATTATTATTATTATTATTATTTAAAAAAAACAATAGTAGCACTATTATGTAAATTAGGCAGTATTGCATTTTTTGTGTGTATGAGACCGTTGGACTTTATTGTGTTGTTTACTGTTGGGAGCAAATTCCTCAAAATAACAATTTTACATATAGTCCTCAAAACTCTTAATTTCAACTTTTTATCATGGTACAGCAGATTGGGTTTACATGTGTTTACATTTGTCTTGACTAATGTAATAACCCTTTAAAATAGAAGGTACACAATTATTTGATGTTCTTTGTTAATTAGGCCAATAATTCAAAGTAAGTGTGTTTGATTATAGATTCACTAAATATTTTCTTAGTTCTGTTTTAAAGTCATGGTCAATTTGACTCAAGAAGAGTTTTACAGAGGTTTTAATCATTTATTTTAAATCACGGATCAGGTGAAACATATTGAAAATACATTTGGTCACATTAAATTGAGCATTAAATCAAGTGTTCTTTAAAACAAGAGAAAAAAAAAGAAACTCTCAAAAGAGACACGTACAGTTTTACCTTATACCGAAAAACAATACTAAAAAGAACAAAATGTAAACTGTGACACACAGTGAAACTATGCAGACCCTTTAAACACAATCACACATATGTAAAAACACACAAATCCACAGTTTTACAGTAGTATAAAAGTTCAGAATGGAAAGAAGCTACTGTATTTTAGAACGTAGCTGCTTATCAAAATGTATTACCAATATATGAAATCTGTTTTTGTCAAAACAATGAAGCCTTGTTTGTCTTGCCATATACCACAATCACACTCATTACCACACACACACACAAAAAAAAAAACTAAAAATAAAATACAACAAATTTTCCAAGGCAGTTTGCATGGCTTATTAGGAAGTACAGAGGGGATTTCTGAAACTTAAATGTACAGTCTTTGTGTGTGTTCTTATTTTCAAAAAATTTTGAGAAACACTAGATGATTAAAAACAATGTTCTTTATTTTAAATTTTTGCAAAAGGTTAAAATTCTTAAATTAAGCATTAATAATTTCCATTAGACAATGCAAAAAGTCAGAGAAGAACAATCAGTAAAAACAGAGAAGCAAACACAGCTGAAATGCAGAGGAAGTTTTTACATTTAGATTTTTTTTTTAAACCACAGAATAAGAATTTATTGCATCTGTGGCCTTTATTACAACAACACAGCTCTGGTGATCTGGGAGCTGTGCAAAAGTAAGGTACGCGTATAATGCATGAAATCCTAGCATACACACTTGAGATTAAACCAGTTTCATATTTCAAATGAGCGACAACAATACTAAAATAAGGTTGTAACACTGATAACACCCCCAACGGTGCAAAGTAAACATTTATTAATGGCCAAGTTGTTCTGCTTTAAAAGCAATTCCCCCTGAAAAGATGGATCATAGAGATCCGAATGTTGCATTGTTGAATAGCTGCAAAAGTTGAAGAGTAACACTTAAAAGTCAACCTGAAATGACACCCACAAGCCCTTTTACTTTTGTAAAGTGATATGTTTGCTTCATACAAAGCTGTGAATAGCTCTTCCCCTCTTGACACACTGCCAGACAACCACTGGTTAAAATGTAAGCGGCCTTGGTGATGTCATCAGAAAGAAAAATAGTTTAAGAGGTGGAGCAAGTTATTATATTTTTTAAAAGATAGTTTTTTTTAACGTTATCAATAGCGCCCAATAACATTAGGAACGTATATGTTTTTGTTATACATTCTTCTCAAAATACTATTTATTCCTTTATGTAAACAACTTTTCATGAGGATAAAAATACTGAGTGCACCTTTAAGAAAGTAATTAGGGTCCATTTTGATTTCGCGTTGACTTTAAAGGCCTGTTCACAAAAAGACGAAATGTTTGCTGCAAAAATGTATGCAATAAACAACTGAAGCAACTTTTTACAGGGAGGAGATATAATCTCTTTGCCACAGCACTGAAGGGAAACTAGGCAACCAATAAGAGTCACACTTTTGGTTATGTGCCCAAACACGCTGCGGTTGCATAAAACTATGACTTGGTGGCATATTTTGATGAGCAGCAATAAACAACAGAGGAACAATCTGGAACTAGCCTCTTTTCTTCTTCATGACAAGTGGGTGTGAGAAGCAGAAAGTGGTGTAGCACCTTCCAGTATTTATGCTTTCCTATAAGAACAACATACTGTCAAAGAGTGAAATTGCAGTGACATTCAAATGCATTTTCATGTCAAAAAATTTGTGTTAATGTGAACAGGCCTTAAGATCTTGACAATATTAAACCACGCTTTCAACAAACAAGCCATTTGGCCCGTTTGAACTTTTACACCCAAGAGGAATTCTGTTTTTGTCCTGAATATGAGACGAAGTGAAAAAGACCCATTTCTCACTTCATAAAGGATATCCCTTTCAAAATGTGTTTAAATGGTCTGTCTGTATTTGTACGGACAGACAACTCGACTATCGTTATCATTCCTACTGTGGTTTTCCCTGACTGAATGAACTCACTCTCACTCAAAACACAAACAGAAACATGCACCTATATGCTCACACAAACACAAGTTAGTCCCCTGCTTGTGTCTCTAGGTCTGGGAGTAAAATTTTTTTATCTTGGTCATTTCCTTGGGAACTTGTCTGTCTTTAACAGGCGTTGCCAAACGCTGGAAGCCTTAGGATGCACAGAGAGTTTCTCTTGTAAAGGAGCCCGAATGATCCATTCACGACAGCAAACAGCACAATAGCCACCAAGATCAAGATCACACCTAGGTGTGGACCTGGAGAGAAAATTACACAGTTGAGTTTCAG
This sequence comes from Carassius carassius, assembly GCF_963082965.1. Lineage (NCBI taxonomy): Eukaryota > Metazoa > Chordata > Actinopteri > Cypriniformes > Cyprinidae > Carassius > Carassius carassius. Next base: position 13,296,304 of record NC_081792.1, read on the forward strand.
TACATGATGAAAGCTTGTAAGTACAGTCCTTCTAAAATATTTCGTAACATGATTTCTTTTCAGTTTTCAAACGACACCTGGCTACCCTCCGTAGTCACTGTAGACAAATTAAAAAGTCGAATGAGTACACACAGTTCTGAGGAACTGAGAGAAGTTAGCATTGTGAAAGAGCGGAAAGGGAAAAGCATAAAAAGTTGACACTTCCTCTAAAGTATGATTCACCACATTTTGTTTTGTTGCTTGAAAAAAAATAATATATATATTCTAAAATATCTGAATGAAAATCTGAGCATCTACACGGCGGAAGTATTAACCGATCAAATGTTGCCCTCAAAAATACAGAAGAAAGTAAGTCATAAGACACAAGAGTGAGTAAATGATGACCTTTACATCTTTGTAAACTATCCTCTGACAGATACTTAGTTTTGCAATTTGTTTGAGTCACTGCACAAATGATACTAAACATTTATTGCAACAAAGAAATGTTGCCACTCCAAGGCCAACAGTCATTTTCTGGTATTGTTCCTGCAGTAAATGTCTGTACTGAGCCTCCACTGGTGGTTTGTGGTCCTGAGGTTGAATATCATGCCTTTTACCTGTTGAGCTTTTGCAGATAAAGCCCAGTTTCTCAGTGCAGTCAGTTAACTGCCACACAGCATCTGAAACTTGCACAGTCACACATGAATCAGCCCTCATGTCACTGACTTCTGGAGCTTTGGAGTGCCAGTTAGTTCATCAGCTGAAATAAGCAGTTTGGTCACTTGTGTGTCTCAAACACATAAGGACAATTTCATTTTACACATACAAATTTTAATAAATATTACATATCATAAAATAAAATAATACATAAACTATATATATTACAAAGATAAAAAGACAGATAGATTTATAATATAAAGAGAGAGGCAATAGAGACAGACAAGACAGAAAAATAGAGGTAGGTAGGTAGGTAGAGGTGGGTATAATAAATAATCACCCCCTTTTAAAATAATCACATTGTGTTGCTTCGCAGCCTGAAATGAAGATGGACACAGCTTTTGTTTTATGCAGCTGTATTTACTCAGTGCAACTTATATGTCAGAAAAAAAAGAAGAAAAAAAAAACTGAGCTGGAAAAAGGATCACTCCCTTCTGTCTGTATTTTGTTGAACCATCTTTTGTGTAAATTACAGCCTTTAGTCTGTTGGGATTTGTCTCTGTCTCTACTAACTTAGCACATCTAGACAATATTTGCCCACTCTTCTTTGCAGAACTGGCAACAATCTGCAACAACTTTCTGGCAGAGGGCAGAATATTTTCCTCAAGAATTTGACGGTATTGTTTTTGCCTCATCTGTTTTTCCTTCTATCCTAACAAATGCTCCAGTCCCTGCTGCAGATAAACACCCCAATAATAGGATATTACCACCTCCATTCTTTACTGGGGGAATCTGTTATGTGGATGGTGAGCTGTATTGGATTTCCGACAGACATTGTTTGGTGTGGAGGCCAAATAACTCAATTTTAGTCTCATCTGCATCAGAATCTTCAAGGTGCATTTTGGCAAAGCTCAGTCTGACTGCATGTGGCCTTTCTTAAGAAGTGGCTTTTTTTTGCAACCACATTTGTGGAGAATTTGTGATGTTGTTGTCACATGCACACAATGACCACTCTTTGTCATAAATTCCTGCAGCTGCTTCAGAGTAGCTGTTGGTCTTTTTATCGGCTGTCTGACCAGTTTCCTGCTGGCTCTTTCATCCAGTTTGGAGCGACGTCCAAGAGAGCAACTACCAAGGACTGAAATGCTCCAGGGAAAGCTCTTTTCATGCTGAACATATCAAAATGACCTCAGCTGATCAAATATCATTGTGTGTCATTGAGAAGGTGATTATCTGCACCTGATTGAGTTTACAAGACATTTTTAGGAGGGGGTGATCATTTGTCCAACTCAGTGATTATGTTTTTTATTAGAGTTTTATCTTTCTCTTGGATGTTATAAGTTTTACTGAGTAAATACAGCTGGATGAAACAAAAACTGTCTCCGTCTTCATTTCAGGCTGCCAGTGGCGCCCCCAGAAAATTTTAACAGGGGTGGCCAGATGAGGCCACAGTAAATCTTGGGGTGGCACACCAAAATAAAGAGAAAATAATTAAGGGTTTCCAATATTGACCAAAAAAATGGTATCCCTGGTATTTCTGGGATTTTATCGATAACGATAAATAGACAATAATGTCACTTTAATTGTGCTGATATCTTATTTCTAATTGTGCTGACAGATGACTCAATTTTTTATTTTTACCTTTACGCCATTTTTTCTAGAAGTGTGCACCATCTTTTAGGTCAAATACTTGCATTTTGGCTGTTACCAAGCAAATGCAATCAGTATCAACAAAAATGATCTTTGCAATGCAGAGAAAACAGAAGCTGCATCTGAAGTGCCATTGAGATGTTTTTACACATTGTTTAATGCAGCTCTGTGGGACATGGTAACTTGAGCCCGCAGTTATAAATTAATAAATAATGTTCTGATATTTTAAAAATAAAACATTGAAAACTGATGTTTGAAATTATTTAAAAAATAAGAAGGTACTGTAAATATGAAATTAAAACCAGCAGTAGGTGGCAGTGAGTCACTGTTAATAAGTGAGTCATTGCGATTGAACCGAATCATTTAAACGGTTGATTTATTCAGGAACGAATCACTGTCATGTTGCTCAGAGACGCAAAACAGTGTTTGGAATGATTTTTGTTTGAACTGTTGTATAAAAGCAATGTCACACTTGTAATTATGCTGACTTTTAGAGAAAAATGTAACTCTTCGTGTGATAATAACTATATGAAATTATATAAACTATATAGATCTATAAATATTCTGCCCCATATCTTGAAAAATGTGATAATTCTAAATTTCCAGTGAAAGAACGCACTACAAATGCGTATGCGAACCAGTCTAGACCATCTAGACGTATGTGCACACTCTGTGTTTTGTTTGGACGGGGGAGGGCGACGGGGGGAGGACTACTCCGGTGCTGCCAATCTACGATCTTTTTTGGTGGCTGCAGCATGTGCTGCATTTTTATTTATTTTTTCCCCCACTTCTTAAACTATTACGAATTTACATTCTGCATTTAAATTTATAGTAGGTTACACACTGAAAATCATCCTAGGGGTGGCCACAGGGGTGGCCAGAGTTTATTCAGTGGTGGCCGTGGCCACCCCTGGCCACCCCTTGGGGGCGCCCCTGCAGGCTGCAAAGGAACAAAATGCAATAGTGATTCTATTCTATACCCACTTTACAAAATGTATAGATACATAGGGAAATTTCATTTTTCACATAAAAATTTAAATAAGTACAATATAAATAAAATAAAAATATTATAAATAATATAAAATATGTAAATGATCAAAATGCATATATATATATATATATACACACACACACACACACACACACACATTTATAAATAGATATATAATATATATATATATATATATATATATATATATATATATATATATATATATAAACAATTAAATAAATAAAAATGAATAAAATATATAAATAATATTATATTCATACATATAATTTAATATTAAATTTTAGATAGATTTTTCCCAAAAAAATAATATAATATGAATAAAATCATAAATATACTATAAATAATCAAAATTAATTTAAATGTAAATATTTAAATTTTTTAGTACAAATGTAAAATGTAGAATGTATATATGTATAAATATTAAATATAAAATAAAAAAATATCTAAACAATTTATACATAATTTTTATATCTCATTTTTCACATACAAGTTTAAGTTAATATATTTAAAATTAAGAATATTTTATTTTTAAGATAAATAACATTTATTTATACGTTATTCATAATACAAATACATTTATAATATAAATTAATATCAATTAAATGATCAATATACTGTCTCTTACTGTATAAAATCCCTCGCCACAGATTCTGAGGGCCTCGGTAATGAGGTGACATCTGGGAGAGGAAATAATCTTGCCAAGTTATAAAAATATAACCGAAGAAGATCAAAGCCACCACTAAATGGAGCTCTTGGTCCAAATAAATTTAAAGTGCTGTACCCTTCTTTTTACAGTGATTTCTTGCTTCCTCCAGGGTCATCTTTAATATAACAGTTTCAAAATAACAGCAGCTCCCACGAAACTTCACCCAGGTCTCAGGACATACCACTTCATTGGAGAAAGCAATGCTTTCTGTGGGAGGACAAACAACAACATTAGTCAGTTTTTAACAATGTACAATTGATAAAATGAATCCAAAGACAAGAGAACAATGGACTCACTTGGAGGAGGTATGTAGCATATCGCTCCTGATAACAACATGTCACATTCAACATCTTTCCACCGTCCATTAACATGCATGTACACGCAGCCTCCATCTCCCATGGGCCCCTTCCCAGTAAGTGAAGGAAACCTCACTGCCATCAGACCACTGGTGAGATATCAATCTATGAAGCTAGAGGGCGCTCTTGTTTAATACACAAATATAACACATCAAAATTCACCAAAGTGTGATTTTAAAGCCTCCTTAAATCTGTGCTGTACAGATTGATCTAGTGTGACTGTTGATCAGCACAGTGAGATAGGCCTGCTGAAACGTGTCTGTGATGGTTACAAGTGCAGCACCCTTCTCCAAACATGTTTTCTGGGACTGGTACCAGCTCAAATTGAACTTTTTCAAAACCAGCGAACCCTCTGTGCTGAAAATATACAAGAAAGAAAATGAAGGACAGAGAAAAAGAAATTAATTAATAACTACTATTTCTACTTTCGAACATGGCACAGTGCGGAAACTGCTAGAGTAAAGGTTGTCAATGATCTATTACTTTCTGGTGATTCAGGCACTTTATCAGTTCTTTTATTACTTGACCTCAGCTCAGCTTTTGATACAGTTTGTCATAAGATATTACTCTCTTACCTTGAAGAGGTTGGCATCTCAGGTTCTGCATTATCCTGGTTCTTCTCATATCTCATATATAGTCAATACTTCATCTCACTGCACAATTCCAAATCTCTCACTGTCTTGCTCAAACAGGGAGTCCCCAGGGTTCAGTTCTCGGACCATTATTAATCATTAATTAGTCGGTTTTAACTACCACTGTTATGCTGATGACATCTAGATATATACTGCTTGTCAACCAGATTCTACCCAGTCGAAAGCATACTTATCTTCATGTGTCAGTGAGTTAAAGGATTGGCTACACTCTAATTTTCTTAGTCTGAACTTGAGTAAAACTGAAATTTTAATAATTGGTCCCCCATCTCTAATAAAAAAATAAAATTTATGTTTCTAGCTTTGAACTTGATGCTATTTCAATTTTTCCATTGGCTACTGTAGGTATCATTCTAGACCCATCACTGACCTTGGATGACCACATTAGCAAACACTCCAAAGCTGCTTTTTTCAACTACGTCAAATTGCGCAACTTCGTCCTTTCCTCAGTAGAGAAGATGCGGAATCATTAGGGCATGCATTTATTACCACTCACCTTGACCATGGCTTACCAGTTCACTCCATCGTTTGTCTGCAGTACATTCAAAATTTTGGTGCCAGATTATTAACTCCCACAAAAAAACCTGCTCACATAAACCCTATTCTGTTTAATCAACACTAGTTGCCTGTATCTATTTGCGTGCAATACAAAATTCTTCTGCTTACCTTGAAGGCACTTAAAGGGCTCCCTCCTATCTTTCAGACCTACTCTCTTCTTATATACCTTCTCGCGCACTCCTGTCTTCTAATTCTGAACTTCTTTTCTGTTACTGCACCCAAACTTTGGAATTCACTTCCCCTGGCACTAGGAACAGTCACCTCTTTCAGGGAATTCAAATCAAAGCTTAAAACGTATTTGCTTAATCAACACTATCACTAATTTACATTGTGTATTTGTACATGAGCTTGGGAAAGTCACTATATAACGTAAACATATTATTATTATTATTATTAATAAAATAAAAATTCTGAATTACAAAATAAACAACTAACATGAAATATACATTATGCACATTAACTATTAATCTTAAAATTGAAAATAAATTAATCATACTTGTTAATTACCTAAAAATTATCATTATTGTTGTTATAATGATTTATTTATTTTACAAATGTTAAGAATATGTACAGATAAATAGATGGGGTCCAAAAGTCACTTATCTGCTTATTTAGTTTGGTTAGTTTATTTGACTTTGAGACATTACCTTTTAAAGGTCCCGTTCTTCGTGATCCCATGTTTTAAACTTTAGTTAGTGTGTAATGTTGTTGTTAGAGTATAAATAATATCTGTAAAATTCTAAAGCTCAAAGTTCAATGCTAAGCAAGATATTTTATAAAATATAAAAGCGCTGTTATTTTCATCTCGGAGTCTAATCACCTTTGTTTGGGCTTCCCAGGGAACGCTGTACTTAGAGATCAATGGTTACAATTTTTGTTTAACTCGGTTCCCGAAAATTATAATCCACATGTAAAACTATGTGCAGCACATTTTGGTGGAGCAGTTCCCTCTTTGTCTGGAGAAGGCGTTGTTTATGGACCACAACAGGTAAGTGTATTTTATTTTTTAAGTTGGTGCATTTAAAAGTTTCTGTAACTTATTACACAAAGGGCAATGCTGTTTAGCTTTGTTAACTAGATAGTAGGGCTGCAAAAAAATGCGCATCTCGTCAGTAAATACGCTCCTGTGATTAGAAGTACATCTCCAGCACGTGCGTTCAGATCAGGATTGCCAGGTTTTCAAAATAAATCATGCCCACTTGCTTTTCAAAACTAGCCCAATCACGTTTCCAGGAGGGCAGCGTGCGCTAAGCTGCTGTCGAATCACAACACAGGAACCGCTGGCACCATCAGAACTTTTTAAGAATTTCTGAAGGAGGGACTTCATAGAACAAGGAAGACATCAGCCTGTTTTAATGACAGTGAAAACAGCAGTATACAGATAAGTGAATTGTGTGAAAAATACTGTGTTTTTTTACACGCTAAACATGAACACATGTTATATTGCACACTGTAAACACAATCAAAGCTTCAAAAAAGCACGAAAAACGGGACCTTTAAAGATTTATTTATTTTGCATAGTAACTTTTTAAAAAGGTCTGAAACATTATTTCTGATTTAGCTTCCAGGTTTAAACTATATTTTGAAATCCACGTTTTCAGTGTGGTCTCGTGAACCTTAGTGTAGACTGTAGAAAATTCCAAAACAGAAGTTCACTTTCAGGTTGAATGTCTCGACACTGTGTAATCGCTATTAGTCCAGGTGAAATGGAGCCAGTTGTTTAAAAAAAGCTGATGATCAGCCTTGTCAATCAAAAGCATATCTCGGAAAAGCATGTCTCGGAAAAGCATGTCCGACAGCAACTAGCATGAAGAAAATGTTTCTTGAGTTAAATTTACAACTGTCCAGGTTAAAGCAAAAATAATGCAACAATGCAGCACCGTTAACATGGGTTCTATTTGACCCTATGAGCCACACATAGTTCAAGCCAGGGAAGCACAGTCTGCCGTTTTCTTTGTTTGTTATGAGCCTTCAATCCAATTATCACAAAAAGTTTTGTGTACACAAGCATTTTGACTTGAGGGTGATTATTATAACTGAAAAAAATGCATAGAATATAATAGTGTTATTGTTCATTTTAACCTCTAATGTACCCTGTGTAGTTTGCAGCATTAGTTGGGAGAGATTATCGGTATCGGCAGATATCATTCTGAATAATCGGTATGGGATGAGAAATTTCATATCATGAAAAAATCTATCATGATTTCCAAAAAATAAATATATTGTATAAAATATATTGAAATGGAAAACAGTTATTTGAAATTTTTTTTATATTTCACAGTATTACTGTGTTTACTGTTTTTTGACCAAATAAATGCAGCTTTGGTGAGGATAAGAGACTTCATTCAAAAGCAAAAAAAATCTTCCCAATCAGTAGTGCATAAACCCCTACCTGTGGTGGGGAAACGTGTATTCCAACCTTTGGAACATAAAGGAGAGGAGCTTTTTGACAAAAGCCTGATCTTCATAGTGATGGAAACTAGCCAGATCAGCACCCAAAGCCCGGCAGAAGAACTGAGCTTCAGTCCAGGTGCGATGCGCCAGGATCTTCTCACTGTTATACACCTAAACAACAAACATTCAGAACATGATCCAACAGACTGAATAATAATTAACCAATGGGTAAAATATACCGAATTCAAAACAAGATTATGAGATCATATAGTGACTCTCAATAATTGGTATATGATTATATACTCTCTGTACTTCCTTGTAACAGTGAGACAGGCCTTTGCGGCTCTCTTATCCTGTCAGACTTTGTGCATTCATATCTATGTGTGGCACAGGCATCAGGGTGTCATGGTTACCACTAACTTCCTGTTTGCACACAGCCATGGCCTTAAAGGTATGACAATTTCTCACCTACTAGTGACCTAAAGCCTGACCTCCAGACATCACCAATGACTCCAATCAGACAGAAGGAGAGATGATTCATAAAATTAAGAGCTTTCGGTCTGTTTGTGCCTGCTAGCCCAGGTCTGTTGGGACATATGAAAATAGAAAACAGTTATTTAAATTGCAGTAATATTTTCAGAATATTACAGTTTTTCCTGTATTTTTAATAAAGAGCACGATAGACTTCTTACTTTTGAAAGGTAGTGAATACTAGATAATTATATTATTCAGTTACCATACTATTGCATTCAATTACCAAACTCTGCTCCTGATCTGTGATTTTATAACAACAGCTGTCCTTCCTTCTCTAGCCCTGCATATACACTCAAAACATATGAAAACTGATGGTGCAAGGCTTTATCTGACATGCAGATACATTATTTATATAAAAGGACAAAGACTTGATAGAACAATAGTACCATGCTGAAATAGATAAAGCAGCTTTTCCTCAAAAAATTAAATTGTTATGGTTTGTAGTGTGTAGTATAGGATTTATATGTCATATTTAGCGTGCACTACAAAGTAAGCAGTGTACAGGAAATAAGTAATTAATGTAATGTTTATAAATGTTTGTAAACAATTCTTTTTAAGATTGATTTTTATTTACATTATTTCTGAATGTATTAATAAATGCGACTTATCTGTGATTTTTTTTCTCTCTTAAAAAATTCAATTTTAACACTTATAGTTAGGTATGATTTATATATTGTCACACATGAAAATCAGAATCAGAATCAGAATCAGAAAGAGCTTTATTGCCAAGTATGCTTGCGCATACAAGGAATTTGTTTTAGTGATATAAGCTTCCAGTAAACAGAGACAACAACACACAGACAAAAAAAAAAAAAAAAATTTACAGGAGAATTACAAATTGGCAAATAAATAAGTGTATAAACAATTGTGCTATAAATGATAATGGAATAGGATTGAGTGAGATGCAGGAATGTTCTAGGATGGAGGGGTAACAAATAAATATAAGGATATTGCACATTTTTGCATAAGCATAAGTTTAAGTGGGAAACATTTAACTGTTCATGAGGTAGATTGCCTGGGGGAAGAAACTATTCTTGTGCCTTGCTGTTCTTGTATTTGCGGCTCTGAGGCGCCGGCCAGATGGCAAAAGTTCAAAGATGGGGTGACTTGGATGTGAGGGATCCAGAGTGATTTTCTGAGTCCTTTTCCTCACTCTGGATGTGTACAGTTCTTGGAGGGTGGGCAGGGGAGCACCAATAATCCTTTCAGCAGTCCGAACAGTTCTCTGTAGTCTTCTGATATCTGATTTTGTAGCTGAACCAAACCAGACAGTAATTGAAGTACACAGGACTGACTCAATGACGGCTGAGTAGAACTGTTTCAGCAGCTCCTGTGGCAGGTTAAACTTCCTCAGCTGGCGAAGGAAGTACAACCTTTGTTGGGCTTTTTTCACAATGGAGCCAATGTGATTGTCCCACTTCAGGTCCTGAGAGATGGTGGTTCCCAGGAATCTGAATGACTCCACTGCAGCCACAGTGCTGTTCATGATGGTGAGTGGGGAAAGTGCAGGGGGGTTTCTCCTAAAGTCCATAGTCATCTCCACTGTTTTGAGCGTGTTCAGCTCCAGGTTGTTAAGACTGCACCAGACAGCCAGCTGCTCAACCTCCTGTCTGTAAGCAGACTCGTCACCGTCCTGGATGAGGCCGATGACTGTAGTGTCGTCTGCAAACTTCAGGAGCTTGACAGAGGGGTCTTTAGAGGTGCAGTCGTTGGTGTACAGGGAGAAGAGCAGAGGGGAGAGAACACATCCCTGAGGGGCGCCAGTGTTGGTGGAGCAGCTGTTTGACATGAATTTCCCCAGTCTCACTAACTGTTGCCTATCTGTCAGAAAGCTGGTGATCCACTGACAGATAAAGCTAGGAACAGAGAGCTGGGTCAGTTTGGTCTGGAGGGTTGTTGGGATGATGGTGTTGAAATAGTTCATAGTTCATTGAAAAAGCAGGCAATTTGGGATGCAGCTTTAGCTGCAAATCTCTAGAGGCATCTGGCTGTTTTCACACCTGCCCTAAATTAACCCTGAGTTCAATTGCTTTACTTCAATGTCCTTCATATAACCTAGACCAGACTGAAACAAGCATTTTAACAACCACAAACGGACAAAATCAGCCAACTGATGGCCAACTCTGAACTTTAATCAAGATCGAGATTAGGTTAAAAGGAAAGTGTATTTTTTTAAATTTTCACCATTTGACACACTTTTGCCTTCAGTAGAATATAAAACCATTTCATTAGAAGTAAATGGTTGTCCTTTGCATACAGTATAAGTTGAATAAGTGTGGGTGTCCCACATACATGACCGTGCTAGCACGTGTGCATCTATAAAAAGTACACTTTCTCTGTTTGGCAATAAACATCACGTTTGTCCTTCTCGCAGACGACTTTAGGAACAGGAACAGAGCGAAAGAACAGATCTGAACCAATCCGTTGTTCTCTGGGCGTGACGTGCTCTCCATCCTTCAGACACACGGCCTGTCTGCCCTCCTCACCCCCACACAAAGCCCATATCAAGCACAACCCATCAGAAATGTAGAAAAACAGATGACACAAGAGTGCCGGTAATGTGACAGGAAAAAGCAGTTTGGCACAGTTTTTATTAAGACCTCCACTGAATCACTGCATTTTATTAATATGTTTCTCACGCAATGAATTTTGAATGGTAAATGTGCGTTTGCAACTGTACATATGCAACTTTAATTTTTTGTTCTTGCTGTGCTTTTATTTTGAAATTTGAACTTCAATCATATTAGAGTGGTGATGCTTTATTCTACATAATAGCAGGTCACATTATCAAATAATCATGCACCAAATAAATAAATAAATAAATAAATATAAACAGGAAAAAACTAATGATGGGTGACAAATAAACCAGCAGATAATGCTGGAAAAACTATTCCAAAATAAATCAAGTTAAGTTTCTGTTTCTGTTTGAATGATTCAGAGTGAATCACTAACCAATTCAGGTTATTTTTATTAACCTCTATGTTAAATGAATCACTGAAAAATGATTCAAGAATGATTAATTTGAGAAATTTACATTAGTTTTATTTTAGTATTATTTATATATAATTAGAGTGTTTATTAATATTCTGAAATATTTTGTTTTTGTGTTTATAATTAAACATAGATTTAAAGGGTTAGTTCATCGAAAAATCTAAATTATGTAATTAATAACTCACCCTCAGTTCACCAAATCGAACTGAATCATTTGAAATGGTTCGCGTCTCCAATACGCATTAATCCACAAATGACTTAAGCTGTTAATTTTTTTAATGTGGCTGACACTCCCTCTGAGTTCAAACAAACCAATATCCCGGAGTAATTCATTTACTCAAACAGTAAACTGACTGAACTGATGTGAAGCGAGAACTGAAGATGAACACCGAGCCGAGCCAGAAAACGAACAAAAGACTGACTCGTGCACGAGTCAAGAACCGGTTGCATCGGTTTTCGGATCACCAGTAGTTCTCCGGACAGTTCAATTCAATAAACCGGTTGAAGAAAATGGTTCACCGGTTCTTTTGCGCTCGACGTAATGGCGTCATTGGCGATGATTGCCCTTGATTCAAGCCTTCGGTTTACCTGGGCTCATAACATTAGCACAGAATCAGTTCAGAATCAATCACCAAAAGTTGGTTCGGTTCAGACGCTCTGTGTGTCAGTCTGCTTCACGCTGAATCACACATGCGCAGTATCATCAGCTCCTCGGTTCTCGAATCGGATGCGTCTGACAGAAACGGTTCTTGACTCGAGAGCGAGTCATTATCTGGCTTGGCTCGGTGTTCATCTTCAGTTCTCTCTTCACAGCAGTTCAGTCAGTGTACTGTTTGAGTAAATGAATTACTCTGGGATATTGGTTTGTTTGAACTCAGAGGGAGTGTCAGCCACATTAAAAAAGTTAACAGCTTAAGTCATTTGTGGATTAATGCGTATTGGAGACGCGAACCGTTTAAAACGATTCAGTTTGATTTGGTGAACTGGTTCAAAAAGATCCGGTTACATCGAATGATTCGTTCGTGAACCGGATATCACAAACTGCTTTGTTTTGAACTCTCTCACAACAGACACGGAAGAGAAGACAATGCTGAATAAAGTCGTAGTTTTTGCTATTTTTGGACCAAAATGTATTTTCGATGCTTCAAAAAATTCTAACTGACCCTCTGATGTCACATAGACTACTTTGATGATGTTTTTCTTAATTTTCTGGACATGGACAGTATACCGTACACACAGCTTCAAAGGAGGGACTGAGAGCTCTCGGACTAAATCTAAAATATCTTAAACTGTGTCCCGAAGATGAACGGAGGTCTCATGGGTTTGGAACGACATGAGGGTGAGTTATTAATGACATAATTTAGAGTTTTGGGTGAACTATCCCTTTAATGTATGATTATTTCAGTTTTTGAGTAATTTTAGAAATTCAACTTAAAGGTATTTATGTTGGTTAGTTTCCAAGGCAACATTTCCAATTTTTAAATAATGTATTTATATTTTATTTTATTTCATACAGTATATCCATATCCATAAATGATTTTTAATAGTTATAGTTTTAGTAAACAATAACACTGATTTGACATCACTAGCTGATTCTAAACAGCTTACAGAAAATATCAGACACATGAAAACTGAATTATGTGTGTGTTGAAGTACACTCTCACCTCTGGACATCCTTCATCCCATTCTCCAGTAGGATGCTGGGGAACAAGGCCTGACACCTTACAGATTGCTGGATGCTGCTCTTCGCAATCCTCAAACTACCATCCGCCATCCTAAAACACAAGGAAGAAAGTTCAAAAAGGTCAGACCTGTTATGTGACCTGGTGGATGCCCAGATTTAAAAGTAAATACTACAGTTCAGACTGCTGTTTAAGTTTGAGGTTGTTTAAGATGGCCTTGGTTCTTTCCATAAGAACTGGAAAGCTTTATAATTATATTATATTATATTATATTATATTATATTATATTATATTATATTATATTATATTATATTATATTATATTATATTATATTATATTATATTATATTATATTATATTATATTATATTATATTATATTATATTATATTAGTGGGAGGGATTGGGTTAAACTGAGACAATCTGTAATCTTTTGCTTTTCATTGAATGTACCATTTTGTATTTATCTGGTTAAATACCAATAAAAATATTTATTCTTTGATGAATATAGAAAGTTCAAGAGAAGGAATTAAAAAAATAAAATAACATTTGTAACATTAAATGCATTTGCTGCCACTTCTGATCAATTTAAGGTCTCCTAGCTAAACCCAAAAGTGTTTTTTTTTTTAATTTTGGGAATTAATAAATGAATGAATGAATGAATAAATAAAAAATAGGCCTGCACCAATAGTACATTTCTGTCCAGTACTGACAAATCAATCATTATTTTCTAGATATAAATAAATTGCTGATATCAAAATTCTATACTATTTTCTATTTTGTAGTTATATTTTTGTAATAAAACTATTTATTTTGTGACATAGTAATGAGAAAAAGGTGTTTGAATGAAAGCTCTTAGCATCATGTGAATCGCTCTTGAAGAAGTAGTCATTCACATTCAAAAAGGTACTTTGTATCTATGTCCTGCAATAAAAACACCAATTAAAAAAAAAACTGCTGCTGACCAGACCCAATTTAATTATGTTTTTAATCAAAAACTCTATATTTAAAAATATTCATACAAAAACTGGTATTGATTTCAATCAAGCCAACTTTATAGTATCAAGCCAATCCTAGTCTTCTTATATTGTTGCTGATGGACCAGCCCATTCTATATTTACACACACCCCCATTGTGAGAATCTGTGTGTGTGTGTGTGTGTGTGTGTGTGTGTGTTTTTAATAACCAGGGCCAGGAGTTCAAACTCTGGATGGGACAGAGCTGTTGTGCACTTGAGCAAAATTTAGGACATGTCCACATTCTTCTCTTCACAGTCCATGCTGACCCTCAAAGAAACAATTAGTCACTAGTCTCTATCTGACAGAGGAGGGCTGGAAAATGACACACGTTTTACGTAATCCTGGCTTTTATATACTGGGCTGAAGCTTTAACTAGACCAGACTTGAGAAAAACAGCTGAATGGAGAGACTGGGAAAAGTCAGACATGTTAGAGGAAGAGACAAAGAGAATTGGAAACGGTTGGATGGACGGACAAAAAAGCTCAAACGAATGAATGACCAGTCAGATCACTCATCTCTTTACCAAGCGGCTCGGCATGTGTTTGGTGGTTTTCTTACAAATGTTAGGCAAGGCTGACTCACAGGACAGACTCTGCCAGTAACCCTGTGTGGAGTTAAACCCCACACTGCTGGTTCTCCTGCTCCGGCGTGGAGGTCAGATCTGGACAGAAAGAGATGAACAAACAGTGAATAGGTTATTTAAAGGAAATTCATACTCACCCTCACGTTTTTCTAAACTTGATTTCTAACATAATTTAACTCCGGGTGTGTGTTCACAGTGTGTGTGTGTTCACTGCTGTGTGTGTGCACTTTGGATGGGTTAAAAGCAGAGCACGAATTCCGAGTATGGGTCATTATACTTGGCTGTATGTCACGTCACTCTCACTTTTACTTTTATTTCTTATAATATCCCTTTAATAGATGATACTCCAGGTGAGGATGGAGTACAATTTAAACTAATAACAGGCTTCCAGCTCTGGATGGCTCTCCCAGAGTTCAATGCAGCCTGACTGTGGCGAGTAGGGCGGGGCCGAGGGACGTGGGAACACGAGTGAGACCGGCGGTGGGCCGCAGGTGCCACTGATTTGCCCAATCACTGCCGGCCTCACTTGTGTTCCCACGTCCCTCGGCCCCGCCCCACTCGCCACACTGACATTGGAGCAAACACACATAGACAGGCTTTGTTTGGTTCCTTTAGTCAGATAGTATATAGAAGGTGCACAGTCTCATTCACACAAACACTAAACACCATCATGGTAACACATGTGAAACTGACATAAGGCAATAAACATTCATTAAACAACATTAGGTCTAACATACAACCCTAATATACAAAACTGACAAGAAAAAACTAAGAAGAAACATAGTTAATTCAACAAAAAACATCTCGGAATTCTGGGAACGTCAATGTACAATTATTCACTGTAAATTATACAGTCTTTTTCACTTTAAAAAAACGGTATACAACTGTAAAATTACATGTCCGGTACAGTTTTTCACTGTATATAGTAGGGGAACTACTACTAAACCATTTAACAGGTTTTTACTGTGCCATTTTTACAGTCTTTTACCATTAAATTCACGGTAATTGTTTTACAGTGTACTCAATATACAGTACACTACTGTTTAAAAGTTTGAGATCTTTTAATGCTAATGTTGATGTGAAAACAACTGTTCTCTATGTTAATGTATTTTAAAATGCATTTTATTCCTGTGATGCAAAGCTGAATTTTCAGCAACATTACTCCAGTCTTCAGTGTCACATGATCCTTCAGAAATCATTCCGATATGCTGATGTCACACAAACACAGATGTACAACTGTGTTAAACAAGACAGTTTTGAACTGAGCAAGCTAAAGCATATTTTCTTGTCATATCTAATATACTTGGAGATTTCAGGCCTTAGGGTTTTTTGACCAGTGGGAATAGACTTTCTTTAGGGGTATTATATAGCCATTTACATTCAGAGCCATGTTAGATTATAAATGCAAGTGATATTGGAGATTCTAAGGCATTCAGAGGTGCTGGAGTATCAGACAGGTCTGATAATGCAGAAAACAGATAGAAAGATAGAGCTGTTATCTCCAGTTTCACCTTCACAAAATGGGGCTTGATATTTCAGAGTTCTCAGAGCTGACAGGGCTGAGGGTCTTTTGTGGGCATTGGCACGAAAGAGCAATTGAAGATACGGGCCAAAGACAAAGATATTCTCAGCCAGTCGAACACACACACAGAGTATTGTCAAACTTCAAATGGAGGTTATGCATTATCCTCGCCATATTTCTAAAAGCAGGAATATGCTTAAAGTATAGAATTTTCTTGTCTGATGGTGACATTTTTTATTTAGCTTATGCTGAGAATGAAAAAAAAATATGTTAAGATGCAGTATCTAAGGTGAATACTAGTAAAGTATGACACACTCTGATCATTTTTCATCTGCACTTTTTAAAATGTTAATAAAATGGCTTAATTCCTCACACAGTACCAACTAAAGATCATTACATGCTCTTAAAGTGGAAAGATTAGACTTTTTTTTATCATTGTAGATTTTGTTATTCCATGCAATGAAAATCAGTAGGGTCCAGTGTAGTTTTGAAACCAATTGTCTTTAATTGTATGAACAAAAACAGTGGAAACACTCTTTAAAAGAGTTTACCTGCTTTACTTTACCTGCATACCTCCTACTTCTTGAAACCGAATGTGTTCTATGACCTTAAATATCTCAGTGACAGATTAATTATTTGCTATGTGAGATCATAAAACCCTCTGGAACTGCATGGCACAACTGGGACTGGGATTTCTCAGAGGGCAGGCTTCAAGTATAACTCGTTTGAAGTAATGGTGCTTCATATAACATTATCCAGAGAAACAAATGTTAATGATAAATCCCCTGCTATGTTTGTACTGGCTACTGTATACAGGCCACCAGGGCACCATACAGACTTTATTAAAGAGTTTGGTGATTTTACATCTGAGTTAGTTCTGGCTACAGATAAAGTTTTAATAGTTGGTGATTTTAATATCCATGTTGATAATGAAAAAAGATGCATTGGGACCAGCATTTATAGACATTCTGAACTCTATTGTGGTTAGACAACACGTTTCAGGACCTACTCATTGTCGAAATCATACTCTAGATTTAATACTGTCACATGGAATTGATGTTGATGGTGTTGAAATTATTCAGCCAAGTGATGATATCTCAGATCATTATTTAGTTCTGTGCAAACTTCATATAGCCAAAATTGTAAATTCTACTTCTTGTTACAAGTATGGAAGAACAATCACTTCTACCACAAAAGACTGCTTTTTAAGTTATCTTCCTGATGTATCCAAATTCCTTAGCATATACAAAACATCAGAACAACTTGATGATGTAACAGAAACTATGGACTCTCTCTTTTCTAGCACTTTAAATACAGTTGCTCCTCTGCGTTTAAGGAAGGTTCGGGAAAACAGTTTGACACCATGGTATAATGAGCATACTCGCACCCTAAAGAGAGCAGCCCGAAAAATGGAGCGCAGCTGGAGGAAAACAAAACTAGAGGTATTTCGTATTTCTTGGCGGGAAAGTAACCTATCCTACAGAAAAGCATTAAAAACTGCTAGATCCGATTACGTTTCTTCTCTTTTAGAAGAAAACAAACATAACACCAGGTATTTATTCAATACAGTGGCTAAATTAACGAAAAATAAAGCCTCAACACCTGTTGACATTTCCCAACACCACAGCAGTAATTTGACTTTATGAACTACTTTACTTCTAAAATCGATACTATTAGAGATAAAATTGCAACCATTCAGCCGTCAGCTACAGTATCGCATCAGACAGTGCACTATAGACCCCCTGAGGAACAGTTCCACTCATTCTCTACTATAGGAGAGGAAGAATTGTATAAACTTGTTAAATCATCTAAACCAACAACATGTATGTTAGACCCTATACCATCTAAGCTCCTAAAAGAGGTGCTTCCTGAAGTCATAGATCCTCTTCTGACTATTATTAATTCCTCATTGTCATTAGGATATGTCCCCAAAACCTTCAAACTGGCTGTTATTAAGCCTCTCATCAAAAAACCACAACTTGAGCCCAAAGAACTAATTAATTATAGACCAATCTCGAATCTCCCTTTTCTGTCCAAGATACTAGAAAAGGTGGTATCCTTACAATTATATTCCTTCTTAGAGAAAAATGGTATATGTGAGGATTTCCAGTCAGGATTTAGACCGTATCATGTACTGAGACTGCTCTCCTTAGAGTTACAAATGATCTACTCTTATCATCTGATCGTGGGTGTATTTCTCTATTAGTTTTATTGGATATTAGTGCTGCGTTTGACACAATTGACCACAACATTCTTTTGCATAGACTTGAACACTTTGTTGGCATCAGTGGAAGTGCATTAGCATGGTTTAAATCGTACTTATATGACCGCCATCAGTTCGTAGCAGTGAATGAAGATGTATCATATCGATCACAAGTGCAGTATGGAGTACCTCAAGGCTCAGTACTAGGGCCGCTACTCTTCACACTTTATATGTTACCCTTGGGAGATATCATCAGGAAACATGGTGTTAGCTTTCACTGTTATGCTGATGATACTCAGCTCTATATTTCTTCACGGCCCGGTGAAACACACCAATTTGAAAAACTAGTGGAATGCATTTTCGATATAAAAAACTGGATGACGAGTAATTTCTTAATGCTAAATTCTGAAAAAACAGAGGTGTTAATTATAGGACCTAAAAACTCAGCTTGTAATAACCTAGAACACTGTCTAAGACTTGATGGTTGCTCTGTCAATTCTTCGTCATCAGTTAGGAACCTAGGTGTGCTATTTGATCGCAAATCTTTCCTTGGAAAGCCACGTTTCTGACATTTGTAAAACTGCATTTTTCCATCTCAAAAATATATCTAAATTACGGCCTATGCTCTCAATGTCAAATGCAGAAATGTTAATCCATGCATTTATGACCTCAAGGTTAGATTATTGTAATGCTTTATTGGGTGGTTGTTCTGCACGCTTAGTAAACAAACTACAGCTAGTCCAAAATGCAGCAGCAAGAGTTCTTACTAGAACCAGGAAGTATGACCATATTAGCCCGGTCCTGTCAACACTGCACTGCTCCCTATCAAACATCGTATAGATTTTAAAATATTGCTTATTACTTATAAAGCCTTGAATAGTTTAGCACATCAGTTTTTGAATGAGCTTTTACATTATAATCCTCTACGTCCGCTACGTTCTCAAAACTCAGGCAATTTGATAATACCTAGAATATCAAAATCAACTGCGTGCGGCAGATCCTTTTCCTATTTGGCACCTAAACTCTGGAATAACCTACCTAACATTGTTCGGGAGGCAGACACACTCTTGCAGTTTAAATCTAGATTAAAGACCCATCTCTTTAACCTGGCTTACACATAACATACTAATATGCTTTTAATATCCAAATCCGTTAAAGGATTTTTAGGCTGCATTAATTAATAACTATCATTTTGCATTATTGACACACTGTTTTCCTAATGAAAGTTGTTCAGTTGCTTTGACGCAATGTATTTTGTTTAAAGCACTATATAAATAAAGGTGACTTGACTTGACATGTAGAGCGTGTAGTTACTGGTCTGAGTGAGGGTGTACAGTAGGTGTGTGTTTATGTATGTGCTGACCTCAGCTGACCCTGTTTATAACCAGCTGGGTGACTCACAATGCTGGCTCCCAAATACATACCTAGTCCCAGTGCTAGTCGTGTTGAATAAATGTAAAGCATGAATGTAAATGTTAATGCACTGGAATGCTGCTAATCAGGCTGTTGGACGGACTTCAGAAACCACTGTGTCCTTCAGTGGGGGACATACTTGTGACATCCTGCTTTTCAGAGGAGAAGTCATGCAGCTTTACATCTGCAAGATTTGATCATTTTTAGGCTTTAATGGAAAATGTGGAAAATATTACCAAAACATTGAACAAATCACTGATTATTCATTACATCATTGTTTTTCTAGCAGTGGCTTTTGTATTTTAAATTTATGCATTTAGCAGACGCTTTTATCCAAAGCGACTTACAGTTCATTCAGGCTAACAATTTTTACCTATCATGTGTTCCCGGGGAGTCGAACCCCCAACCTTGCGCTTGATAACGCAATGCTCTACCACTTGAGCTACAGGAACATTAATGTTAAATAAATAATAAAACCCACACTATATTCAGCCAAGGTTACCAACATAATGAAGGTAGATGTTAACTGAAGAGTTGAACTGTTATTCACAAAAGGTTATGTTAAATAATATTGGGGCAAGTAACTTGTTACATCATTAATTTATCACTATGGTGGTCAAATCAAACATGTAACTTCTATGTCTGTTGTTTCCCGTCAGTTTTGAGGTTGGTCCGTGTCATAATTGTTTAACCATTTACATTGAGCTGATAAGGCAGATTTCATTGTATGCCTGTCCCTAAAAGAAAGAAAAAAAACCTTTACTCAAAATATTTAGTTCCTACATTTTACAGTTGTTTCCGATCTGTTGTGATGAGCATTGAGCAACATCCAGTGGTTTTGCTTGTGTGGACTACTAAGTCGCTCGCGTGCAGTGTCTGACAAATTGCTTTTTGTGTATTCATGCATTTGGCAAGAACGTAGCATCAAATGTAAGTGTTACATTAAAAAACAGATTATGTTTTTAACTTACTGCACTACAAACTGATTTAAATTCCACGAAAAGATTCGTTTACACTGCACGAAGCGTCATATATGAATTAACATAGGAATTACATTTCCAGAAAAAGTCTCATAAAATTTATATTTTATATATTAAATTACCAACACTGTAGCCTTACCTTGCATTTATAAAGAGGCATTTAGCGAAACAATGTTATACTCAACCTTTTTTTATAATGGAATTCCATCAAATATATTACAAAAAAATTCATTTGATCAGCAAAATCATAATCATATCTAATTAGAAAAGGCTCAGCCTCAACTAACCAATCACAAACATCTGTCACGAATAACTACAGAAAAACATTAGGATATGCTTAATTAGAAACTCTACATGTAAAACAAGAAGATCCAGTGTTGCCAGATTTAACAGTATTTAACAGTAAACAGGATTTAACAGTAAATTCACTGCGAGTAATTGACAGTCCTGCCCCCAGCTCACACACACACACACACACACATGCACACATGCGCACACACACGCACAGTGTCTCACTTGTACAGTACAAGAAACTAAGAAATAAAAATAATCGCTCCTGGTAAAAATAGAAGCCTACTTTCGGTGTTTCAGTAGCCCTAAAAAATATAAGTCTTCTGCTGCCCTGCGCTTTTGTAGGTCACATTTTTAAATGTTGACGTCGAGCTCCTGAATAAAGGATTCGTGCCCTAGGGATAAAAGATGGACAAAAACACAATTATTTTAAAGTAAATTGGGTCCTTAACACATTAAAATGAATAGAAAATTCTGTGTAATGCTTTCTTGATAATGTTAGCATACCGACTGCCATTTTGCTTTTGCCTTCTCTGCCTCAAACTTGGCAACCTCTTTCCGGTCATGGACTGAAATAAGAAACTTCCAGATCACAAGGAGCATAATGCCAATAATGAGGACAGACATGCACACGCCCAGAGCGATCAACGGAGCGCTTGGCGGCTCAGGGCAGTCTGTAGGAGAATTATACAAACAGTTACACAAACACTAAAATAAGTTAAACTGTATATATAGATATATATAGATAGATAGATATAAAAATTTGTCTAACCGTAAAGCTTGGGGTTGTAAATGATGCTGCCATGATCACTGTCCACCAAGCTGAAAGACAGTGGACAGTGGTCCTCACTCTGTAAGGTGCACAGTGTCGCCAGACTCTCTTCAAAATCTGACAATAAAAACATAGATTAACATAAAACCAAAACTGATCCTTTTTATTTTTTCTTTTATAAATGGTCTTGAATTATCAAAAAGAAAATAAATGTTTCTCTGATCACATATTGAATCTTTAATTTAAAAAAAACTATACAGTAGGTCCGCCTCTAAAACCATTTGATGACATCACCAAGACCTCTTCTATTTTAAACCCCTCCTCTCCAACCACATGTCCTATAATAATCCCTTTTCACAATCCACTCTACTCTTGATGGGTAAAATCAATTTCCTTACTACATTTTTGTCCTCAAAATGAATGCTAATATTCTCCAAATTCTTTTAAATATATACCATGTTATGCAGTTATGATATTACCCCTCTCAAAAATACAAACTCTTAATATCTCTTTCCTTTGTCTGTCTTGTGTCTTTATCAAAGACAGACAGTGTTTTGTGTTTTTTGATTGTCTCCCAGTCAGAGAGCGTATAGACACACAGCACCAGTGGCTTGTGATCTCACGGTTCATATAATAGGCTGATCTTGTATAGACACTCGAGGGTTTTGAAACCCAATGGTCCCCGACAATAGACTCTACACACAACAAGCTAAGGAGCATGTTTCCTTTGTGAAGTGTCAAGAGGGACAATCTAAAGGATTTCTGCTTTGTACATGCATAAAGGAGACTATGAAGACAGATTTTGAGCCGTTTTAACATTTAATCCATTAAACGTAATAGTATCTATTTTCATGTTAATAGTTCTTATTTTGTATCTATTCTATTAAGTACTTGTACTTACGTATTCATAAGCTACGTGTGCTTATTCTTTAGATTCTAGTAACTTTGTAAAGATACTAGTACTTATAATTAGATACTAGTAATTATATGAGTTGTGACTAGTAGCTATTCTACTGTTACTACTAACATACTATTTCAGATTTTTATCATTTGTACTAGTCCCAATTGCAATATATACTAGTCAGAACAGAAGAGTTGATATCTGAATGACCGATCCCTATAGAAGTCAACAGCAAAAATTTGAAATGTGTTGCTAGTAAGGAATAGTTATAAATAGTTAAGTGCAGCATAGTTACTAGTCATTATTGAAATAAGCACTAGTATCTAATGAATTGTACCAGTAGCATAAAAATAGATTAAATTAAATTTATGCATTAAGGAGACGCTTTTATCCAAAGCGACTTACAGTGCATTCAGGCTATAAATTTTTACCTATCGTGTTCCCGGGGAATCGAACCCCCAACATTGCCCTTGATAAAGCAATTGAGCTACAGGAACACTATGATAGCACATTTTATAGATTAAAACATCTTGCCATAGAAGGTATAATATAATTTTCTATGAGTCAGAAGACTTTGAATATACAGGTTTAGAATGACATGAGGGTAGTAAATAATGCCAAAAAGTTACCTTGTGACCACTGATAAATGGACACTGCAGAGAACAAAACAAAAATGGACTCTGACCTGTGGAATTGCTGACAGTGACATGTAGGGAGTTACACTTCACGGCACACTCGTCCAACGGGTCCTTAGCTTTGAGGTAACACTCCACACAAGTCCTGTGGGACGACCCACAATGATTCAAACCAGGTTGTAGCCAAAACAAATGACTTTAAATGCTGCATATTCATTATGAAACTCAGCTTCAGTCACAGATGCACATGGATGTCTTTACCTGGGTAAGCTACAGATATCTCCACAGGTTGAGCACCTTTGGCACCACTCTCCTGAGGCTCCGGGAACGCTACACTCACACTTCCCACATACACACTTGCCCCGTCTGCTGCAGATGGAACCATCTGGAGACATGCATGAGTTTTTGCTGGTGCTGCAGTTACAGAACTCTCCCATCCAACCGCTGTGACACACACACTCGCCACATTCACATTC
This sequence comes from Carassius carassius, assembly GCF_963082965.1. Lineage (NCBI taxonomy): Eukaryota > Metazoa > Chordata > Actinopteri > Cypriniformes > Cyprinidae > Carassius > Carassius carassius. Next base: position 13,320,265 of record NC_081792.1, read on the forward strand.
CCCGTGACCTACACAAACACACATACAGGAAATTAATATTTTAATTTAGCATAGAAGCATTAAATAGATCAAAAGTTACATTTTTCATTAATCAAAGAATCCTGAAAAAAAAGTATCACAATTTCCACAATAAAATCAAGCAGCAGCAAATCAGCATATTAGAAAGATTTCTGAAGGATCATGTGACACTGAAGACTGGAGTAATGTTGCTGAAAATTCAGCTTTGATCATAGGAATAAATATATTCTTTTTAAAATAAATTTAAATTGAAAATAGCTATTTTATATTTCACAATATTAAAATTTTTACTGTATCTGTAAATAAATTCTGACATGGTGAGCATATGAGATACAGCCTTTGTTAAAGTAATGAGATATTAAAATGTAAAAAAATAAATAAAAATGTTTAATTAATAATAAATCAGTTTTGTGAGTTCATTAATTTGTTATTAATTATATAATATATTGATTAATTAATAAAAAAACAATCAGTGATCAATATTTGCTGAAAACATTTCACTTTTAAAGGGGTGCTATTAGTTAGTCTGTAATGTTGCTGTTTGAGCATAAAAAATATATCTGCAAAGTTACAAAGCTCAAAGTCCAATTCGAAAGGAGTTATTTTATTTAACAGAAATCACTTTTCAAAAACTACAAGGAATGAATCGTTTGGACTACAATGCATATTTTCCGGGATTTGCAATATCGCAAAGATCGACGAATAAAACGAGACCTGGTTGAGCTGCACTAGACAAGGCAACGTCTGAGACGCGCTAGTGTTCCCAAGACAGATGAGTTTAGAGTTGTTGCAATCACCCTGGTTTAAATCATGCTCAAATTTATTTGATTTTGACGCAATATTAAAACTGAAGCTTGCAGCATGCAGCTATTGTAAGAGGCAGGACATTTCCAACCAGGCACCGAGTGCTGTCAGTCACAACACACTATGGCCCAGCTAACCAATCACAGCACATTTTGTATTCCAGAAGGCTGGCCTTCATATTTGATACAGGAACCATTCGAGCCGTTCATGCCACACTAGAGAGAGAGGTGTTGTAATAATGTAAAATATGTGGGAAATAATGTGTTTTTCGAACAACCTTGTATGAGAGCCTGTTCTAGTACACCCCCAAAACAAAAGTCAAGACTTTGTAAAAGAGCATAATAGGACCCCTTTAAGACAAAAGCTTCAAACTTGAATTCTCCAATGGTAAGAAAATTCCTTATTTTAAAAAAATATATATATATGATTATCACGCTATATTGACAGCCCTAAAGTAAATATAAAATCCTCACATTGCACACTAACATCGATATGTAAATAAATACAAACATGGGATGGCCATTTTAAACCCTTTGTCCCATATCCTCCCGAGTACAGCAACTGTTGTGGCAATTATCAGCGTGTTATTCTTTCATTAACATTCCACAGTGCAGGAGTGGATCAAATATCCCTCCCACTCTGTCAGCAGGTTCTTTTCCTCCACTCAAACCTTGAGACAGGGTTACACTGGGTACTGACCTCCGCAAAGCTCTCCTCTGAACCTGAGGCAGGAAAAGTTGTCGCACTCGCAGTATGGCCCATACACACGACCGAAACTAGACGGGTGACACACACACTGTCCGCAGAAACACTCGCCCTGGCCGCTGCACATCTCTGCACCTTCATGTGCCCTGCCACACACATCGTACATTAAAATATGTAAGCATGCCTCGCAGGAAACACTCCATGATGCTTGTTCTCACCTGCAGTCACTGATTTGTTCTTGACCCTCTGTGCATTCACACTTCGGCCCCACAAAGCCTGGATCACACACACAGGCGCCACACTCCAGCGCCCCGCGGCCTCGGCTGCAGAAGGCACTGTTCACTTCAGGGGTTTGATGACAGTGACACACACACTGAGACTCTAGTTCGATCTCCAGAGCATCTTGGAAACCCACAGGCCGCAAGGAAAACCTCCGTAGACCGGCAAGACAGCTTTTTAACTCAACAGTAACATTAAAAGATACCTAAGTGAAAAAAAGATAATTCTTGTTTGAATTTCTTTGAAAAATTGAGTATGATTCAAATAAAGCTGTTATGTACAGCACAATGAGAGCAACAACCTATTATAACATTATAATCATTGCATTTTATATATCATACTTGCGTGTGACAGATTTGTTATTTCATTGAGCAGATACATATTTTTATTTTTTGCTTCAGTCCTGTTTTAATCTAACAGGGATGCATTTCTGTAAAGGATGACTGAATGAAGTACTGACCACATCACCAGCTTTGACATTGGAGCATTTTTTACATCCGGGGATGATGGTCCCATCCTGACAGAGTGCTGTGAAGGAAATCTGCAGACCCTCAGTGTTGCCCAGAACCTCCAGATCGATCTCTGACCTCAGTTCCTGTCAATTAAACAACATACACATAAAAGTCCTGTGTGAAGATTAAGATTTGTAAAATATTTTAAATGTAAAAACTAATTGAAAATAAACCTTGATGGGGTGATTAGGACACACTAAAAAAAACTAAAGTAAACAAAACTGAAACAAAATAGAAAAACTAAACACAAATGCAAAATAAAAAACAGAGCAAAGCACAAAATAAAACAAATAAATAATTTAATTTGTGAGATTAAGTAGAGTGACATGAGAGATATTAAACTAGCACAGCTATTTAGAAAATCATGTTTAGTGGTCATTATATAATGCTGTATTTATGTAAATAGCTTATTTACTAGGGTTTGTCACAGACTTTACACTACCATAATACGGCACCATGGTGGGCCTGTGTCAGGTAGGCAGGGATGTGCAGCCCTCAGGTAGTTTGTGGAGGGGCGTAATAAAAAATTGGAGTGAAGGCAGAGGTAAGAGAGAATGGGGGATGGAGAACAGAGATGAAGAGATCAAACAACAGCCGTAGAACAAGTGCAAGCATGCTCTGTGAACACAGCGATTCTCAAGAAAATGAGCAGAGGGGGTTAAAGGAAAAGGTGAACAGATGACAAATCTGCATGAGAAATAATTCTGAGAAAATAATCCTCTCATACTCAATTTGGTAATTTATTCATTAATCATTTGGTTTCTTCTTTTATTCATTTCCTCAATGATTAACAGTGTGTGTGTGTGTGTGTGTGTGTGTGTATTGGCCAACTCAGAAATTTTATTTGCCATGATCTTGATATATATATATATATATATATATATATATATATATATATATATATATACAGATAGAATTCAAAGACTTTCTATTACTATATCGCTCAAAACCTCGTCTGTGTCAGTTTGTTAATTAACATTTCCTTAAATCATTAAAATATGCAAAGCATAAAAATCACGTGCATGACCATTAATTTAGACTTCAATATTGCATGTTGGTTGGTGGATTTTTTAACTAGCAGATGCCAAAAAGTATGTGTTAATAGGGTGTTGTCCAATGCATTGTTGCCTTCTACTGGTACCCCACAGGATTATGTTTTGTCCCCCTCTCTTGTTTTCTTCATATACTGATGATTGTCAGAGTGTTTTGTCAGAGTGTCAGAGACACATTATTAAATTTGCAGATGATTCTGTGATTGTGTCTCTCCTCATCGAGTCAGATGGAAGTCATGGTCCAGTAGTCGATTATTTTATTCAATGGTGTAATGCTTCCTTTTTAAACATTAATGCTTCTAAATCAAAAGAGATGTTCATTGACTTTCCTAAGAATAACTTTGTACCTGTGCTGCCTGCCATCATTAAGGCACATCAGGTAGAAGTGGTCAAAGAATACAAATATTTAGGCACTGTATTTTATGATAAATTAAAATTTGAGGCAGAACTGATATGATTAACGGGAAAGCTCTTCAACGCATGTATTTTCTGAGAAAAAATTTGAACTTTTCATGTGGATGCTTCTTATATGAAGATGTTTTATACTTGTTTTATTGAATCTATTTTAAGTTTAAGTTAAATAGTATAGTTAAAATGTACAGTAAAATAGTGGGGACTGATTTAAGGACTATCACACAAATGTATGAATATAAGGTGACTAAGAAGGGCCAGTTAGTCCTTACGGATGTCACCCATCCATTGTGATTGAATTTCAACTGCTTCCTTCTGGCCGGAGATTTAAACTGGTTTTTAAAAGACTTATTATAAATGTGTGTTTTATGTGTGTAGTGTTGCTGTTGTAAGTGCATGTATACTGCTGTCTACATATAGAATTGCCTTTTAAGGACAATAAAGTTAAGTAAGTAAGTAACACTCTCACATTACTTGTTAAGACTAAAATGCATTCTTGTACCTTATATGAGGTCATGATGAGTTCCAGAATGTTCCTTGAATCGGATGCCAACACCCCCACAGTAGCACCAGGAATCAGACTTGCATAATTCTATCAAAAAGGCAGAAGGTGGTTAAACATCAACTACAAACTCCTGGAGAGTAGCCACAGAATTTGAGATGTGGAAGAGCGATAAGGAGAAATGGAGGAAAGACGAAAGAAAAGGAGAACTCAGAAAACATAAAATATTTGTCATGAGAGGTCGGTCTGGGTGATGTGATAAAGCCTGTGTTTGAACATGTTGTAAAGAGAATTGAACACACTAGTGATTCATGCTGTCTATTCACACACTGATATATCTTTCTTCACAGGTCCTCTCAGGTTCCACACATGCCTTTTTGTTTGCCTCATAAATGAATAAACATGGGAGAGAAAAATCCCTTGCTCTTTTCTCACCTCATAGTTCTGTCTCTGATTTTCAGTCACAGCGAATATGAGGAGGATATTGTTTTCAACCAGTTTGTCGATAAGCTGCCCTAATGTTGGATACTCCTAAATATAGAGGACAAAAGTACCAAAAACATGACATCCAGTCAGACAACAGATTCACAAAAAATACTACAGGAGACAGAATGGAACTACGTTAATTTGTTTTAAAAACCATTATTCAATTCATTTAGGTTTAAAATAAAATAATTATACAAGAACTACTGTTTTGGACTTTGTAAAGGAATATTCTAGGTTAAATACAACTTAAGTTATATTTATAGCATCTAAATACTCTGAATCATTACTTGACGTTTTCACAAAATTATAAGCTTTCTTTTCTTTTCTTTAAAAAAAAATTAATTATAAGAGAATGCGAAGGAGAACTCAAAGTTTGTACATCGGAGAAATGGCTCTTTGTGTGGGCACCGAACTCACTGTGTGAACACTCAGTTGAGTTCTTATGCATCTGTTTGAATGCTTTAAATGACAAGGCTTAAAACCACATGCAAATGATACGCTTTAGTGACGATGCGCAGCAGTGGCCCATCAACTGTCGTGGTACCCTATTATCATCACCACCTTTCACCCCACTAGCAATGGCCCTGGTTTCATTTAAGTCAAATGACAACAAGGCTGTGAAAAATATTGAAAATGTGTTACCAAAAACTACATCTATCCCTCACAGCCTCTATTTTTATTTGTATCAAATTAATCATGTATCAGACTTCACCCTACCAGTTGGGCAGTCATGGAATACTCATTGCTGTCATCCAGGTAACACTCTCCGTCATTGGGGACAACGATGCCGGACATTTTGCTGTCCATCCCAAAATGAGAATCTGCATCGCTCACGAACACCAGCAGCTTCATGGAATTGTTCTGCCAGCCAATCCTGTCCTGCGTTGAGAGGGACGTTTCCAGAAGTTGGAACAAAAAAGCATCCCTCCATAAAAGCAAAGGATTTCAAGGGAGTCTGTGGAAACCCACTCACCCCGCACACAGCAGCCTGCATGATGGCGTCAAAACCGCCCTCTGGAACGTCGATGTTCGCCGATACCTGCTGCTTTGAGATGATCTCATTAAACTTATCAGTACTGCTTGTTAATGACAGAAGATGTCTGTATCCAAATGTGGGGAGACATTCATAATCAACACTCCTGCAAAAGACAAAAGTGTTAAAAATGGGGTTCTATTGTCTGACACTGTCCCATTCATCTTATTTTTGGATTATACCGGCAGACCCTTTAGATCTGGCTAAGGTGGTCTATCATGGGAATCACCTGCAGGGATTGGCCAACTCTTCGTGTGTTATCTTGATGAAAGGCAGAACTGGTTTCTCCACAAAGGAACCGAATCCTAGTCTGAATTTGCTTGTAAGCTTAGCCATCTCTTTGGAGAGCGTCGATCCCAAGTCTTTGATCATTTTCAGATCATCAATCATAGACGCTGACAGGTCCATGAGGTAATAAATGTCCACCGGATGGTCCTCCGGTTCCTGCACTTGAATTTGATAGGTCAGCTGACTTCCTGTGGAGGAGAAATGATAAATAAAGCTCAAAATGGTTTACATTTTAAGATTCCAGTGTGGTACAAATGTTTTCCAGGTCAGAGTTATCTTTGGCACCCACTATAACCTGTAGATATTATGTAGTTCCTCTGTTGTTGTTTTCCTGTATCTGAATGACTAAATATTTCTAATCTTACCATCGGGGAAGTACCTCACCAGCAGAGGAGCAGCTGTGGGTAGAGAGAGACATTTCTTTGATTTTCAAATCTGTGTCACCCATTTCTATACCTGGCCTAAGCTGGAGGAGCAACTTCTGCGGTGCGATGTATGAAACATTAGTGTGGCTGGCACTCTTTCCTAAGCCTTGATCCTTCAGCACTTTGACATTCGTGACGGGGAACTCCACAAATTCGCCGGAGCATCCCTTCTGAAGAAGAGCCTCTGGTGTGTCGCATCTCTCATTGATTGAGAAAAAGTCGGTGAAATTCTAGATAAACAATCATGTTAATTATTATTGGTAACACTTTAGAGTGTTGCATAGTGACAGAATTAACTAACACTGTGATCCAAAATAAGCTGATTGACGAACCTCTCTTAAAAATATATTTTGGTGCTCCATGCACCTTCCTGAAGGCAATTTTTTAAATAAATAAAAAAAGGATGCAAAGAATAATGTACTATTATTGTTGCTACATTATATAAAGAGTTTGTTTAATGCATTCTGAAAAATGTTGAAAGCAACATCAGTTGTGTTACCTGTAGTGTGCACCAGGCGCAATGTGGCCCCAGCTGCAGACACTCGTCACAGGAGAGAGCGTTAAATTGAGAACACGTCCCTGTACACACAAAACAGCAGAGCGTGGTGGTTTGTGGATGCGGTTCGCTTTTCTCAATGCTACAAAGTTTCTCACGCAACATCAAAACCATAGAAAGTCAGCTGATATTTTTGCTGTCTGCCAAAAAGTAGTCTGGGCACTAGACTGAAAGTACACTAATAATTATTCTTAAATCAATGTATTGTTTTTCTTCACTTGCATTTACTGCAGCTTATTCATATTTTACTATTACAACAATAAATGCTTATGTATTTTTAAGTGAAACCAATAAACATAGCATTTGAGATGAACTGACACTTTTGAAAGTTCAAATATGCTTACACTAGAAAAAGAAAATGGGTTTGTGGTTCAGTCCCATTCTCTGTCTTCCCAGCATACACTGGGGCATGAATGGTAGCATTAATGTTTTTTTTTGTTTTTTTACTGTTTACTAATATATATATAGTTTTTATGTTAATTTTGTTGTCGTTATTGTCTTGTGATGTTAGGATGAATTTGTTCCTCTAAATGACAGTAGCCTAATTTGTTGACAGTAACACTTGTGTTTCATGTACCAAGTTTTAAGTCACATTTGAATGTGATTCATATTTTTTTAATCTTCATATAATGGATATTTATTTATAATGTATGTGACAGTAAAAAGAACTATTTACATTTCTCGGGAAAACACGACGTGACGCTCACAATATTAAACAATGTAAATGTACATTTCTTCACAGAACATTTCAATTGACAGAATTAATAAGTGTTGTTATATTGATGCAGATTATCAAAATAACTAAATTTTTAATAACAAATATATTTTAATTAAAATAATGAAGTCAATGGGCTAAATGATTACGTTTAAAGCCTGAATTTAAAGCTGAACGAGGAACGAAACTGCTCGTAGCCTATGTGTATGTGTGTGATTGATGAAAAATGTTCCTCAGTCTTACCTCCGACAGTGGCGAGCCAGAAGTGAAGGACAAGGTAGAGTAAAACAATCCCCATTAGTCCTCACGGTTTCTGATCACAGGAGAGAGAGAAAAAACACAGTTCATACTCACACACAAACAAACGCGGGATGCGATCATGCAGCGCGAGCAGGTCTGAGCTCACCTGGACAGTCAGACTCAGCGCGTGCGCTTACCTGCCCAACCTTACATGCACTTCCGTGCGAGCGAGAACACAACAGGTAAGTCACTATCTCACAACGGCAGGTATCTCTCTCAAATTCAGGTGTCACAATACAACCGCCTCTCTAAAGCTCTTGACGTAAGAAATGGTACACTGACTTAAATGAAGTAGCCTACGATTATCAACACACTTTAATATATTAATGACGTGTTAGTGTGGCACTTGTGGTAATGTGGCGTTTTCCACTCTCACTTATGGAAATATGGTTTTATTTGCCAAGTAAGACATGTTCCTGGATCAACATCTTTTGTTGATCCTGAATCAACATTAGGCTACTTTCCAAAATTACAGATTTAACCCAGTTCCTACCCCTAAACCTAACCTTACCCGTAATTTATTCTTAAAATCAGAGGGAAATTAAAATCTGTGTTTATGTAGGCTAATAGACAATGCATAGCCTAAATGAGCGTTCACAGCATCATGTGAATTATTCAGTGACTTTCAGTGTATTTTTTGAAATGCAATCTGTCATGTTTTTTCTTGTGTTGCCCAAATATCTCGTGTTAGCTATAATTTTAAACTTAAAGGCATTTTTATACAACACACAATATTTTTTTGTAAGTGTTTAGTGTACACTGACTAGCAACCTAACTGTTGTGGTTACTGAAACATTTGAAATCACAGTTTAAATGTATGTACTTTCATGAATTATAAAAAACACAAATACTTGTAATACTGTTTAACTGTAGTCTAACTATAACTAACTAATACTATAAGTATTACCTACTGTATTTTTTTTAATTCTTTTATTATGTGTTTTTTGTTCTGTTGCTGTCATTCTGTTGCACTGAGGAGCTTCTGTCACGAAAACAAATTCCTTGTATGTGTAAACATACTTGGCAATAAAGCTCATTCTGATTCTGATTTGCTTTAGCTTTAATTAGGGGAATCAGGGTCCCGTGAACCCCCATAAATAACACCCTGACTGACACTGAATGATCACTGGAGGCCCAAGGCACTGAACTGTTGGTTGCTAGTAGTCATTCCTGTTTGACTCTCCTGCCACAAGTGCTTCACTGTTTAAACTCCCATTGACAGTTGCCCGTAATGTCACGTTTGTATGTAAAATATCACCTGTCACTCATGTCGCCACACTTGCCACCCCTAAAAATGTATGATTTCTGGTCACATTTCTTCTACAAATAGCTGTCTGTGTGAAACGACAAATAAATGTTTATCTTTTCTTTCATTGCTTAGTTGATACATTGCTATAGTATTGCTAAAGCTTTTAAATTATATGAAATTAAATGTTAGCAGTTAATATTTAGTTTTCTGCAGTTCACTCACATTGAGGGACCTTTTGACTTTGATTTATCCATGCATTGCCAAATATCCATAAATGATGATCTTATTCGTTAACAAAGCCTGTGGGAATCCCCATGGCTTTGAGTAATATTAATATTTGCTGAGTGTGGTTGCATGTGGCACATTCCTCTCTATATGGCTGAAAACAGGTGTGTGTGTGTGTGTGTGTGTGTGTGTGTGTGTGTGTGTGTGTGTAAGCCACGCCTGACATTGGCTGTGAGGAGCCATGACTCAGTCTCTGTCTGAAGACCACAGAAGGACATATATAGATAAAACAATGTCAATGTTTAACTGGTCAGGTTCTATAAAATTAGCAAAGGTTTCAATTTCATTTTTATTTTTAATGACTAAATGTAATGATTAACATCCGATCATAAATTGTTTGGATTGCTACCAGTGTGAACAAGTGGATGAGGCCTCACAATAGATGTCATTGTTGTTGAAACAATAGATTAAATAATGGGTTGTTTTCATTTTTACAATCATAATTCTAGGTCAGCATGGAAATATTGTGTAGATGTTACTCTTTCATAATCTTAGATTTAATAGACTTTGTTACACAGTATATAATTTCAAAGTATCAGCTCTGTTTGTTCTAAAATTCATTTGGATCTTGGCAAATCTGAGGACAGTTTGAGACATGTGTGATTACTGGGGACTTTTTCCCCCCATGTTTTTCCATTTTTAACCATGTACTCTACATTTAATTTAATTTCTACAACTAAATTTTCAAAGATTGCATTTTACTTTCCTGAATTGTATATACAGTATGTAACAGGAAGATATACAAGAAAGATCCAATGCCTAATTCAAAAGCAAGCATTACTATGCACTACTCTCCCAGAAGGGTGTTATTTGGGACAGATTGTATAAATTTCTATTTTTATTTAATTATATTATTATTTGTTTAAAACGCCTCATCTTTCAGAATAAAGAACAAGGATGTCCACACAGGATCACATGATCATAAATGGCAATATTCATGACCACTGACCATCATACCCTTCACTAACAGATTTTTGAAAAGGATTTTGATTGATCACTTCCATTTAGAACAATGACATTTGGAATTTGACTTAAATGTAAGAAATCAGTCATGAAGGGATGGAAAGAGAAAGGTCATCAATTAAGAGCATAAATCTTTTGATTTATGTCTCAAGTACGTGTCCAGGGCCATATTTTCAATTATTTATCGAGACCAGCTTAAAATATGGTCTTGGTCTTGAGACAGACTTGAGTCTGAGTCTGGACTTGAGTGCTGCAACACTGCTATCATATCTTATCCTTTTGTATTGCATCCTAAATCTCTTCCTATCCCTATCCAATTCTATGCTGTCCTATCCTGTCCTATCCCATTCTATCGAACACTCTCAGAAATAAAGGTACAAAAGTTTTCACTGGAAAGTACCTTTTCAAACGGTACATTTTGGCACCTAAAGGGTCCTTTTTGGTATTTTAAAAGTGCATATTAGCACTTAAAGTGTACATATTAGAACTTAATAGGTACAAAATTGTACCTTTTGAAAAGGTTCTGCCCCAGTGACAGCTTTTGTACCTTTATTTCTGAGAGTTTATCTGATCCTATCTGATCCTATCCTATTGTACTTTTTCTTCCCATAACAGCAGATCAAATTTGGACATGCAGGACACCTTGCTCAAAGTACATTTTGGCTGTATCAGATTGGAGTAACTCACCCCTGAAGGCCTTGACAGCTAGCATGCTGTCCTCTCTCTCAAAACCAAAACCACAGCAGCAAGTGGGATACAGCGGTACTGGAGTATGTGAATGTCCGTCCGGCTGGAAGTGTTTGTCGGAAGCAATAGTACGCTCAAACTATCACAGCGGCTTAATGGAGCATGACGCCTGCCCTCCCTTCCTCACCCCTTTTTCTCACATATTACACACACTTTTCTGCCTGAATGACGGCAGCAACTGCAGTACTACACACACACACACACACACAGCGTGAAGCTTCTTCATTAGTGAGACAGAGACTGACAGGCCAAATGTGTGACTGTGGATTTTGTTGAATGTGTGTGCACGCAGCATGTAGGTCAGTGGGGTTTTCTGTTGTCTGTCAGACAGCGAAACTGATTCTGTGGCAAGTATTCACCATCATTGTCAGGTGCTTTTTTTTAGTTTTGTAACAGGTCTTAGCATGCCCAGTGCACGTGCCTCAGGTTTTGCCTACGTCAGGGCCTTATAAAAGATTTCATGTTAAATACAAGCTCTGTTCCGAGAATTTTGTGATCTAATGTTGACTACCACAAAAAATTAATTGTGTCTTGTCTTTGGATTACAGTGAGGCACTCCGAATCCGTAAAACTATTTCAGTTGTATAGCCACAAGATGTAAACAATATGCCTGTTATGATTTTAGTGTAAAAAAAAAAACTCTTGCTAACCTTTTCTGTGTGAAGGTAAATAATATTGTATAGTTTTGTTAACCTTAATGTAATCCTATAACAACTGAAAAAGTGATTTCAACACCTTTGCACCTTAAATAATACAAAATTGGCCCATTCACTTCCATTGCAAGTGCCTCACTATACTCTGGATTTTTGCTTTAAAAAAAAAAATAGAAAATAGAGATTTGAACAGAACAGAATAGAGTCAATTACATTTTTGTTGTAATAAACATTATGCCATCAATTGAGCTTGTATTTAACCCAGAGTTTTCTTTAATTTAATGCCCTAACAAGGACATTGGGAAAAGCAGCCAAGGGTTTCAGTTAAGAAAATTGCTTTCTAAAGATACTAAATTACATTTTAATGTAAATTTAAAAACACAGAAAGCGTTATGTGAGGGATAAAGAGATAGAAAATTTTAGCTCAGTACAAAAACAACTGAAGTCGGTAGAAATTCCCCACCATGTGTGTGTGTGTGTGTTCGCGCGCTGCAGTCACACTCACCAGAAATGAATGGCATAGATTCACTCCTCATTCTTCCTCACTGAACTATGAATGGAACGTGGAGAAACAGAGAGAGACAATGAGACACTGAGGGAAAATGTCTCTTTTATATAAAGTCAAAGAGAAATAATGTGGGCAGAAAAACTTTGTGGTTGTACTTTTTCACACATACAAACACACAGAGACTTCAGAAGCATTACAGACCTCTCAATGGTTTCAAATGAAGATAATTATCTTACAGTTGTTCAAAGCAAAACAAGATCTGGCATTTATATGAGCCTTTTCAAAAGGAGAACATCACTTCACATTACAACAGACTAACAAACCAGCCCCTTAACTAACCCCAATAAGAAAACTTTATTATTTTGTTTAATAAAAAATAAAATAATAAAATGTCTAGCAATTGTTTATAGTGATGTATAATACAATTCACAATACTGATTTCATGATATGATTTTCTTATGATTTTTATAACAAAATTTGATTTAAGACAAATTATAAATGAAAAGGTGTCCCAAAAATCCCAAATCAAATAAATAAATAATACAAATAAAATGAATCTCTTCATATAAACAAACTAATTTTAATCACGTTCCAAACAAAGATGCTGCATATACGCAGCATGAGTAGTTTTTGATTTAAATTAGATTTGTTGTTTAATTTATTATTTAATTAATGCTGATTTTGCACATTACCAGGGCCAATTTTGGTCAAAATATCTTACCTGGCTAGTTCAAAATGCCATCCAACACTTTGTAATACACTTTGGCATTTAAAATGTTTTATTTCTGGAATATGACAGCAAAATCAGTTTTGCTCTTTGACTGTGACAGTCTCTTTCCGTTGTGGGGTTCAGGATGTGGGTTTTGATTGACAGGGTGCTGTGGTGGTGATGGCAGTATTTAGACTAAAAAAAGTTTGAGACAGATCTCCTATCTATATAACACACACACACTCTCTCTCTCTCTCTCTCTCTCTCTCTCTCTCACACACACACACACACACACACATGTTAAAGCACAGACATATAGCCTACATCCACACACACGCTCGCACATACATGCACCTAACCGTCACACTCCCACCAGGACACAGGGTGTGTCCTTTCAGCTGTCTGGGGGGAGGGAAAGAGACAGGTGTACATGCTATTAAATGTGAACTTGTCATTAGTATAGATCAAGAAACTAACGTCTGACAGAAATAATAAGAAACAGGAAAGACAATGAGAAAGCGACTGAGAGAATCATAAAGAGAGAAAAAATACCATAGACACGCTTTCTTAGAATAGAGTTTGAGTTTGTGGTAATTAGATAGTGGAAACACACTCACATACAGTGAGAGAATGAGACACATGCAAGGTGCCTGTGAGTCTTATACATAATCTCCTGGATTTATGATAAAACCCTGCAGGCTGATATTACAAAGAGCCCATCGGCATGGGCACTTTCAGCTAAAGAGGGGTAAATCAACCTTCCAAAGAGATGACAGTGAAATGTAGATTCTTTGTATAAACAGAAATGTACTTTCAATGAAAGTAAAGTTGAAAAAAAAAAAACAAGGTGAAAGACAAAAATGCTGAAGATATGTGCGTGCTGAGCTGCATGGCCTACATAGTTTTGTGGCCTTAATTATAACTCCATCTGCTGGTCATGCCAGTAAGGCAAGTCTACGCTTTATTTTATTTTATTTTTTACAAATAAATACAATAATAATAATTAATTGTTAAAATATCAACACACAAGCAAATCAGTACAAATACTGCAAGGGATACGTGCTTGGACCCCTAATTGCATTATGTGTAAGTAGTATACTGTTACTTTTGGTGTACGCAACACTATTGCTACGGCGCTTTGAGTGTCTAGATGAAACAAATAGCGTATTAGGTATATTGAGAAAAGTTATTTGTGATTTGAGTCAATTAAAACTGTTCAAAAAAAAAAAAATGTTTTTTGATGATTAAAGATCTGACAATGCACCACTTATTTGGTGAAAATAAACCAAATAGTTCGCTCTGCTCCACAGCTAATGTCAGTGTAGTGTTCTGCTGTGCTGTACTCGAGGTGTCAGTGAGCACTAGATTGAGTATCAGCGCTGATGCTCGAGCTCTCGTCGGGTGCAGTGGCGCGCGCCTGTAATCCAAGCTGCTGGGAGACTGAGGCTGGCGGATCGCTTGAGTTCAGGGGTTCTGGGCTGCAGTGGACTATGTTGATCAGGTGTCCACACTAAGTTTGGTATCGATATGGTGCTCCTGGGGGAGCTCGGGACCACCAGGTCGTCTAAGGAGGGGTGAACCGGCCCAGGTCGGAGACGGAGCAGGTCAAAGCCCCCGTGTCGATCAGTAGTGGGATCGCGCCTGTGAATAGACACTGCAGTGCAGCCTGAGCGATACAGCGAGACCCAGACTTTTTTTTTAGGACACTGTTTATAATAGACAAACTCAGAGATGAAAACATTTTACAGTCAAACTCATTTTTACTTGGCAAAAACATGGCACATGTAGCACTTCTAATAATGCATCCATTTGGAAAAGATGTGAAATGTCGAGAAGTCTGTCCAAGATATATAATAGCAATTCTACAACCCGAGTTCCGGAAAAGTTGGGACGTTTTTTAAATTTTAATAAAATGAAAACTAAAGGAATTTCAAATCACATGAGCCAATATTTTATTCACAATAGAACATAGATCATAGGCGCCGATTTATGTTTTTCTCCGTGGGTGCTCAAGGGCGCACGCCATTAAAAATTTTTAAAAAATAGACTAGGCTATTCAAAAAATATTGCATTTCAGAACCTTAGGCTAATGGACAGCGGCCGATACAAACAAACACAACAGCGTCACTTCTCAAAAATACAAACAGGATTGGAGATGAAAAGTTTAACTGACACGTAACCGCTAATGCGTTCAGCTTCTTGGGAAATTAATGTTTTGTAAATATTGATTAAAAAACTATTGCGAAAGGACAGCGTTTCCATTAACCGATTGTTGCGACTAAAATAATGAGTTTCTGGGAATGTCTACCTCATTTATGTTTCGAGGTTTCTTTTGATAGTGGCATGGCTTTTCTTTGAGGTTTCGAATCCATTATTCATATAGGTTAAAAATATATTTTTTTATTTTATGTATTTAACAAAGAACTCGTATTCTGTCCAAAAGTAGGCTACTTTTGTGTCCATTAGTTTTTCCTCTTTTAAACCGTATATAGGCCTATACTTGAGCAGAAAAATGTTCCCATTTAAACCCTGTTACGAACTTTAAGGAGTCTAGGGAATGTACCGTAACATATTAACGTACTGCTGGGTATGAAATGAGGTGGAAGAACATGACAGACAAAACTTTGAAAGAGAAAAAATACTGGACGTTTATTCACAAAAAGCCAAAGCCACTAGATCCAGTAAAATAACAATAATAATGTGCGCTATGTGTATGTACAAGGTGAAAATGTAAACAAACAAACAATAAAATGGGAAAAGAACGAAAGCGGCGCCAAAGGAAAGAACAAAATATAAGAAAACAATCCTTAATCTAAACCTAATCTAACCAAAGCAAAATGTAGAAAATAAACCGAAATCTTCAGTGCAGGTTTTTTATAACAAATCTGTCCATTTTAGTCTGATTAATGATTAGTGATTACGGAAAGCAGTAAATGATTACATACTCGCACGGCACTGTATAGTGGGGGATGGGACGTTTTCAGAAACGCTGTGATTGGTGGATAAGATATGGAACATGCATGCGACTGGTTATGTCACTGTCACTGACAACAACATAACCAATCACAGTGTGGCAGACGCTTCATAGCGCCAACTGCAATGTTTAATTTTAAATAAACGTAGCCTACTGGCAGTCTGGCACTGGCACACGTGGGTGCTCATTTTCCGTGGGTGCTCGGTATTTTCCGTGGGTGCTCGAGCCCCGGAGCACCCACGGTATCGGCGCCTATGACATAGATAACGTAGCAAATGTTTAAACTGAGAAATTTTACACTTTTATCCACTTAATTAGCTCATTTAAAATTTAATGCCTGCTACAGGTCTCAAAAAAGTTGGCACGGGGGGCAACAAATGGCTAAAAAAGCAAGCAGTTTTGAAAAGATTCAGCTGGGAGAACATCTAGTGATTAATTAAGTTAATTGATATCAGGTCTGTAACATGATTAGCTATAAAAGCTTTGTCTTAGAGAAGCAGAGTCTCTCAGAAGTAAAGATGGGCAGAGGCTCTCCAATCTGTGAAAGACTGCGTAAAAAAATTGTGGAAAACTTTAAAAACAATGTTCCTCAACGTCAAATTGCAAAGGCTTTGCAAATCTCATCATCTACAGTGCATAACATCATCAAAAGATTCAGAGAAACTGGAGAAATCTCTGTGCGTAAGGGACAAGGCCGGAGACCTTTATTGGATGCCCGTGGTCTTCGGGCTCTCAGACGACACTGCATCACTCATCGGCATGATTGTGTTAATGACATTACTAAATGGCAGACATGGGGACTTGTGACTTGGTGACTTGGACTCAAGTCGACTCGAGTCGCTATTTTTATGACTTGTGACTTGACTTGACAAAAAATAAAATACTTGAGACTTGACTCGGACTTGGAAGTTAAAGACTCGGGACTTGACTTGACTTGAGACACGATGACTTGAATGACTTGAGTGTTAATCACATTATGTTTTCAGTTTGAATATAAAATATATAAATTATTTTTTTTTTAAATAAAATTGATTACTCAGCTGGAGCGCAGGCTGAGAATCGTGTTGTCATGACTGGACCAGGACACTATCATCAGTCATGCCCTCTCTACCTTACGCAGACCACGCCCACTTAGATCAGATATCACATCACATCAACATCTCAGCTTGAGGGTTACCGAGGGTCATCGCTTTTGTCGTCAATAATTCGCGCCTAAAAACGCGTGGAAATCGCTAGTTGCGCCGCTTTCTCCTTGTTTCCAAAGCGCTCGAACAGTTGCGCCCCTGAGGCGTCGAGCATACCGGTGGCGCACACATGGTGGGATAGGCCACATCGTGCTCGGCTTGCAGACAAGACTCTCGAATCTTATATTTTGCAAGTGCAATACCTTGTAATAGAGGTAATGACTTACGGATGTACTCTGAGAGAGAGATTGTGTGTGTGTGTGTGTGTGTGTGTGTGAGAGAGAGAGAGAGAGAGAGAGAGAGAGAGAGAGAGACACTCGTGCTTCACCTGATGAAGGAAACCCAAACTGAGTCTGACTCCAATCACAACCCCAACATTCAGAAACTAATTGACAAAAATCTGAAGTATAATTATGATGAAAAATGAAAAAATGAATTTGAGCTCCAAACCAAACTCCAGTGTTATTCGGCCCTAAACAGAACCACAAAACTGGCAAATTACTTATCACTCAAGCAATTAAAAGAAAGACAAATCCTTTCAAAATATTGACTCAGTGATCATGATTTGGAAATAGAGATTGGTAGACATAAAAGATCCTGGCTACCGAGAGAAGAGAGGCAAACACTGTGAGCTGAATCAAACAGAGGATGAGAAACACTTCCTTCTTGTCTGTCCCAAATTCAGCACTACAAGAGAAACATTCTTCCCACAGTTTGAAGCTTTGAATCGTTCATTCTTGTCTCTAAATGACTCAGAGAAACTACTCTATATACTTGGAGAGAATGAGACGGCAGTCACAATAGCTGCTAAATATTTATACACACCATACGAAAGGGATAATTTATTATATTCAACTGTTTTATTTGATATTCTTAATTGTATATAATTACTATTATTAATATTAGAAATATTACTTCTGCTGCTGCTATTTTTTTTGTATTGTATTTTATTGTAATCATATTTTATTCTGTATCTAAATGCTAAATTTGGCAATACTGTAACTCAAATGTCATGCCAATAAAGCAACTTGAACTTGAACTTGAGAGAGAGAGAGAGAGAGAGAGAGAGGAGAAATGTAAGAAAGTTTAATGTTGTATGTAAACTGTGTTTGAGGGGAAGTCGTGGCCTAATGGTTAGAGAGTCGGACTGACAATCGAAGGGTTGTGAGTTCGAGACTCGGGCCGGCAGGAATTGTGGGTGTGTGCATGTAAAGTTCTCTCTCCACCTTCAATACCACGACTTAGGTGCCCTTGAGCAAGGCATCGAACCCCCAACTGCTCCCCGGGCGCTGCAGCATAAATGGCTGCCCACTGCTCTGGGTGTGTGTGTGTGTGTGTGTGTGTGTGTGTGTGTGTGTGTGTGTGTGTGTGTGTGTGTGTGTGTGTGTGTGTGTGTGTGTGTGTGTTTTCACTGCTCTGTGTGTGTGCACTTCGGATGGGTTAAATGCAGAGCACGAATTCTGAGTATGGGTCACCATACTTGGCCGAATGTCACGTCACGTCGTGAGAGGGGGGGGGTGTTCAGAGAGGAGTCTGTTGGATGTTTAGCAGTTATTTGTTTTATGGACTCAATGTTGAAAATGTAAAACATTTCTGTTGGCAGAAGTGAAAAATAAATAATTTTATGAAGTTAAAATTTTGTTTGATTCCATGATGTATTTTACAATGCAAATCCAAATTATTTTAATTTACTGTTACTTATATCTTGTCTTTTAACTTTATTAAGATCAGATTCTGCAGGTAAAATTACAATAATAAGGTGACTTGACTTGGAATTGACTTGACTTACTACAGGACTTGACTTGACATAACTTGTGACTTGACTTGCCCAAGAAAAAAATACTTGGGACTTACTTGAGATTTGAAGGTTAAGACTTGAGACTTACTTGAGACTTGCACATGTGTGACTTGGTCCCATCTCTGCTAAATGGGCCCAGGAATACTTTCAGAAACCACTGTCGGTAAACACAATCCGCCGTGCCATCAGCAGATGCCAACTAAAGCTCTATCATGCAAAAAGGAAGCCATATGTGAACATGGTCCAGAAGCGCCGTCGTGTCCTGTGGGCCAAGGCTCATTTAAAATGGACTATTTCAAAGTGGAATAGTGTTTTATGGTCAGACGAGTCCAAATTTGACATTCTTGTTGGAAATCACGGACGCCGTGTCCTCCGGGCTAAAGAGGAGGGAGACCTTCCAGCATGTTATCAGCGTTCAGTTCAAAAGCCAGCATCTCTGTTGGTATGGGGGTGCATAAGTGCATACGGTATGGGCAGCTTGCATGTTTTGGAAGGCTCTGTGAATGCTGAAAGGTATATAAAGGTTTTAGAGCAACATATGCTTCCCTCCAAACAACGTCTATTTCAGGGAAGGCCTTGTTCATTTCAGCAGGACAATGCAAAACCACATACTGCAGCTATAACAACAGCATGGCTTCGTCGTAGAAGAGTCCGGGTGCTAACCTGGCCTGCCTCCAGTCCAGATCTTTCACCTATAGAGAACATTTGGCGCATCATTAAACGAAAAATACGTCAAAGACGACCACGAACTCTTCAGCAGCTGGAAATCTATATAAGGCAAGAATGGGACCAAATTCCAACAGCAAAACTCCAGCAACTCATAGCCTCAATGCCCAGACGTCTTCAAACTGTTTTGAAAAGAAAAGGAGATGCTACACCATGGTAAACATGCCCCGTCCCGACTATTTTGAGACCTGTAGCAGAAATCAAAATTGAAATGAGCTCATTTTGTGCATAAAATTGTAAACTTTCTCAGTTTAAACATTTGCTATGTTATCTATGTTCTATTGTGAATAAAATATTGGCTCATGTGATTTGAAAGTCTTTTAGTTTTCATTTTATTAAAATTTTAAAAACGTCCCAACTTTTCCGGAATTCGGGTTGTATATCATTTTGTCATTGTCATTGTTAAATGCAGACACTCTAGTGAGTTCTACTGTCCATTTCTGATAGGAAGGGGCATTCTCTGATTTCCAATTCCTGAGAATTATTTGTCTGGCAATCAGCAAACTGGTTTGGACCCAGGATTTTGTGTTTGTGTCTCTTATGTTGTTGTCTGTCCACCTAATATAAACAGTCTAGGACATAGTGAAATATGAAACTCTAAAACCAAGCAAATATGTTCATGAACTTTATTCCAGAACTCTTGCACTTTTGTACAAGACCATGAGCTATATCACTATCCTCAACCTGTAAATGTCTTTTTAGAGGGTGATAGAGCTGGAAGCTGATGAAAACCATTCATATTTTTGGCGAAGCAGGCTTTCTTTAACCTGGCAAAGACATGGAGGAGAGGTTGAGAGCCCAGCGGTTGAGAGGGGTCCAGAACGATGTTCACTGGGGGCCCGACCACCCCCCACTGAATGTGATTTTGAGGAGGCCCATAGCAAAATCAGCGCAGTGAAAAAACTCCTAGCAACGGCACTGAGAGCAATTATGGTTTCAGGCCCATCCACAGTTCACCACCTTGTATTTACTCCTATACTCTCCTTTCCTTACTGTAACCCGACTGAAGAACTGTTCTCCACATGGAGGTGAAAGTCACTGTTCTCCAGGCCATGGATGACGCACAGGGACATCACAGGAGACCAGTGCCAGGCCTGGATTTGTCATGCCAGAAGATTTTTTCCAAGAGTTTAGCTAATGAAAATATTTATTGTAATGAAGATGAGAACCTGTGACCAAATCCACAAGACAAGGTTGATGAAAACATAGAAGTGAGGTGAGAAACACTACAGAAGACATATTACTGTACTGTATTTTTTTCTTATCTAAATTTTTCTTATCTGAATGTTTGAAAAATCCATGTTGTCAGTTGATTATTTCATCAATAATTTTCAGATTTTGTTCAATGATTCCAGTGTCTGTACTTTTCTTTCTAGTCTGTTACAATGATGTATGAATGTGTAGAACCTCAATGAAAGCTGCATCACACATTTTGTACAACTATATTTAATGAATTTAAAAACTAAACAGTGAAATATGGGTATGTTGTGTGTGGGTGATCTAAAGTTCAGTTCAAAAAAATACTGAAACAAAATTAATTTATTAAAAAACAAAAAACAAAACAAAACAAAAAAGAACACAGGAAATTCACTTTTATTTTCAGAGACAGGTTTTTCTCCCATACAAAAACACAAAGGTGAGTTTCTTTTGTTGGTTTTGTTGGTCCACCAGTTTTGATAATCTTGGTACCACCAGAGGACTGAGATCCACCAGATGTGATGATGTGGGACCCACCAGAGGATTGAGATCCACCTGAGACAGTGATAAATCCACCTGAAGGACAAGAGAGAAAGAGTCATTAATGTGTAATATACAACATACACTGACAATTCTACCACTTTATTTTATTTTATTTACATGTGTGCAATATTTTAATATTTATTTAGTATGAAGTCAAAAACATGAAGACAAAGTAAAGCTTTCTACACTGAACAAAAATTAATAAATCATTCATCCAATTAAAAAAAATGGTAGGGTAATAATACACATCTATATTTTTTAACTTACATACTGTTACTTGCCCTGAGGGGTTAAAGTTAAAAAAAAAAAAAAAAAAAAATATATATATATATATATATATATATATATATATATATATATATATATATATATATATATATATATATATATATATATATATATATATATATATATATATGTGTGTGTGTGTGTGTGTGTGTGTGTGTGAATCATTACCATATTTTTAATTTATTTGGATGAATTAAACAATCTTTTCATTAAAACTAAAAATGAAACATTTTTTTTCCCTTAAAACCCTTTACTATGTGTGCAATTTTGTAATAGAGCATGCATTAAATGTCGAAACTAAATTATGTATTTGTATTGTATTTTGAGGAGTAAAACAACTATTTTTTTAAGCTTCCTTAATAATATGGTTGTCGATTCTACATTTATATTTGAGAGAGACAGATTATTGATTAAATTTGATTAAATGATAGATTGAGTATCAGCGCTGATGCTCGAGCTCTCGTCGGGTGCAGTGGCGCGCGCCTGTAATCCAAACTGCTGGGAGACTGAGGCTGGCGGATCGCTTGAGTTCAGGGGTTCTGGGCTGCAGTGGACTATGTTGATCGGGGGTCCACACTAAGTTCGGTATCGATATGGTGCTCCTGGGGGAGCTCGGGACCACCAGGTCGTCTAAGGAGGGGTGAACCGGCCCAGGTCGGAGACGGAGCAGGTCAAAGCCCCCGTGTCGATCAGTAGTGGGATCGCGCCTGTGAATAGACACTGCAGTGCAGCCTGAGCGATACAGCGAGACTCAGACTTTTGTGTTTGTACCTGCAGGTGGATCAGTTAAGATTATTTAAAGAATTAAGAATTCTGAGATATTGACATTGTCTCACTTTCAAATGTGTAACCTTTTTTTTAAACTAGATATTTTCAGTAGCTGCATTTGCTTCTGTATGTCTTGTCAAATGACTGGTCCTATATCGCCTCTCTCTGGAAGATATGTCACATTTCTGTTCATGTTCAACATCTGCATTCCATCACCAGCTGGAGGCGCTGTTTTACACGTTAAATCATAGATGTTTTACTGAGTTTTTCTCAGTTGCTTTACAGTAGTGCATTCCTTGAATCATTCTCAATATCTGTAAACCAGTGTGCATTTATCAAAACAATTCGTACAAACAGCACCACACAATGGAGCACATGCAAAAGCCTGTAACTTACTCAAAATATTGATTTTATGATGTGCACAAGTGACTAAATGACTGACTAAAAGAAAAACTGTAACATTTTAAATATCTCCTGACTGGACAGGCCCACTGTCTGCAAGCTGAATTATCATTTATTATTATTCAGTCATGTGTAGGATTTTGATTCACTGACTTTTTAAAAATTATTTACTCATTACAGAAATAGGAAGGAAAGATTGGACTATTACAATTGGCTTTAGTTTTTGTACAAGCCAAGCATCAGGCAGTGTTACTTGTTTAAGTACAGTCCTAAAAATGCCCTGTCACAGCCAGCTTTGTGGAAGAGCTCCATGTGATGGCCATCGTGGTCCCAGAAGATCCTCTCATGGTTCAGAGGTTCCTGTCACTGCCGCTCCGTGCCTCAGAAAAGCATCCTGCGAAGTTCCCAAACCCTGGTAGCATCTGCCGCTTTGGCTTTAGGTGGCAGAATATGTATTTGGTAATATTACTTGCATGTTTGTTCACCACATACATCATGGAGCAAATTGGACAATGTACAAACTGTTGTGATATATTTGTGAGTGATTTCCAGCTTACTGAACAAGAAAAAAGTGGTGTTTAATTCATCGGTTTTTGATTTTCTCGTGAAAAGTGAGCATTGTGTAGTGGAATAGAGGCAGATCTGAATGATGGGCTTGACTGCAGCGCTGCCTCACAAAACAGCAGAGAAAAGTGAGCATATCCCAGGAAGAATAAGTTATGATTAAAGATTTCAAATTCAAAAATAAATAAAATATATTCACAATAAGACCAGTAACATGGATTAAGAAAATACACAGGGTCAAGTCCCTGAGCTTCCAGTTAAAAGAGAGTTTTCTGTCACAGCTGCTTCATGATTTCCTGATGTTGTATCACCAGAACATGCATTAGTTTCAGTCACAGATGCTCCAGAGGTTCCTGTCAGGACTGCAGCCAGTGCTACACCTGACACCTCAGTCCCTTAATTCTTTTAATTCTTCTAGGAATATAAACAGCAAAGTTTGCCAAAATAAAATTAACGAGCTGTGTGTACAAGTGATAAATATATATGCAAATTATAAATAAAACAGGTAATAAACCAGCTAAAAATCCAAAATTTTAGTAAATGATTCATGTATTAACCGGTATGTTAATTTAGATTAAATAATAGTCCGATGTATTAAAATGAATAAAAAAAACCAGCAACATGATATGTTCAGATTGTTTGGAAAACTATTTGTGATGATCTGTTTGGAGATTAAAGCTTTGGAATTGTACTACCACACAAAAATACCAAAGACATTTATTCAAAACTCTGCTCCAGCTAATGTCAGTATATGTGTGCAATTTTGTTATAGAGCGTGCATTAAATGTCGAAACTAAATTATGTATTGTTTTTTGAGGAGTAAAACAACCATTTTTATTTAAGCTTACTTAATAATAAAGGTTTTCGATCTCGATCCCGTTTCGGTCTACTTTTATATTTGAGAGAGACAGAGATGCTTGTTCTGCTGTGCTGTACTCGAGGTGTCAGTGAGCACTAGATTGAGTGTCAGCGCTGATGCTCGAGCTCTCGTCGGGTGCAGTGGCGCGCGCCTGTAATCCAAGCTGCTGGGAGACTGAGGCTGGCGGATCGCTTGAGTTCAGGGATTCTGGGCTGCAGTGGACTATGTTGATCAGGTGTCCACACTAAGTTCGGTATCGATATGGTGTTCCTGGGGGAGCTCGGGACCACCAGTTCGTCTAAGGAGGGGTGAACCGGCCCAGGTCGGAGACGGAGCAGGTCAAAGCCCCCGTGTCTATTAGCTACCTAATATTTTATTGTGTCCTTTATAACAAAACTATGTATTTGTAATAAGTACTTGTTACTGCGCGCCCGCTCACCGTAGACTCGTGTACGAGACCCACTTGGAGCAACTGTTACACAGAGTTGTAGGAATAGCTCATATCTGGTCTCTTCATTAGGGTATTTTAACTTATTCACTCATAAAATATCAGCGCTTCAACATCTCTATTTATTTCTCACAATTTATTTACTACTTATGTATAATTTATTGTATTTTATCTGTTTGCTCGATTTTATTTTTCACATTTGTATATATTAAATTATTATAAATGCTGCTATATATTAATGTTTACTAATATTTATTATCTCCTTCCTAATACACCACCTTGCATATAGTTTGTAGTCCCACCACTTATGAAAAACTTAAAGCAATCAGGCTCTGTTTTAATCAATATTATTTACAAGAGCATTTTACCTGGTTCATTTGGACTTTTATGTCCTCCACAATCAATTTAAATCTCTAATGTCTACTATCAATTAATATATGTGATGTTAAAGGATTGTGTACTTTTGCTTGCACAGTAGGTATTGGAGGTTCTTCTCAGCGGAGGGGACTGGAGCAGGTGTAGAAGAGCTGTGAGAAGAGAGGTTATCATTGGAAGAGAACGGAGGAATTTCTTTTCTTTTTTGGAACTGAAGAAGGCAGTAGAGCAGCTCTCCACAAAGAAAGCGTATATTTGTCTTCCTGCTGATTCTGTGTTCTCATTAGTTCCTCTCAGTTTTTAATACTCTAGAGAGACTGGCTACGTGGCATTAACTATTTACCAATCTACAGATGTGATTTAACCTAGCATCACACTACTGATCCATGTTATGATATTTGATAAAGAAAAAATTATAGGATATGTACTGCTGGTTCTGTGTGCCACTTATGGGTTTCACCGGATGAGAAAGCGCATTCTCTAGTCTTTTCTGCCTCAGTTCTGTCATCAATGCTTCACATTTAATGCTTTTCTGTTCCTGCTTACTGCAAAAGAGAGAAAGCAAGAGTGAAATTACCAAGAGGTTCTTTAAAGAGCCACTCAATCCTGCATCTAGCTATTATACCTGACAGCACTACAGTTTTAATAAACTTATAACCACTGATAATCATCACATTAGCTTTATCACTTTGGCCCGGTTTCACAGACATGGCTTAAGCCTAGTCCCAGACTAAACTTCCCACTTGAGCTGTCTTAACTCAAAGCGACTTGCACAGATATATATTAAAATAGTCAAAGATTTAGCCCGTTCTGGATTAAACAAAGCCGATTGCAAGAGGAAGGATTATAGCTAGTCTATGACTAAATTGAATCTTAAATTAATCCTTCAAAGAGGCAGGTTTAACTCCTGCTTAGTACTGTTTCTGAGGGAGCATGGAATATTTGGAATATCTAAATGAAAACCAACATTCACAACAGAGGCCAGCCAGAGTACTTGTGGATAGGAGTGATCCATTACATTACTTTGATGACACAGCTTTTCAAGACCGCTTTCGTATGTCCAAGGAAAATGCAGTGGAGATAATATCTTTGCTTGAGCCTAGACTTTCCTGTCTGTCTCTGAGAGGAAGGCTTTTACCCATTTCTCTCCAAGTTCTGCTCACACTGAGGTTTTTTGCGTCCGGGACCTTTCACCGTGAAACTGGTGATTTGTGTGGTGCCAGTGAAGCAACTGTGTGTAGAATAGTTCACAAAGTCAGCAGAGCCATTTGTGAACTGAGGAGTCTTTACATAAAGTTTCCTGATGCTGCTGACCAAGCCAAATATAAAGTGCAATTCTATGAATATGGGCACTTCCCAGGTGTCATTGGCTGTATAGATGGATGTCATGTTCCTGTCAAGTGTCCATCAACCCCTGATGCTGAGGAGTACAGGAACCGTAAGAACTGGTTTTCTATCAACGTTCAGGGTGTATGCACACCTAATTTAGAGTTTTCAAACATTGTTGCGCGCTGGAAAGGTTCAACTCACGATTCAAGGATTTTTGTCAACTCTTCATTATGTGCTCAGTTTCAGAGTGGACAGTATAGTGGACTTCTACTTGGTGACAGTGGATATGGTCAGAGTAACTTTTTATTCACTCCATACATAAATCCCACAACAGCTGAGCAGCAAAGATACAACAGAGCTCATATCCGAACAAGAGGCATGGTTGAACGCATGTTTGGAATATGGAAAAATCGATTCCAGTGTTTACGTAATACACTTCGCTTCAGGCCAAGAAGATGCTGCAAGGTCATCATTGCTACAGCGGTGCTGCACAACTACCTGAAGCAGCGCTGCTGTCCTGATCCTCCAATGGAAGATGACGATGAAGCAGATGTGCCCATGACTGAGGCAGCCAGTGACCAACGAGGACTTGCACACAGAGTTGCTTTCACATTGCAGCACTTCAGCTAGATGAGATGTATTTCAATATGGAATGTATTCATTATGCCTTATTTTGCCTTGATAATTTTTGTTCTGTACAAAATTAAAATAGTGTGCAGCAAAATTAAAAAAAATTACTAAACCAATACTGGTTGAAAATGTAGTTTGTGGTTGTTTAAATACACTCAGTCATGAATATCTAAATGACAAAAGGTTTATTTTTTGTTTTTATTGTTTATACATCATATTGTTCACCATGGCTGGTAATCACAATTGCCTCCTTACTGTATCGTTTTTGGATCATACCTCTTTCTTCCAACTTCATATCCAATTCAACCTGTAGAATTCTCATTTTTATTTCATGTTCTTCCTTCAGATATTTCATTTTTTCCTCATGAAATTCTCTGGCTAACTTTTCATGGATGGTCATCTTACTTGTTCTCTGCTGAAAAGTGGTGGCAGCATCTTTTCTCAGGGATGCAGGAGCAGATGTGGAAGGCACACACTCACTGTGCTCTGGCTTTTCCAACCCGTTCAGATTCCTTTCTTCTGTGGGGAAAAACAGAGGCACAAATAAATTCACATGATCCTTACAATGAAAGAAGAATAAAAAATGACAGAGTGGAATATATGTACCAAAGGAAGAAATCAATTTCTTTCTAACATACCATTTGTGCTCAGATCTTCATCTGAACTGTTCAAGTGATCATCATCTGGTATACCATCCAGAGGTTGCTGGTGCTGTATTATTCCAGACAGCAAGTCACTCAATTCATCAGTTTTGTCTTTATTTGGTGGTCCACCACCAGTAGTAAATCGCTGTCTTCTGATCTCTGCATTCTGTCGTTTTAAAGCCAGTTTAAGGTTCTTCCACAGAGTCTATACAGGCAAAAATCATTCATTATAAATTGTCCCAAAAATATGAATATGAGAAATGAGCAATGATAATAATGAAGAAATCTCACCTGAAGTTGTTGTATTGTTCTTGTGGTTGCATTTTCATTTGCATTAAATTCATTGCAAATTGCATTCCAAGCACTCCTTTTCTTTTGCTCACTAGCAGTAGTGTGGATTTTACTTTCAATAACTGGATGGTTGGTCAAAATTTGTTTCAGTAGTGTTTTTTCATACTCACTGAAGTTTTTGGAACGAATTGTTTTTGCATCTGCCATTGCTTTGTGTCAAAATGTACACCGATAATAATGTTTTCTGGTCCATTCCAGGTTTTTATGAGCACCATCAGCCCAACGGCATGTGCTTATACTCAACATAATCAGGCCTATCCCAGGTGTTTTCATTTAAGCTTACTTAATTTACTCCAGGACTCTGTAGTCTCAGACTAACTAAGCTTATTTTAAGCCACGTTCATGAAAGGTACTTAAATGCCCAAGTTTAACTAGTACACATTAAGGCCTACTCCTGGCTTATGCTAAGCCATGTCTGTGAAACCGGGCCTTTGTGTCATAAAGACATGAGAGTGACTTTGGGATGACACCACAAAGTATCGTTCACTTGCAGAACGCAAGCTTCTGGAGAGAGCACAGAACTAGTGGGTTTAATTATATTGGTGAAGAGCCAGTGGTTGTCTTGTGGGCAAACATCAGTACCTGAATATGATACACGCAGCTATTGATAGCCAGTGCAAAATGATGAAGAACGGGGTGACATGGGCTTTCTTTTGCTCGTTTAAGACCAATCTCACTGCTGTATTCTGGATCAGTTGCAGAGGCTTGAGTGCATTTCAGAAGGCCTGCCAACAGAGCATTACAATACTCCAGTCTGGAGAGAACAAGAGCTTGGATAAGAAGTTGTGTGGCCTACTCTTATAGAAAGGTTGTAGACTTCTTAATGTTGTAAGGCAAAATTGCAGTTTGTTTTTTGTTTACTTTTGTTGTCCCCCTTAGGGAAATGTAATTTTGCAGCAGAAAGGTACAACACATACCGACAACATAATCTACAGACAACACTGTCACAACAAAACACATCACACCAATCAAATAAAGAATTCATCAAACAATGTAAGCTCACCAAACCAGGCGGCACCAATAATTCAATAAAAGACTTGTAAAATAAAATTATTTTGCCATTTTAGCAATATGGTCTGTGAAGCTTAGCTGACCATCAAACACAACTCCATCGAACTTAGCTCTGTACAGAAGTTGTGATGAAGTGCTGGGCTGGCTGAGAACACATGCAGTTCTGTCTTAGCAAGGTTGAGCTGAAAGTGATGGTCATTGATCTAGCCAGAAATTTCTGTCAGACAGGCTGGAATGTGAACAGCTATCGTCGGATCATCCAGTTGGAATGAGAAGTATAGTTGAGTGTCATCAGCATAGGAGTGATAGGAAAAGCCAAGTTTCGGAATGACAGATCCTAATGATGACATATAGATGGTGAATAGAAGAGGTCCAAGTACTGAGCCCTGAGGAACCCCAGTAGCAAGAAGACTTATAAACCTCCGCCCTCCAAGACACCCTTAAGGACCTACATGAGAGGTAATACTTGAACCACTGAAGTGCAGTTCCTGAGATGCCCATCTACATGAGGGTGGAGAGGAGGATCTGGTGGTGAACCATGTCAAAAGCAGCAGACTGATCCAGCAAGATGAGTACTGAGGATTTAAAAGTTGCTCTTGCCAGTCTCAAGCCTTCAGAAACTGAGAGCAGGGCAGTCTCAGTTGAGTGGCTGCTTTTGAAGCCAGATTGGTTGTTTTCCAGGAGGTTGTTCTGTGTGAGAAACAAGAGAGTAGGTTGAACACAACTTGCTCAAGTGTCTTTGCAATGAATGTAAGAAGGCATACCGGTCTGAGGTTTTCTAAAAGTGCTGGATTTAGAGAGGGTTTCTTAAGCAGTGGGGTTACCCAAGCCTGTTTAAATGCTGTGGGAAATGTAAAAGTGTGAAGAGAGGTGCTGATAATGTGAGTGAGTACAGGTATAACATACAAAGAAATAGCCTGACGGGGATGAATGGGGATAGGATCAAGCGGACAGGTAGGATGATTGGAAAGTATGAGTTTGGAAACATCTGCTTCTAAGAATGGAGAGGAGGAGTGAGAGTGTGTATTTGTAGTCATGATGTGTTTGTCAGTTTGTGGTGTGGAGAATTGGCTGCTGATGGTTGTTGTTTTATTTATGAAGAATTTTGCAAAGTCATCAGCTGTTAGAGTTGATGAAGGGGTGGGGGCAGAAAAGAGAAGGTTTTGAAAAGTGTGCAAGAGTCGAACACTTGTTAGTTTTGTTGTGGTTCTATGTCATTTTAGCAGTGGAGACATTTGCAGAGAAGGAAGAGAGTAGTGAGTGATACATTTTTTTATTTGCACCACTTCAGATGTTGAAAACTGAGAGGGTGGATGAAGTGAGGATGAAACCATATAGGATAGGGGAGATGGAGAGAGTGAGTGTACTGTAGGTTGTGTAAAGTGTAGGGAGTGTAGGCAGTTTGAAAGTGATGAGGAAATGATCTGAGGTGTGCAATGAAGTAACTAAAGTGTTGTCAGTGGAGCAATAGCGTGTGTACATACGGTCCAATTAGTTACCTGATTTGTGAGTAGCTATTGTAGACACTCGCTTGATGTTAAATGAGGCAAGCAGAGTGTTGAAGTCAGCAGTTTGGGCTTTTTCTAGGTGGATGTTAAAGTCACCAAGTAGTAACAGTGGAGTACAATCCTCAGGAAAGTTTGAGAATAACACATCCAACTCTTCCAAGAAGTTATCCAGTTGATATAGGGGATGATAAACAATTGCAAAGTGTATTTTAACCGGGCGGGTAATAGTAATTGTATGTGACTCAAATTAACTGTTAGTGATGGTAAAGGATCAAATTTCCATTAATTTGAGAAAAAGCAGACCAGTACCGCCTCCCCTCTCAATCAGGCAAGGGGTGTGGGAAAAAGTGAAATCAGTGGTGAGGGCTTGTCACGGTTGGTAAACCGTGATCTCTGGGTTTTTGCACTTTGTGGTGAAGTCTGTGTGTTTCGCGTCGGCACTGATTAGTTTGTGGGCATCTCCGTTAATTGTCATCAGCAGCAGCTGTCACTCATTACACACTCCCTATATATTGGCTTGTCTCACGTCTTGTGTTTGTGAGAACGTTGTTTAATGTCGCTTCCTCTGTCTGTTGGCTTCAGTGTTGTATGCGTTTGGATGTCCGTGTTTTCCCCAGAACCTCATCCACTCTCCGCACTTTCACTCAGCAACAAAGACTTACCTTCGGCTCTATTCCCCGCAGTTCCTGTGCCATCCTCTCCTGCTGCCTTCTCAACATCATCGACCCTCCTTCAGGTGAAACTGCGGTGGAAGAATCACTCTCACGACTGTCACGCCCTTCTGGACTCCGGAGCCGAAGGTAACTTCATCGATTCATTCCTCGCACATCACCTAAACATTCCTGTCCTGCCTGTGTCTCTCCCCATCCAGGTCACCGCACTCAATGGCCAGGAACTGCCTCACGTCACACACCACACAGAACCCATCACGCTACTCACTTCTGGCAATCATCGCGAAACTATATCCTTTTTTCTCATGGACTCCCCTGTTGCTCCCATTGTGTTAGGTCACCCCTGGTTAACTAAACATAATCCACGAGTGGAGTGGGGTTCCAACACAGTCACATTGTGGAGTGAAAGTTGTCATGAGTCTTGTCTGGTTTCTGCTTGTCCTGTTGTCCCTGTTTCTGTCTTTCAGAAGGAGAACATGGTATTGCCAAACGTGCCCTCAGAGTATCTGGACCTGAAGGAAGTGTTCAGTAAGTCCCGTGCTGCTTCTCTTCCTCCGCATCGTCCCTACGACTGTGCCATAGATTTAGTGCCAGGTAAGTCTCCGCCTAAGGGCAAGTTAAACTCTCTTTCTATTCCTGAGAGGGAGGCCATGAAGAAATACATTTCTGATTCCTTAGCATCTGGGTTCATCTGTCCTTCCTCTTCTCCAGCGGGGGCGGGATTCTTTTTTGTGGGTAAGAAGGATGGTTCTCTGCGACCTTGCATTGATTACCAAGAGCTGAATAACATCACGATAAAGAACACCTATCCATTACCACTCATGTCTTCAGCTTTCGAGAGGTTGCAGGGAGCATCTGTATTCACAAAATTGGATTTACGTAATGCTTATCATTTGGTCCGCATCAGGAAGGGGGATGAATGGAAAACCGCCTTTAATACCCCCAGGGGGCACTTTGAATACTTGGTGATGCCGTTCGGGCTCTCCAACTCGCCCGGGGTTTTCCAAGCACTCGTTAATGACGTGTTGAGAGATATGGTAGATCAGTTTATATATGTTTACCTGGATGACATACAGATTTTTTCTTAATCTCTCCAGGAACACGTTCAACATGTCAGACGAGTGCTCCAGAGGTAACTTGAGAATGGGCTTTTTGTCAAGGCGGAGAAATGCGTATTCCATGCACAGTCTGTCCCCTTCCTAGGGTATATCCTCTCGTCCGAGGGAATACGTATGGACCCTGACAAGATTAAGGCTGTGATAGATTGGCCATCTCCAGATTCCCGTAAGGCCCTACAGCGGTTTCTGGGGTTCACCAATTTCTATCGGCGTTTCATTCGCAATTTCAGCCAACTAGCCTCACCTCTGACAGCCTTGACCTCTCCCAGTACTCCGTTCAGGTGGTCGGACGCAGCTGAGGCTGCGTTCACTAACCTCAAGAGTCGCTTCGTTTCGGCTCCCATCCTTGTGGCCCCTGATCCCACACTGCAGTTCATGGTGGAGGTCGACACGTCAGAGGTGGGGGTAGGAGCAGTGTTGTCCCAACGTGCGGTTTCGGACGATAAGGTACATCATTGCGCATTTTTTTCTCATCGATTATATCCGGCTGAACGTAATTATGACATTGGTAACAGAGAGTTGTTGGCCGTCAAATTAGCTTTAGAGGAGTGGCGTCACTGGCTGGAAGGCTCAGGGGTACCTTTCATTGTTTGGATCGATCATAAGAATTTAGAGTACATTAGAACTGCCAAAAGACTCAATTCCAGGCAGGCTAGGTGGGCACTTTTTTTCGGTCGTTTTGAGTTTACTTTATCGTACCGCCCGGGTTCCAAAAATGTCAAACCCGATTCTTTATCACGTCTTTTTGATCCCTCCGCCCGCCCGGTGACTCCCGAGTGTATTTTACCTGAGAAATTAGTGGTCTCAGCACTCGTATGGGAGGTCGAGTCGAAGGTAAAGATGGCCTTACAAGGGGTAACGCCTCCGTCCGGTTGTCCACCGAACCGTTTATTTGTGCCGGAGGAGTTAAGGTCCGAGGTCATCGGAGTCAACAACTCTCTGTGGTGGAGAACGCCCACAATTCGCTGCCAGTGTCAGCTACGGGCCTTTCTCCGTTTCAGTGTAGTTTAGGTTACCAGCCACCAGTCTTTCCCAGTCTGGAATCTGAAGTCGCGGTCCCCTCTGCTCACGTGTTCGTCCAGACGTAAACCCGTGTTTTATGCACGTATTAATCCACCTACTCCGGTTCCCCCGCCACCGCGTCTCGTAGATTGGGAACCGACTTATTCGGTAAATCGTATTCTGGACTCGAGACGGAGGGGACGAGGATTCCAGTACCTGGTGGACTGGGAAGGTTACGGTCCGGAGGATAGGAGATGGGTACCTGCTAGGGACATATTGCATCACTCCCTTATTGATGACTACAAACAGTAGGTAGGCCCTTCTGGGAACTCCAAGAGGAGTTCTTAGAGGGGGGGGGGGGGTACTGTCACGGTTGGTAAGCCGTGATCTCTGGGTTTTTGCACTTTGTGTTGAAGTCTGTGTGTTTCGCGTCGGCACTGATTAGTTTGTGGGCGTCTCCGTTAATTGTCATCAGCAGCAGCTGTCACTCATTACACACTCCCTATATATTGGCTTGTCTCACGTCTTGTGTTTGTGAGAACGTTGTTTAATGTCGCTTCCTCTTTCTGTTGGCTTCAGTGTTGTATGCGTTTGGATGTCCGTGTTTTCCTCGGAACCTCATCCACTCTCCGCACTTTCACTCAGCAACAAAGACTTACCTTCGGCACTATTCCCCGCAGTATATGCCATCCTCTCCTGCTGCCTTCTCACCGTCATCACCCGGATTCCTCATTACCTCACCGCCATCTTGGATTGTCGTCTTCTCAGCATCGTCTTTGTACTCCTGTTTGTTTATTTACTTTTATTAAATTGTTAAACTCACTATTGTTTTCAGTCCTTCATTCACCCAGTCGTCACAGGGCTGCAGGAGTTGCAGTGTCCTCAGGTTTGATCCAGGTCTCAGTTAGGGCCATGAGGTTGAGACTTGAATGAGTAGTAATGGATTAAATAAAGTCTGCTTTGTTTACAGCAGGATGGCAGTTCCAGAGACCAATCTTTTCATCCTAATCATATATAGCTCTCACCCTCTATTTTGGCCATGAAGTTTGCATAATCCCTGAGGCTAGATCCATTCACCTTCTGAAGCCGTGAGTGTGGATGCAGTCCTGCATAACATATTATTGTTGTTATGTTATGTTATTATATTTATTTCAAGTTACTATGGTTCTCATGGAATCTTATGTTTTCTTCATAGTTCATACTCAAGTTATAGGTTTTGAATTCAAATGTACCAAACCTGTTTCAGATTGTTTGAATAACTCACCTCTGGCAGCTCACTATGGACAGGTAGAACCTTGACAGCCTGCAGTTGACTGGAGACTGGGGTCTTCTCACTCACACTACTGTTGTTGTGATGACCGTGCTCCTTACAGATAAAAGTGGATTTAGAGCAAACTTTTATGGGCACAGATCAGCTGTTTGAGAGGGCATACTAAACATATTAATGCACATGACTGATGATCATTTGAAAAAAAAAATCAATACTATTGCACACTGTCAGAAAGAAATTGCAAAATTGTACCTCTAGGGTTACAATGGCTTGTCATGGAGCAGAACAAAAATAAAGGTTTTTTTCTGTGAGCTTTGGTTAAGGGTGGCTCAAATGCAGCTTATGAAGAGGTTCTTGGGCCTTCAGAGATACAAGCAGCTTCAAATAACTGTTTGTGTTTTTTTTTTTTTTTACTGAAACATGTTTGACAAAAACTTTCCTTAAAGGGTTAAATCGCCCAAAACATTGGGACAAATTAAGGGAAATTTTTAATGTGAAAAACACTTCAAGCCCCGGTTTTACAGATGGGGCTTAGCTTAAGCCAGGACTAGGCCTTAGTTAAATTAAGATATTTAAACAGCTTTTACAAAAATGTCTTAGAAGAAACATTAAGTGTGAATCTTGACAAAGAACAATGACACTGACATATTTTAAGATGTGTCAGAGCAAGAGATTTTCAATCAAGACAGCACAAACTAGCTTAAGCCTGATCTGTGAAACTGTCCTAATATATTGAAATATTAAAATATCTAATTCAGTACACACATTATTGATGATGCTTACTAGATATATGCAAGCAGATGAGCCTATATGAATGAAATGTGCTAAACGGTCAAATATAATGGTTTTCTATGCAAAAACACTTATTGTGAAACTGCGCATTGCGTTTAAATTCTATGTGCATCTGCTTGCCTGTACAAAGTAGGCCTATGCATCATCAATAAAGTGTATACTGAAGTGTATGTCTTAATACAGTACTACTTCATACAAACCTTGAAAAAATAACTGGCGGTCACTGGTCTCATTTTACCCTCGTAGTGACGTGGTTGCTTACCCTGGTCTTCAGATAAATTTGTCATTGTATTATGTTTGTGAGGATAAAGGAGTCGGTTGTAATGATTTTATTATCTTCTAGGAGCTATACTAGATACACATGCAATTTGGATATCTATATCATTCTGAGATGGAAAATATTTGCCAGCAAAAGGACAAAATGACTACCAAACATTTTACTTAGCAAATGGTGCTTATATTTTGTTTGTAAATGAAATAGATGTTTTGAATGGGGGCATGTGACAAATTTGAATATTTAAACCACATGGCATGAGAGAGAGCGACATAATCTGTTGGCTTCATGGATAAAACGTAATGTCTCAAATTCTTAAATTAAAAATTTCCTACAGAATTACTGTTTGTAGAGAAGCATGCAGTCATATACTGTGAAATTAATTACCCATTCCGAAAAAAAAAAAAAAAAACCTTCACAAGATTACAAAACCAAACCCCAAAACACAGGTTTGAGCTCTTTTAATTCAAAAATCTTTCCTTTTTACAACTGAAAAAAATAAAGAAATAAAAACAAACAAATTCTGGACGTGCAAGTGTTCAATAAAACAAATGTAAAAAAAAGTCTGTATTTTAACAACAGTCCTGTGTTTATGTGAATGATTGCCGTTTTTGAGATCTGAAATAAAGACACTGTGTCTCTTCGATGATGAAACTACGATGTGCCGCTTTTTGACATGCGTTAGTTACTGATAATATTTTACTTTGGTTGCTCAGATTAGGCCTCTAAACATGGAGAGGCTAAAGCAAACCTAAAAAAAAATCCAGAGAAGGTAGTTCATGTGGATTTTTGTAAAAATACCAAATAAATGCAGGAATAATATAAGGAAGAAAATGGACAAAAAGAAGAACATAAAGAAATTCTCCACGCAATCAAGATCAAAACAACACAATGCAATTTGAAAAAAAACAAAACAACAACAGAAAGACATACAGATATAAAACACGGATGTCTCATTAAAGAGGAGGACAAATAGACGCATTAAAGATGAAGTTCTGCATGACACCAGGCTCCAGAGCCGGCGCTTTTACATCTGATTGGACAGGATAGACCTGCAGCCCGACCAATCAGACAACAGATACAACTCTGAGGTAGATCAAAGGCCAAGCTGACCTGGACA
Organism: Carassius carassius; assembly: GCF_963082965.1. Taxonomy (NCBI): domain Eukaryota; kingdom Metazoa; phylum Chordata; class Actinopteri; order Cypriniformes; family Cyprinidae; genus Carassius; species Carassius carassius. The sequence goes on from NC_081792.1 coordinate 13,357,311, forward strand.
TCTAAATTCACAATCACACACAGACACACAGAAATCTGCTTAACTAACTGTATGACAGACCGATGAAAGGCTTGTTTACAACCGTGATCAATTCTTCCTTTCGTCCAACTGCTTAGAGATGTTCATGTGTCCACACTAACGAAAAACTAGATTAAAGCTGAGAGCCAAGATTGATGAAAAAAAAGAAACAAACTACCACTCAGTTTGATCAAAACCCATTGCAGTAGTCCATACTATTGTGTTCAACAGTAGGCAGTAAAGGTCTTTGGTGGAAAGGGTCATAGTTGCCTTGAAGTTGCATGTTTGTTTATTTATTAAAATTGTAAGGACGATTATTTTAATTACAATACTTAATCAGAAACGTTGTGGTGTTTCTCTTCTGGAACGTATTTTTGCAAAACTGTGCCATCATATATCAGGCCTCAAATGTAGGTTTAATTTACAAAATTAATGCCATTCCCAATTATTTCAGTTCAGTTAAATTTGTAGATTTCTTGCTTTCTACTTAAAGAAGCATTTCACTTCTGCCTTTTTTCTGAGCGTCAAACAAAATCCTGATGTATTGTGTAAAAAAAAAAGAGAAAACAAAGATACAATAAATATAAATGGCACTGAAAATAAAATTGCAATAATCCTGTGAAAAGAAGGAACAATGTCAGCTTTCCCAAATATCCACAATATCCCTTCTATTAGCCCCACCCACATACCTAATCTAGCTTGGCCCCGCCCACTCATGCCCCACCTCCCACTAAACTCCGCCCACCCACATCTCAACATCCACTTCTACATCTACTGAAAGACTTTACGCATGTATTTGATGGAAAGTATCAAACATGTTTGATTCAGAGCAACATTAAAAAAGAAAACAGGAAAGCCTTTGCTTTGAAATACAGGAGCAAGGACCAATAGCCAGCAAGCATTGCATCAGTCATTCTAAACCCCACCCACCTTATTTAAAAGGTACATTTCTTAACTACTAAAAAGGCAAAGAGTGGAAGACCAAAAAAGCAAACAGAAACTGCAACCGCAAAAAAATTGTTTCTTTTGTCTGTTCGAGAAACAGTCAATAAAAACATACTTAAAAAAACGTCATGCATCGAAAGGCGTCATCACCATCATCACCACTCAATGTTACTCACAGACATGGTCTGTGTTAATAGTTCTAGGTAAAAAATAAGCATTTGTCATCCTCTCCTTTCTTTTTCTAGCAAAATAAAACTCTGCTCCCATTCCGTTGTCCACAGTTGGTGTAATATTGCCTTGTCTTGGTTTGTTGGAGAAAATGTCTGTTTTCTGAGGTTTCTTGTTGATTTCTTCTAAGCAGATGATTAGATCATGGACAATTTTTCTGCAACCCGTGCATGAGCGTTATTTCCTCTTTGATGTCACTTCCTCTAATAGAAAGTAAATGTCAACAGACTGTGTCTGGTTCTGACGTCAGACGGTAAACCTGTAATAAAAACAGCACTAGTCAAACACTGCAAGTGGTGTCCTGGCATATTAATGGGGATTCACATTTTTCCTATTTTATGGACAACATAAAATATACTGAAAAGAGCACCGTCAACATTCTTCAACTACTCCTTTTGTATTCAAATAAGAAAGGAAGTCGTATGGATTTTGCAAAACATGAGGGCGAACACTTAAACAGAACACTGACCCCCACAAGAATACAAATATGATCATTAAATACCGTTTTATTGCTTGTTGGGTTGGAAAGGGTACGAAGAAGGATCCGAAGAGGACACATCTTGTGGCTGTACACCGCTTTCCTGCTGAAAAGACCACAGACAGAAATGAAATCTGAGTTTCATTGACCAAACATACACAGATATTTTGTGCGGTTTTCATTTAAATATATCTAAATATACTCAAATCAAGATCAATCTGCTAGAGGCAAAACTGTGTGTGATATTAAGAATTTTTTTGCTAAACAAAGCCTTAGTAATCTGTCTTAATATTTATCTTTTTCAATATAATATAATATAATATAATATAATATAATATAATATAATATAATATAATATAATATAATATAATATAATATAATATAATATAATATAATATAATATAATATAATATAATATAATATTTCCAGTATATATTACCATTTACAAGTTTGGGGTCAGTAAATATTTTTTTTAAGAAATGATAACTTTTATTCAGTGAGAATGCATTAAATTGATCAAAAGAGACAGTTAAGGCAATGTTTCATCAAAATTATATTTTAAATAAATGCTGTTCTTTCTGTTCATCAACGAATCCTGAAAAACAATGATAAGAATTTTTTCTTTAACACCAATTAGAATGATCACCGAAGGATCATGTGACACTGAAGACTAAAAATTCAGCTTTGTTATCCAAGGAATACAATTTGAAATTATATTGACAATATTACTTTTTTTTTTGGTCTACTTTTGAATTTATAATAAATGTTGCCTCGGGGAGCTGAAAAATATATAAAAGATAGTTCAGTAATATAAATACACTTGACTTCAGATAAATTCTCTGAAAACCAGAAAAGCTATTTAAAGCAAGAACTGTATCAACATCTAGACAATTCAGAAGACTATAGCAGCCTTTGGTATAGATGTCACTGACAGCCTAGGTGTGGGACTGACCTCAGGAGGGATGGCAGCGGGCTGAATGTGGGCATATTGAGGGATGTAGGCTCCTGGCATCGCTGTGTTGGCAGGAATAAACTGCAGCAAAGCAGAATGATGTAAGTTTATTAAAAACACAGGTGTTAATATTACTCATTAATTAGCATATACGCTTGTGCCATATATTAGTGCAATCTGTGTGAGAGAATCATACGGTTGCAGTGCCGCCCAGAGAGAGATGGCCCATCTGCTGGGCGAGGGGAGCCAACATAGTGGACGGCTGCAGTGACATGGGATGCTCCATAGACGGCGACAGAACGGCTCCCTGAGTCAAAAAAATCAAGATTTCAACAATCTTATTTGACAATTGCAGAGAAAGAGTGAGTAATTAAATATACATCTTCACTAAATAACAGAAATTCTGCCCACAATAGGGCAAAATCAAGAAATACTGTGTGTGAACACACACACACAAGCGGCATTATTTGTGAGTCATCTCCTGTTTGGAAGGAGTTGTGAATAAAAGGAGGGATACAGAGAAGAGAGAAAAGAACAGAAAAGAAAAGAAAAGAAAACAATTTTGGCCTTACTGGGTGTTGCATGATGTAAGACTGATGTGGCATCCATGAAGGATTCTGTACCTGGAGACACAGACACAGATGTTAGCAAAGGAAGCAGGTGCTGGTCAGAAACACTCACATCAACACATCGAGACTGTGAAGATGGAGCAGATGATGAAGAGCACTACCTGGTATGTAGAGATGTATGGTGACACTCCTGGCTGAGTCATTAACCGGTTCCCCATGGCATAAGGAGCAGGGTAGTACCTGTAGCATCAGGACAGAGGGTTTTAAAGGGTTAGTTCACCCAAAAATGAAAATTATGTCATTAAACCTGTAAGACCTCCATTTATCTTCGGGGGAAACAGTTTAAGATATTTTAGATTTAGTCAGAGAGCTCTCAGTCCCTCCATTGAAACTGTGTGTACGGTATACTGTTCATGTCCAGAAAGGTAAGAAAAACATCATCAAAGTAGTCCATGTGACATCAGAGGGTCAGTTAGAATTTGTTGAAGCATCGAAAATACATTTTGGTCCATGTTGTCTTCTCTTAGGGGTCTGTTGTGAGTGCGTTAACAAGACTGCAGTGACGCTGCTGACGTACGACACTGCTGACGTGTTATCTTTGTTATTGGGCGCGCCAGAAAACCTGTCAACACCGTCGTGAACGCACTCACAACAGACCTGGAAGTGATTTTCATGCGCATCTCGTCAGTAAAAACGCTCCTGTGATTAGAAGTACATCTCCAGCACGTGTCAAAGCTTCAAAAACACAATCAAAGCTTCAAAAAAGCACGAAAAATGGGACCTTTAAAATAGTTCTGTACAATTTACAATGAACCATATTACCCAATATTATTGTGTTTTATGTATATTAGAGAAAAACTCCATTAGCTTAGCTACATGCTAAGGTCAATTAGTAGGCAGCATATTTTCCTTCAGAATGAAGTATGTTCTCAAAACGTTGTCTTTATTTCAGAGCATTAGATTTTAGTTTCAGTTCTTGGTTTGGTTTTAATTAAAGGCCAGGATTTAACTAAAATAAGGGAATGGATTAGTATGACATGGCCACTAGTTAACTACAAACTAATGACAGAATTAATGAGTAATGGGAACACAATTTTTAATTGTGGCCCTGATAATTTTTTCGGCATTTCACATGCAGCACTACATAGAATATGTTAAACAATATATTAGTGTTAATTTTGTCAGCCATTTTTCACTTTAGTCCTAGTCTTTTAAATGAGTCTTAGTCTTAGTCCTGGGTCAAATGTGATTTTTAGTTATTATCTTCTGCAATGAAAACCGCCCGGATGCACATGGTTGCCAGATTGCAAAAAAAAGCAGGCAGAAAATGTCTCCTTTTAACAGAGAAGCTCTGATTTGCGGATTTGAACCCTAGGTATCTGGCAACCGCACACATGAACGCTCAAGTAGTAGAGGCATGTACAGCAGCCCGCAATAATATTGTGTCTCTTTTTTTGCTGGAAATTAAAATAAATTTTGGTATAGTTTTTCTTTTTTTAAGTACATTTAAGTCTCGTCTTTTATCATTAATGATATTGCATGTTGATATAGTCACAGTTATCGTTGTTTGACCTTATTGTGGTCTCATCATCATCTCGTCTTAGTCATGGGGCTAACAAACATTTTTCTTCATACTTTTCGTTAACTAAATAAACACTACAATATATGTTATGAAAATAAATTATACATTTAAGACACGTTCAAACTGTTCTTACCCATTCTGAAGCGCGGTACTGGGGTCATAGGTCAACGTCATTCCGCTCTAAAGAAAGTAAAAGAAACGTGGAGCATTTCTGGTTTCATATACATCATAAAGGCAGTTTAACTTTACAATTTACAGTTAAAATATATTCATAGTTAGATTTAATTATAGAACAATGGTTGGAAACCAAACAAAGTGTTACATATGATGTCATGTAGGAATGTCTCATTACACCTCGAGCTGCAAATACACACCCATTCACCTGCCGTCAGCACCCACACACACACACACACACACACACACACACACACACTCAATTATAAACAGGACTTACTAGTCTCACCTCGGCGTCTCGAGTCCAGGTTCGTCCGTTGGGGAAGTATTTAGCCTGACTCTGTCTCTTTTTCTGCCCACCGTCAGCAAACTTACACAGCAAAGGCTCTGATGCACCTGTAACACACACACACACACACACACACAAATTCCATTCATTCTACAGCACCGACTACAGTCTCTAGCCTACATATAGACTGCATTGTAGAGAATACCACAAGAATATTGTGCTGAACACTTACCCAGCATCCCAGAGGAGGACTTAATGAACTTCCCATTGAAGTGAGAGATCACGGCATCGCACTTTTCTGTAGATTCCATCCTTAAAATAGAGCGAGAGAAAGAGAGAGAGCATTTCTCAACACATCCACACACACAAAAAAGTGTATATCTAACTCTATTTCACATGGGAACATAGCCGCACACACAAAATGACTACACAAATCTCACTGACCTGGCAAAGCCCACTCCCCGACTGACTCCGTTAGTGTCGCGGAGGATTCGGGTGGAGACCACCTGTCCAAAAGGTTTGAGGAGGTTCTCCAGCTCCTGCTCATCCATGGACACGGGCAGGTTGGACAGGTACAAGTTAGTCGGGTCCTGCTCCTGTTGCTGTATTCAGAAAAGTTGAAAACATAAAACACATGGCACAGTATTTCAGGTATTATAAGCACTCTTCATGTGTCTATTCAGCTGATAAAAGTCACTGTGAGGTCTAACTGAGTCCAGTGACATAGCTCGTAAGCTAACATACCGTTTATGTAGCATACTGCAAACCGATTAGCCTGCTAGCTTAGCATACTGCTGTTCCTGACTTCACTGACTTTATACATCACATAAAAAAACCTAAAAATCATTTTCATATGTTTTTTCAGTTAGCTTATAAACGAACATTTGCATACAGCTAGGCAATTAGCCTGCCTGCTTAACATACTGTTGATATGTAATAAATTTACTTCATATCACATTATATTAAATAAAGTAGAAATAGTCCAATTAAACATTTGCCATATTATCTTTTTTCCCCAGTTAGCTTAAAAGCTAACATTTGCCTGATTAGCTTGCTAGCTTAGGTTAAATGGCAGACCTGCAAACTTATCATAGCTATCCATGGCTGATTGGTTCCTTAAAAATAAAAAAAGATATAAAACCACTTTGTGATGTATATATTCCTAGCCATAATTTATTTAAATTACATCATGTATCAAATTGCATTAAAGAAACTGTAAATAGTCTTTTTTTAATTGTATTTAATTTAATTGTATTTAAATGATGTCAAATATCACAGCATATTAGTATAACTATAAATGGTCAAATTAAGACTTTTTCATTGTTTTTATTCCCTATTAAGTTTCAAGCTATTACAGGGCTAGGTGAGCAGATATCACATCCCTCAAAGGGGAGACTTTCAGGTGGTTTATACTCTCTGTCTGTGCTGTAATTTGGTGCTTGAGTACTCTGTGAAGCCACAATATAATTGTACTCGTCTCTCAGCTAACAAGGATATACAACATCTGACGTTTGATTGGCTGAAGGCAGAATCTCAGCTCGATATTCTAGATGCCTCAGCAGAAATGAGGACGGGCCAAGATAAGACGTCAACATTCCTCAACATGTATACGTCAAACATGTTTGCACAGTACACACACACACACACACACACACACACACACACTAGTAATGGGGAAGTGGAAGAGTAAAATGCTGACAGTAGGGGGGAAGAGGAAAAAGAGGGCAGATAAAAAATTTAAGATGCAGGCACAAAAGCCCAGCAGAACCTACTGTAGGAGAAGGTCACTTCAGGATTGTTACACACTTTTCTGAGACACAAAGATACACAGGAAACATGTGTGTGTTTGCTCTTGTTTTTGTGACATATCAGGACACAACTCTGTATAATGACATGGGTATGACGCAGGTATTACAAGGAGAGGGTGACTTATGAGGACATAAACCATGTCCCCATTTTTCAAAACGCTTATAAATCATACAGTATGAGTTTTTTTTGAGAAAGTAAAAATGCACAAAGTTTCCTGTGAGGGTTAGGGTTAGGTTAAGGGGTAGGGTTGGTTAAGGGTGATACAATATACAGTTTGTACAGTATAAAAATTACGCCTATGGGATGTCCCCACTTTTCACAAAAACAAACGTGTGTGTGTGTGTGGCAAGACGAGGGAGAAATGCACATAAAAAGACACCAGAGGCTAACATTTAATAGATCAAAATTCCTGAATCGTCCTAACAGACAGGTCATGAACCAGCTACTTGGGTAAAGGAAGTGATGTCATCAGTGGATGACTCACCTTGGCCATTTGAGCCTGAACTCCATTGGTCTTTAGTGCTGCGACGGCTTTTTGCGCTGACACGGGACTGTCAAAATCCACAAAACCATATCCTATGAAGAAAACACAATGCATTACCATACACACACATGATCTAATCTTCAACTAACCACTAGACATAACACTCATCTTTAAATAACAACCCTCACGTCACACCATCACGTTACCAGGGTCACAATGTGTAGCAACGTGATTAGTGATGGTATCGTGATAAAACGATAGTACTTAGACATATACAATACTATTAAATTATTATCATATTCATGTACCTTGGTATTTACACTACTGATTAAAAGTTAGGATAAGATTTAATATTTTTGTTGTTGTTTTTTGCTTTTGTATTTTTTTTTAAGAATTGCATTTTTTATGATTCATACTTTTATGTTCTTCAAGGTGTAAACAATATATTCCTTTCACAGATAAGAATTGAATACGTTTTATTTAGCAAAGACACATTAAAAATGATCAAAAGTGTCATAAAAAAAAAGTTATATTTCAAATAAATGTTGTTCCTTTTAATTTTCTATTCAGCAAATAATCCTAATAATCAAAAATGTTAAATATTAAGCAGAACGGTTTTCAACATATTAGAAAGATTTCTGCAAGATCATATGACACTGAAGACTACTGTATTGGCTGTTCAGAGAATTTAATTACATTTTAAAATATATTAAATATTTAGTATTTATTTGATCAATAAACAGTGAAAAAAGTTAGATTGTGAAATACTATTACAATTTAAAATTAATAATAAATAAAATGTTTTTGAAAATTCTTTCAAAAACATTAAAAAAATATATATCTTTGCAAAATATATATAATTTGGTTTTGATAATGTATTTTGGATTATTGCATTTTTGTATATATATATATATATATATATATATATATATATATATATATATATATATACATATAACAGTATAAATGAGAGTTTTAATTATAGGAATGGAAAGTGTAAGAATAAAATAACATGACAAACCTTTGCATTTGCTTGTAGTCTTGTCAAGAATGGCTTTGGTGGACACGATTTTACCATATCTGCTTCCAGAGAAAAAGAGAGAAGTTAGCACGGGCTCAGCTCACGAGTCAGATGTCAAATGACACAACAGCACAGGAATTCATGAACGGCAGGACATGAAACACAAGATCTAGCATAATCCATGTGCTGAGAAAAAAATAACACCACCTAAAAGAACTCTCAAGGTCTGTTTGAGGTGCATTTAATTCAGAAACAAAGAGTCACTTGTGACATAATCACAAACATACACTTTATGCTGACAGCCCAGGTGCTTTATAGGGTCACAGTGTGACAGACGAGGATTGAGCTGCTTTAATGGAGTGTCCATGAGAAACCTGTTATTATTACAGCACACAAATCAGCACAGTTCAAAGGAAACGCTTGTCTAGCGTGCACATGTGTGTGTGTTAGAAAAGTAACTCATCATTAATAGTGTAGTGAACAAGGTATAAACACTGGTGAATGATTATCTCTGCATTTTTTTACACACTTTCATACATTTTTATAAACCATTTCAATAATAGTATATATAGACTGTATAAATTAAGCTATTAACATTTCAAACAGTGTACTATGCTACATTGTTGCGCATATGACATCAGTAATAAAGTGAAATATACTTACAATGTAAAATAGCTATTTGGTATTTCAATATATTTTAAAATGTAGTTTATTTTCAGTATCTTCAGTGTCACATGATCCTTCGGAAATCATAAAGGCTGATTTGCTGCTCAAGAAACATTGTTTATTAATATTACCAATGTTGAAAACAGTTGTGCTGCTTAGTATCTTTTTGTGGAAACCATGAACCGTTTTTTTTTTTCAGAATTACTTGATGAAAGGAATGTTTAATAGAACAGCATTTACTTTTGTAAAATTATAATTGCCTTTCCTGTCACAGATCTTACTGACCCCAAACCTTTGATCTGCTACACCACAATGACTGCGTTTCAAGTGCATGTAGACTAAAAAAATAAATGTATTCACATGCCGGCTTAGATTTATAGTCGTCTCTCTCAGGAAGGTTGTGCAGGAAAGAGCCGTGACAGTAGTGCTGACTGGGAAAGGGCTGTTTTTCGTTCACCTTCACTGAGGGCTCCTTTTCCAAAGCTGAAATTTTCAATACGCTTATATATTTTAATCCTTTCTTGTGCCATTAATACTTTAAAATCTCTGGCTTGAAAATGAATCAATATTTATTCAGTGTGACGTTTAGCAGAGCTGCACAAGCCCACACTAAACAACATTTTGGGGCATGTCCAGGGCCGTGTCGCAACTCGCAAGGGAGGGAAAAGCAGAGCCAATCCCATTTCACACATAGATCACAAGACTCCACTCGCCAGAGGGCTGCGTGACCTTGGCCTTGACCCATGGGCTCCAGCGGGGAGGCCCATTTCCTGCCCCCCCCGACAGCACCTCCCAGAGCCACGCTGTTTTCAGCCTGATGCGGATCAAGGCACATCAATCCGCGGCTCAGCCCTGAACGGTCACTCTCTGTGATTAAAACGGCTCTGGAAAGCGAGGTTACGATGTCACCACTGCAATACCTCAAAGCTGAACTGACACATTCCTCATGGTTTCGACCAAAATGCACGGTTGTGATCCTTAGAGTGGAGTCTGTAGTACTGCATCTAGTTATAATGTACATATGACCTCAGCTTCACTTTTAAATCAGGATACAAGCCCCGCCCCCCCATCTGACTATTTACAATCAATTTGAAGGATTACCATGACGATGACTGGTCTCCCGGGGGCAGCTAGGGGTAAATGAACCCACAGTGGGAATGTTTGAAAGGAATACACACGGGATCAGGACATCTTTGCACAAACAAGCACTCTCACGTGGATATAAACACACACACATGCATATATGTTTATACCAGAGTCTACATGACAACTCATACGGAGGTCTGTAATAGCATTACCAAATATTCCATTGTGTTCAGCAGGATGAAGTTAGTAATGCAGTGTTTTAGGGAACTAAGTGACGCACGAATGTTTGGAAATGTAAACCCTGACAACATCTGCAGATCCGATTGACTTTTCCTGCTCCAGTAACTGCTGAATCATAGCTGCTGGCCTACTACTACAGGCCGTATGTGTGTGTGTGTGTGTGTGTGTGTGTGTGTGTGTTATGAGCTCTAGAGAGTGAGAGGGAAAACTTATGTAGAACAAGCTGAAGAGAAAGCCTTGATATGAAGACCCGAGAACTGATGTTAAAAATATTACTCACTCACTCATAGAAGTGTCTAGTTTATAAAGAGAAAATTAACATATACAATCTAATTATTTTAAAACTGCAATGCTGAATTAAATAAATACAAAATAAAGTCAACATGAAATTTCCGAAAGTAAAAATCCTACTAATTTTCTCCTAAGGGGAACTGTTTTTTAATAATAACTTTGTTAGAAAAAAAAATGGTTAAACTTGTATAGAGTCCAATTCTCACTATTAAGTAGTCCCTTATTAGTATACATATTACTAGCATAATGGCTGTTTATTAGCACTTACAAAAGCACATATTCTGCATAACCATATTCTACATCCTTAATCCAACCCCATACCTAAACATAACTACCTCATTAACTATTAATAAGCAAATTAGGAGTTTATTGCGGTCATAGTTAATAGTTAGTTAAAGTGACAGTTAATAGTGAGAACTGGACCTTAAAATAAAGTGTGAAGAAAAAAAATTGTTAAATACAGACCTACTGTGAGTTTCAAGGTTGTTAATCGATGGTATATGCTTTTTTTATGACACGATTTTAACTTATTTTTTAAACAATCGTGTTCGACAGGAGACTTCCTGGTGGAAAAGTACATCACTCATTATTATGCAAATAAATATCGTACAATCAGAGAGCCGATCATGACGTAATCGAGTCAGTCTCCCTATACTCTCAAACAACTTATATTTGTATACATGTGCATATTGTGAAATATACATAAAATATATTCTTTTTTCTTTATACATAACATCTTTAAAGCTAATTTTTTATATTTCTCCTTGTAAATCAAAGTTTCGAATCAAAGATTGTAATGTTGTAATTCAAGTCGTAGCTGGTTGGTTTGGTTCATGGCACACAACTTTTAAATGATTCATGTGATTCCAAACAAAAATATGTTTGTCTTTGTATTCCTTACTTGATCCGCCTCTGAAATCCGCCTCCTTTTTCAGCGGATGTCACCAATCCCTCTTATTTTTACCCACCAATATTCTCTATTCGAGTAAGCAGTGCCCACTTCTCAGAATCAATCAACTCACAATGGATGCTTTTTTTTTTTTTTTTTGGCTGAACATCCCGTTTAAGATTGTAGAAGTAAAATAAGTTGTATGCAGACTTAAAAAAAAAGTTAAATCAAATTTTCTATGAAATTTCCATAGGAAGTCTGTTGAGCTAATGAGTATAGAAAGACATCACTTATTTGGGAAATTCACCAGAAAGGAAATTCAGGCACTGCATTGTGGGATACCATGTCCAGCGTTGGGTAAATTTGATCAAATAAAAGTTCTGTGCTACATTTGTCAATTGAATATCCTATATATATATCAAAATTAAGAGCCTGAATGTACTGTAAGTCGCTTTGGATAAAAGCGTCTGCTAAATGCATAAATTTAATTTTTTAATTTATTAAATTTCGTTAATGTATTAGTAATATCGGTTGTGAACACCATTTCATGTTCCCTTCAACCATAAAATTAGATCATGTGACAGGTTGTGGGGAAGTCGTGGCCTAATGGTTAGAGACTTTGACTCCTAACCCTAAGGTTGTGGGTTCGAGTCTCGGGCCACACCAATACCACGACTGAGGTGCCCTTGAGCAAGGCACTGAACCCCCAACTGGTCCCCGGGCGCCAAAGCATAAATGGCTGCCCACTGCTCCGGTCTGTGTTCATGGTGTGTGTGTGTTCACTGCTGTGTGTGTGCACTTTGGATGGGTTAAATGCAGAGCATGAATTCTGAATATGGGTCATTATACTTGCCTGTATGTCATGTCACTTCCCTTCACTTCAGGTTATGATATCACTGATAGGAGTCAGGTGGTTTAAACTGGTTATTAGTGGTAAAATAATAGTGGATGTTTATGGGGTAAACGGGCTCAAGAGGATTTATCCCAGAACTTGACCTAATTCTGACAATCACATTCAAGCTGTTAACAGACACCAGCCCAGCTGAGCTGCAGAATCTCACACCAGAACAGAAACTGTGTTTATTTGGTTGACTGTATATCCAAGACTCTAACTGACATCACTGGTGAATCTGTCAATGACACAAGAGCAAATACTCACGGCTGGCAGAGTTTGACCAGGTCGTGATCGGTGGTCCCTGGTGGTAAGCCGCGGATGTAGAGGTTTGTTTTACTGAGCTGCTCCCAGCCGGTTGTGCTGCTGCTGCTGCTGCTGTTGTTGGTGCTCGGGCTGGGCGGGGCCATAGGGAGAGTGGGCGGGACAACAGGAGGCTGTCATGGGAGTGGAACAAAGATTTCATTGATCTGACAAATGGAAATGCGTAGAAGATGACATCACATAATGGCTGCACTTAAACCCTTAGGGTAGAAACAAAAATAGCGACTTCCAAAACAAATCACTGACAAACTTCTCTTTCTTCTACAGCACCAAACACTATGAGTTTCTTAAAAAGAAATAGCATTAAATAACATCAATCTTGCCTCAAACACACTGTGGCAGGGTGACTCCATTCGTCATGATGATATCTTTAACTCTATCTGTAGTAAACTGGTGTTATTATTACACAGTCAGCCATCGCCAGTGAGTCTGCCCACATCCACAGCTCCCTACAGTCTAATTCCCATTAAAGCAAAGCACAAACATGTCTACAGGCACAGTCGGCCCTTCAACTCTCATATCAGTCCAATCTACGCATTCTTCCAGAGCTGAATGTGTTAGGATTATTTCACTGGATGAAAGCCCATAAAACTCTAGAGAAATTCCTAATGCGGCATCAGTTCCTTTCAAAGCTTGCCACATGGCTGTGTGATGATTAAAGGGATACTTCACACACAAATGAATATCATGGCATCAGTACAAACCCTTATGTGGTTCCAAACCCATATGGCTTTCTTTTTCTGTATTGGATCACAAAAAGAGATGTTTTGAAGAATGTGCTGGCTGCTCTGAAGAATGGGGTCGGAAGATTTCAAGCTTCAAACAACATGGTAAAGTGAGATAAAAAGTCCGATTGACTGGTGCTTTGTTTTTAGAGTTCAAACGAGAGCTCTATTTCAGAAACATACTAAAATTTTAAATGTAAATCTTAGACAAAACTTTACTTGTGAATGAATTGTTTGACAAGATCGGGTCCATCTGTGATATTTCTGAACTGAATCCATTAATTCTAAAGCTTTTCTGACAGGTATCTAAGAGATTGAGTTGACCAATGAAATCGGCTGTAAGGAAAGGATTGCACTTGGGGGGGGGCGGAATATGTGAATCATTCAGGTGAGTTTTGTATGATTCGTAATGATTTTTGGGCAAACTATTTTTTTTAAAACGTGAATGCATCCTAAAAAACTAAAATGTTAGAGAGAATTTAGAATTTAAAAAGAATTTAGTGAGATAGGCAAAGTGAATATGTTGTTTTTTCTGCCTTTGGTGCTCGTTGTGTATTGGTCTGGGGTTTGAACTTGACTCAAGAGTCTCATTACCAAACTCTACACAGAGGCATGTTCATTTAAATTGCGAGTAGCATTTTTATCCATAAATCTGCTTTAGCAGAGAGGAAGGAATGTTTTCCAGAGAAAGATCACATGATGTAGGAGCGCTTTGGGATACAGGATGTGTGGGCCTCTCGCCCACCCCGAGCAGCGGCCACCACAGCCCACATCACTGACTCACTTCCTGTTTCTTAGTCATTCATTAAAACGACTCCATTTCTCCCAGCTGTCACAAAATGGCTGCCTGTTAAACATCAGCGGGTGATTTTTCACAGAACCCAATCACCACAAAAGTGACGTCAAAACCTCAAAACAACAGATGTGGTTCGATAAGACAACGGCTCAAAATAAAACTATCGTTTACATGTAGAAATGGGCATGTGAATGTGTGTATGTGTACACCTGACTGTAACTCTGTTGGGTTAATGGGAGTTCTCCGTTTTTGACACACTGACCCATTTCTCACATGAGCGACTCGCACACTTGTGAGCTGAGGTGAAACTGGACGTGGCCCCATAAGCTTGTTAGCGCCTGTTAATTACTGAGGCAAGAGATCGAGCCACTCTTCCTTCCACAACAGCGTGAAGATCACATGCTGAGGCAGATGGATGATTTAGATGTATGTGAAGCAGAAACTAAGAATTTATTCGAAAACAGCTGAGGAACTCAAGGAGCAAATGACTGAAGGAACTGATCACTTTCACACATTTTCTTCCATCTTTTCAATTTCATGACTAAAATAGAAAGCTCCTGTATGAAAAGTACTCACAGACTCGGGAACATGTCCAGTTTTATCAATTCGGAAAATAACAAAGTCATGGGAAGGGTAACTAAGACATCGAAAAAGCAATGGGAGAGGGAGAGAGGAGGGGGTCACATTCAATATCCAAGCCATCTCTCATACGTCGGCGTGTCCCTTGGGTCCTGAGCTATGCGCTGTAGTCATCCTAGACCATATGGTTCCTATAAACTGTGAAATCCTGAAGCCCATTAACTTCTGCCGCCTCTATCGCAGCCATCTCTCTGAGCTCCACCACAAGAGCACCAATGCAAATGACTTTGTAAATGTGTGATTTCACACAGAGAGTGTGTGTGCGTGTGTGGGTGGGTGTGTGACATCCATAAAGTCTCACATTTACAGATTTGGAATGCATAAACAAGCAATGTTTAAATGGAGTTCTGCAGGCCACACCCTCTGTTGGCCCATCACTTGCTGGAAACCATTGTATTAACTCATGAACATTAATAAGGCAGAGATTTTTCAGAACACACCCAAGAATCTTCTGACACAAGTTGCCATGGGAGACTTTCACCACATGCTTCTCTCATCCTCATCTCATTGAGACGGAGTATGCTAATATTCCTCTTTTTAAAAAGGCAGTAACATTAATGAGGTGTTCCAAGATATCATTAAACAAGTGCAATATGACATGAGGAATTCACTGAAGAACATATCTCATGCATATAAGTAATGAGTGTTAGCGAAATGAAATGACACTTCATTAGTCTCATTTCTATTTCGGGGCTCACTTTGTGGCATCCCATAGCAGGAAAAAAGACACTTCCAGTTCCGTCAACAGAATTTATAAATATTACATTGTGCAAGCGCAGATAAAGTGGTGCTGTGTAATACATAAAATTAACATAAATGTATAAGATTAACATCCAAAAATGCCTGATTACTAAAGAACTCGCACAAAATCGAAAACAGTTGCTTTAAAGGCAACGCTCGCGTTTTAAAACACAACGAGCTGCCTACCTAGACGGCGTTTTTTTTGCATCATAGATGCAAGCATAATTTTTGCCCATCATAATCCCGTTCCGAGTAAGCAAAGTTTAAAAACGCCGAACGCACCCTAAAATGCTGTCTAGATAGGCAGCTCCCTAGATGTTGAGACACCGCCGCTGTACGTGTGCGCGCGCGCACGAGCACGAGGATACATTCTGTCCCAGGTAAAGGATCTACTGTGAGTCCATCCCGTAGTCTTGATCATCATTACCAGTGCAGTTCCTCACTTTACCTACCTGCTTTCGATATGACGGAGTTCGCAGTGGGTTGGCCGTATTTGCGAAGATCATCCTGTATTCCCCGGTAATGTGACCCAACGATGAATAAAAAAAAAAAAAATCTACTCTGAAACCAGCTGATATTAGGTTAGAGAGCTGTAAATTTTCCACATCGCACACTTCAGTGTTGTCTTCGGAGTGAAGTGATAATCCGAGTTAGAGCAGATTTCTGCAGAATAAAAACCTCGCTCTTGAACGATGGTTTATTCCCACCTTGGCTCGTCCGACCAGTTTCGGTAAATCGCCTGGTTCATTGATCTCGGTTCTGTTGCCCGCAGCGAAGACCCACCTACTGAGGAGCGATCCATTCAGCAGTCGAGCGGCAGGGGGATAGCGTATCTAATTAATCACAGCTGACTAGTATTTTCGAAAAATACAACTCAGTTATGCGCTTACAGAAAATAGCTACAGCGAGAAACAAACATTATTAAAGCATTGACAGAAAATCAGGCAGAACCCGAGTAATATTTCTGTTAGATTCAAACGTTTCCCCCTACATGAGGTTTGGTTCAATCCCGCACGCATGCCTTGCCATCAGATCCCATTTACAATACACACTGCAGACTGTCCCACTATGGCCTGGGTGGAGGTCCATGCATACAGATACACCCTAATTAACACTTTTATTTATATTTGAATAATTGAATGGTTCATTAATAATTTTTGTGCTTATTTAAAAAAAAATTACACATAAAGAAATGAATAGCACTTCAAGCACTTACGGGTTCTGCCGTTTTGATATTAAGCAATAAAATTGTATGCATCCAGGCAGGTGTTCAAAAATAAACCAAAACCAGTTGTTCTACTAGTGTTGATAAATCAACCCCAACCCCCGCATCCCCCCCCCCCCCCCAAATTTTATAAAAAAATTAAAATAGAAAAGAGGTGGTATTGACTGCACAAACTAACTTTCTAACTTTGTGTAATTGATAGAAACAGACAAATGTCCTGTGTGGCATTTAACGGCAGGGATGTGTGAACTTGTTCCCTCTAGCAATAATAATAAGGCTGAAATGAAATGACACCTCCTAGAGGGTTGCCCAGGGCATGTCTTATCTACTTTTTGTCATGGTAATGTTCCTCTGTAATCACATTTCACAGCTTATGTACTGATTCAAGGAACACCTAATGTTATTCAATGACAGTTTGCAATTTGGTGCAGGACAGATATTAAATTAAATTAAATGCCACACAGGTGATTGAAAGGGAATGAGAACGTGTTTAAACCTTACTCGACAAGTAATATGGCTTGCTAAGTTAGTGACTAAGTTGTAATAGCATATATAACTGAGCATCTTTCTCATGCTGCTGTTATTGGAAACAAGCATGCTTTTCCCTCATTGGTGTCATATAACAGTTTGCATGTAATAAAAGCTGTTACAGTGATATTACTAATTATTGGTGCACACACTGCTGTGGACTGAGAAAGTGACGTGACATACAGCCAAGTATGGTGACCCATACTCAGAATCCAAAGTGCACACATTGTGAACACACACACGGAGCAGTGGGCAGCCATTTATGCTGTGGCACCCGGGGGGCAGTTGGGGGTTCGGTGCCTTGCTCAAGGACATCTCAGTTGTGTTATTGCCGGCCCAAGACTCAACCCTACAACCTTAGGGTGAGGAGTCAAACTCTCTAACCATTAGGCTACAACTTCCCCACTCATAGCTCATCACACATCCTTTGAGTGTGATTTCTAGTTCCACTCGCAGTGTGATATGTGTGTGAGAGTTTAGTGAGGCAGGAAGCCACAGTGGATCAGGTTAGAGACCAGAGCTTAAACTGATTATATGCATGTGAAAAGCAAAACATTTGAGAAGTGTGATGGAAGGAAGGACCAAAAGTGAATTTTCTGCATTAAATTCTTTCTCTCATAATAAAACACACCCTCTCTACAAATAATGATCTATCATTATATTAAATAAGAATGCAATGCGAAAGAAAGAAGTTGCTTTTATCCAAAGTAGCTTGCAAATTGGTAGCATATTTCTGTTCTCTATAAATCAAACCCACTATCTATAATAATAATAATAATAATAATAATAATAATAATAATAATGATAATAAATTATGTGAATATTTGATAGAATATTAATTGCGTTTTAATAAAATAAAATATCTATATTATTTTGTCAAAATGATTATTAAAATATTATTTAATAAAGTTTGTTATCGAATAAAATAATAATAACATGCATTTTAATGTTATTATTATTAGTAGTCGTAATCTTGATTAATGTAATATATTACTAAGTAAAAAAAAGGCAGGCCAAACATAAAAATGTTACAATATGACTTTTCACCACTGACCACAAAACAACCAAAAACCACACCAACACACCACAGTCAACTTGACAAACCCTGCTGTTACCCTATATACAAACCACAACTTACATACTGTATATATATATATATATATATATATATATATATATATATATATATATATATATATAATAAAATAAAATCGAAGAAAAAATACTTTCAGGAACTGTCTATAAACTTATAATTATATATTACTTACATGTCATCAGTCTTTTTAGCTGTGTGTCATTGTTGTCTTTTGGGGCATTGCAGGTGCATTAAACATAGTTTAATATTTACTCTTCAATGCTGAACTCTGCTGAGTGCATCTCAGTAAGTATACACTTTATGAGCCATTTTAATAACAATCTGCGCTTACATCATAAGACCAATATGTGTGACCTTTTATAGCATCTCATTTGCTGTCTAAGCAAGAAACATGGTTTAATAATTCCCGTTGTGATTAGTGTCATCTGTCAGGGTGTATTGTGAGTCTAAATCATGCAATTAGGCAGTTCTTTTCACCCCAGTGTCAATTAGGGGACTTGATGTAGACAAGCTCTTTTAAAGTGCCTGAAAAGCCTGCCGTGTTCTGTATTCTCTGTTGCGAGTGCCAGAGTTCAGTTCAGAGTGGTGGCTTTGGTTTGGCCTGGTTAGCTCTCCATTGGACGGATGAAGGGAAATTCATCCTGGGCTTTGTATCTCAGGGGTGAGTGCCTGCACAGCACAGGGTCAGTCACTGAACACCAGAGGTCAAACAGAATGAAGCCCAGCAGTCCATGAAGCTGTAGGGGAAAATTCAATAGGTCAACAGAAATGGGAAAGCAGAGGGAGAGAAACGGAGAGGTAGAAAACTCTGATTCAGCATTGCGGGTGGTCATTAAGGAGAATCAGGTAGAACAGCAGATTCTGGTACAGTCTGTTCAGAGTGTAGCCTTTGGCTTTGCAGTAGCTGCTGTATGCAGCAATATGCAACTATATAGGTGTTTTGATTATTATATATATATATGTTCGCCTCTTTTTGTGCTAAACTGCATGTTGTATTCCTTATTTGTATGATGAATAAATAAATGTTAATGGTTCCGTACTTCAGTATTTCCGTATACTGGATTAGTTCCGTAATTTCAGTACTTAAAGGGATAGTTCACCAAAAAAAAGAGAAAATTCTGCCCTTGTGTCATCATTTTTTCTGTGGAACATGAATTTTAAAGAATATTGATTGTTACAAACCAAACCATTCTGGTGAAAAACACAAAGACATTACTCAAAATTTGCAGAAGAAAGTAAGTCATACAGACATTAGGTAAATTATTATGACAACATTTTTGGGTGAACTTTTGCTTTAGATGCTTTCCCTAACAGTAAAACTCAAGTATACTTACATTTTGACATGAAACGTTTTGCCCAATACCCACACTTGTGGTCTTGGCCACTTGAGAGCATGTGCACATGACAGGAAGTAAGTGCGCAAGGCTGTCACAGATCTTAAAAACACTAAAGCGCAGCGCCCTTAATGAACACCAAATCCACACTATCCGCAGCGTTATTCGAGGCTTAGTGTATCCCATCATGCATCATGTTGTGGAAATAAACCGTGAGACTTTTTGCCGAGATCTCCCGAAAGATCACTGAAACCTTTGCAATGTATGTTAAATATTAATAATAATTAGATTTTACATATAATTTGATAGTAAATCAAAGAGTTGCATGATTTAGTGGTGCAAATGAGTAGTGGTGATATATATATATATCTTATATATGCCATCTGTTATAGGGAGTACTGAACAGACATATAGAAGATGATTTTAAAATGCAAAGTATTGAAAATAAAAATAAAGGTCTGTATAAACTTGCATTATTTACAACACTATAAGTGTGTCCCATCAGGTAGGCCTAATGAAAAGTTCTACACACTTGTGGTCTTCATTCTGGCTTGAACACCTGGACCAAATACAGGAAATATGTTGTATAAGTAGTCAAATGCAAATACCGCAAGTGTGGGTATTTGGACCAGGGGTAAGTATACGTACAGCAGATTTCATAGTCTTTAAAAGTGTACCCCGTTTTGATATCATGTGTCAACACAGGTGCACACTAGAAAGATTCTTCTTCATCCAGTGGCTGCACTTTTTCTCTCCAGAAGTTATGAGCAACACTCTTTTAAACTAGAGTTGCATGATTATTAAATTGGTGGTGTTGTTTTTTTTACTATAAAAAACTAAGTATGTCTAAGTATAATTTAGGTTTAAGTATGAGCAATAGATATGATTTATTCACAAAAAAAAAAAAATGTTAAATTATTGTTTCAAACAGATTTCCTATATGCTATTCTCATATTTTATTGTTCAGTCAAAAAAGAAGTCCAGCCCCACACTTACATCGTTGATTTGGTCAGAACATCAAATAATGTGCTGAAGCACCACAGAGCCAGTGTTCACACTTTTCAGAAAGTCAACCTAAGACCATGCACAGAATCATGTGGTTGTTCAATCACTTCCTGTCCAAAAGTCATGGGTTTTAACATGCATTCCTCTTCCATTACACACACAGACACACACAGACTTTTCCCCACAGTTGCAATGCTGCAAAACAAAGCAAAAGTGGCCCGTAGTGACTGGGCTGCTGCCGTTGCCATGCAACCGTCCAAACGGAGTCAGTAAACAGTGTTGAGTCTGCGTGCAGTTTGAGTCTCGGCTCTTGTGTTTGTGCAATCCCCTGTTGCGTTCACGTCCTTTTCCATAAATTTGCAGGGCTGCACAACAAGCATGCTATGATAACAGAGTTCACTCACAGGTAAACTCTCAACTAACATATTCATATATACAGTACATATGGACTCACATACATTGGAGACACTTGACAATGGTGTATTTTAAAGGGCCGGTGGCCCCTCTCAAGGCCGTGGTTTAGAGAGTCAGAAAGCTTGGCTTATTGCCCAGACACAAATAGAGCAGTTCAGTGAGCACATGTTTTCTTTCTCTCTCTTTCTACAACACTAATCTCCCATGACACACTCATGAATGGCAGCAGGGGAAAGGTCAAGCTCACAGTAAAGATACACAACTTTACCTGACACTTAAAACTATTTAGATTTGAATTTGCTGCTTGTTGTTTCCATTAAACAGCCAATGGGAAAATGTGAGCATGCTTAACCCCAAAGAAATAATCTTGTTCCTCATGATTAAGTTTAGAGAAGAGTCAAACTCGTAATTTTTTACATCTCTGGGAGGCGGATCACTTTATTAAGTGAGAAAGCAAGGTTGAGATTGAAAGTGAGCAGCTGTGAAATGTGAAATTTTGTCCAGCCAAAAGCAAGTGAGAAACCTATTTAAAACAGTCCTTATTTTTGCACTATATAGAGTCCAACAGTCAGGTTCCGTAACTAAAAATCCATTTCATTTTCTTCACAGTTTTGAACAATAATTTTGAATGATAAACCAAGAAGAATGAGCTATGAGTGTGTTAATCGATGGTATATGCTATTGTTGGTGTTGGTATGTTTTTTATTTTATTTATTTATTTTATTTTTGATAATCATGTTTAACAACTGAATTTCTGGTGGAAAACTATATTACCCATGATTCTGCAGTGAAAGCTTTACTGATCAGAGAATTGAAACAAGATAATTGCACTAAAAGAACACTTCAGCACCCACCCACTACTACCATAAAGTACAGCGAATGACATATTCAAGTCAGTTTCCTTGCACTCTTTAATTATATATTTCTATATGTCACGATCATCAGCTGGAGTGCCCATGAACTCTTATAGAGGGCACTCCACTCAGGATTCTGGCATTTTGTATTTCCATTTCCATTTCCAACTCCATTCCCCAGAATCCCATGCTTAGGACTAATCACCACCAGGTGGTCCCCATTACCACTCCCCTATATAAAGTGTGTTTGGAGTTCTGTCTGGCATATCCGAGCATTTTCCAAGGGTTTGTTCCTTCCGTGTTTGACTTTGGATTGTTTATACCGACTGTGATTCTCTGCTGCCTGCCCCGACCTCTGCTTGTTATTGATTCTGGATATCCCTTGAGACACCTGGCGCTGTTACCTGAATTCTGCCTGTCTGACCATTCTCTTTAATAAACTACTGCGTATGGATCCGAACGTCTCTGACTCCATGCTACACTATATTACCTTTATGCATATTTTGCAATAAACATAAATCAAGTTGTGTCTTTAATTATCTGTCATTTTTTATTTTGATTATGTCATTCGCAGTGCTTCATTCTTTCCCTCATTAAAGGGATAGTTCATCAAAAAAATTTAAATTACCCCATGATTTACTCACCCTTTCACATGAGGTGAAGTAATATTAACAGCCTTATAAAAGCTTTAAAATCTAATTATGAAACTTAAAAAAAATAAAAATAAAATTATGAACCCATGGTTTTATTTTAGTAAACGTGTAGTTTCCATGTTTTATTTTGTGTGTGTATTAATTACCATTTGTATAACCAGGTTTACTACAATAGCTTGTGTAGCAAAACTATGGTTCATTTGTGGTTACCATGGTTTAATTATAGTAATCATGTTTTTTGTTTGTCTTTGTTTTTAGTAAGACCATGGTTGATTTTCGTATTCAGTTTTATTTCACTATAATAAATTTAATCAGATTAGAAACATTAACTGTTTCCACACAAATTTAAGGTTTTTCGCTGAAACATTTTTATGCTGTATCATACTTGCTTTTATTGTAACTCTATGTTACTCTTATTCAGAGCTACATGATTTTTCTCATGAAATGTAAAATTTCACATCTGTTGCATACGATCCCACAGTGTAACTGTGCATATAATCTGTTTCATAAATCATAAAATGTAGCCTTTCACAGTAAATTCTGGTCCTTAGAGAGCAGAGAAAAGCTTTCTGTCAAGAGCCAAAATAACCAACACTCTGGTTGACACACCCAACCACCATCAAAGGTCACAGAACAGAACATTTCCTACGGAACATCATGTGCATCAGTTAAATCTACAGATACGTGTTTCAGGAATGAAGTCCCAAGAATGTCGATCTAGAGATTTAACTAATGCACTGCCTGATATACTATAGATTTATTTTAGCATTTCATTTCAAAGGCAAAATAGCTGGATTAAGCTTCTCAGATCTAGTTAACAGCTAGAGGTGCTTTATCTCTGATGAGCTGATCATTTTTCATGAAGGGGGGTTAATAGCTTATATCCGACCGTGGGGATATTCTTGCATTGCCTCTTTAATTATTCAGTCTTAGAAAACGATCCATTTCCCCAGTCAAATCCTGATATGGAGAGCTGTGCGACCACACATTGTACATTTATGGCACATCTTTGTTGGCTCATGTTCAGAGGCTTTGCCCGGAAATGCTGAATCTACTTTTCTCTCTCTTTTTTTGATTTCAAGCACTGTGGTTTGGATTTTCCCCCGAAAGCGACTGATCTAAAGCAATTCTGCTGCGTTAAACATGCATGAATTAAATGACTGATCCGAGCCAGGCGAGTAACAGTAAAGCCTGTTTAGGCATATTGAGCCAAGAGAACTGGATGCTTTTACAACCACCATGTTAAAGTCCTAAAGGAAATGATTGTACTCAGCTGAAAGCAATTTTACGTACATCATAGGCCTCACTCATTCGCTTCTCATAAATGGGGAATGGGAACTTGAAATATGTCTTGAAAATAAAGTCTGGATTGTTAAAGACACCCATCATAACAGAAATACTTTGTAGGCATTGCGCCATCAACATACATTTTTGCTCAGCACGGTATGAAGAATGTGAATCATGCGAAGAGCAGCACAAGTTGTCCCTGGAAAAAGTATTTGTTTTATTTTTATTCAGTTCCACATTATTTTTTTCGATAGTAGAGGTCAGCAAAACGTGAACTGCATCTATTTTAGGAGCAGAAGAACAGGGTATACTTCACAGTAAGCTCTGTGCCCCCGTCATCTCAAACCCGTTGCTGAATAATAGATGGGATGTGCTGTTCTCTTGTTCCCAGAGGAGCTTCCTCTTCCCTCAGGCCCACAGCGATCACCTACTGGGAGGTTCCTGAACACGGTTCACTTACTGGCCAAACAGATCCCAGTCACCGCTGATGTCTCTTTTTACTGCTCCAAAGACCCGGTCAAACCACACAATGTTTGGGAAAGAGCATAATTAGTAAAAAAAAAAAAAAAAGACGTTCTGCAATGTGCCGTTTCTTCAACTAGGGGCACTTTTGACCTTGTGAAAAAACAGACGCTACTTTGATCTCTATAGTCACACTCTAGTGTATTTAGATTGTCCATATTAAAAATGCATTGCATGTAATGATGTATTGTGTTTAAAGAAAATTCTGTGATGGATATGACAGTGATGGAAATTGGACTAAAATTATTTTTGACTTCTTTGTCTTGTCAAATTTCATATCTAGCATTTTAAATATACTAAATACACAGTTAATAAAATACTTTGTTCACAAGTTATATAAATCTCATAGTTCATCTCAAGTTCTTTAATGACATACGTTTGTTTGGTCATGATGGAAATGATGCAACAACAGTCATAATTTGTTTTTGAAAATGAATATAAATCCTTTAGACACAATACATTTTAAAATTGTTCATGAAATTTTGTTATCATGCATTTTGCGATAGCTAAATATCGTAAACATTTTTTTATATATTTTAAACTTTACAGTCTGTATAAAAAATAGATTAAACTATTAAAATAATAATGTAATATAATTAATACTAACAAATAATAGCACTTACTAAAATCAAAGTAATTTATTAAGTAGCAAAAATAAGAACAACAATTATACAACCTTGATATAACAAATAAGAAAAGAAATTGAACCGAAGCATCTTAGTGAATTTCCACGGGCTAAAACCAGACAGCAGTTTGATGCCTGTTTCCTCTCAATGTTTTTTTTCCCCTGTGGTTTCCTTCCTGTAATCTGATCTATGAACTTTTACTCTTAGCATTCCAGGAATACCCCCCCCCCCAACCACCACCACCACCACCAAAACACACATCCTCCACCGTGCGGTCGTGACGGGATTGTCCACATATTGGCCAAATGACTCACATTCCAATCACTTCCACATTTGTGAACTTTATGCTGTTCTGATTCCAAGCAGCTCCATTAGCAAGTGCACGGAGCGGAGCTGCATAATACGCCACTGCGTTTCATCCACCCGAGAGGCCCAGACTCTAATGCAGCAGTAACATGATCGCAGAACGCAAGCTTGCTCGCATATTGAGCCATTTTAGTGATGATATGCAATCTTTAGTTGTAGTCTTAAGTCTTATCTCCAGCTGGCCAGAGGGAAACGCTGTAACGGGATCCTGTCCTGCAGGAGAAGGGTGGATAGGTGGGTGGTCGAAGAAGCTAGAGGCATTTATGGCAGAGGTGGCTGAGGGGTCTGATATTCCACCGAATAAACCCCCTTCGCTGGATTGGGAATGGCAGTATGTGTTTGGGATGGGGGTCGGGGGGGTGGGGGATTCATAGCGCATTACTGACATTCCAGTGAAGAGGTCTGGTTTTCACAACCATTCCCACCTTCACTGGTTCACCCTCCCCCCTTTTTCTCATGTTGAATGATATCTACTCTACTCTCCCCTCACCAATGGTTTATGATTGCTTGCACACATTCCTTGCATGTGCTAATGTAGGATCGCTTTCACATGCTTAAACTCGTAATCTCCATTGGTAACAGAAATGAACCCGTTGGGCGAATGACTAACGCCAGTGATGGAGTCTGTGGTTATGAAAGCGCCGTGGTTCTCACGTTTAATGATACGGATGGTCTCACAGCTGTATTGTATCACTTCTTGAGTGCCTAGAGACATGGAGAGAGAAGAAGTTGGAAGAGGAAGTGCTGTTCTAGCTGAAGGGTCCGTTTTGGTGTTTTCACATGCTGTGCATCCCATGTTTCTCTCTGTTCCCTCTCCCTGTTGTGCTGATTGAGTATCATGAGACAGATTTCCTCATTTTCCATGTATGGCAACATTTGGTCAGTTCTGGTCATGGATTAAACAAATAAGCTCAATACAAACTGAACAATTAATTATGCATACTTCAACTTTAAAGAAGGAGGAAATGCTTTGCATATTATTATTATTTGTTCATGTCAAAGGTTGTGTGTGCATTCAACCACTTCTGTATTTTGACATTTCTGTATTTATTTGCTGCTTGATCCTTCATTAGCATAACAGAACTCATGGGTTTGCATGAACATACTGTAATTTGCACTAAATTAATAAAACTGTAAAATACAACACATACTACATTAAATGCAGTATGAAATGCATTGATTCAGCAGTAAAAATGTGGTTTTATTCAGTAAATTGTTTTCATTGCATTTAATGTAGTAAATTGTATTATTTTATTTAATAATAATAAAAATATTTGTAAAATAATAGTTTATTTACTACATAAAATACCATGAGGAAAATCATGAATGCACAGAAATTTGCATTAGATATAGATAAAAGCATAATAAATTAATATGTGTATGAAGAAAACAAAAAGGCTAAATACAACACAGACTAAACTAAAAACAACAAGAAAAAGCTTGGTTTAATGCAGTGAAACAACAACAATAAGAAGAACTATGTATTATTATTATAATTGTTATGAATAAAAAAAGCATTTTAATACCATGTTGATTTGTAACAGTTCCCATCAGAACTTAATCTCGTTCCTGAAGCAAAAGCGGTTGAGAACCACTGCATACTTTCTCTGATGGCTATTTCTGAATGATAAACAGGAAGAGAGGCTGTCTAGCTTTATTGATAGGTTCTTGTGATAGAGGCCAAGGCTCAGCATACTGTATCTGATTCGATTAGCAGAGAGAGATCCTTTTCCACAGGAAGTCATCCTACACCTCTCACTGTACCATTTCCTGTTGGGGGCTGTAGCAGAGGAAGCTGCTCAAGTTTCACCAGAAAGAGTCTAATCTAAAGAAGATTTAAAGGCTACAAGGCTTTAGGTTGTTACATGTCGTGACTAACAGCAACCAAAACAGCATACTCTGCTCTGAATTGGGTGTTGTATCTGTGTCACGCCCCATATATCTCCACAGGAGGTTTCAGCGGGTGCTGCCACCCTCTGGCGCACATTTAATTTTTGCCAGGACAAGAGGTCTCCTTTGAACTTTGCCCTGGGGTCATGCCTGACTCTCATGAGTGCTTAAGTCCTGTGGGGATAATTACTAAAACAGATGCCTCAGCAGCCGTGGAAACAGTCAGGAGCTCCACCATGATTGGTAGACAGGCTCCTGTATATCGCTCATACTCTGAACTCTGACCTGCGGAGAATTTTTGTGTGGAGCAATTAGTGATGTACTTCTAGAGATGTTGTAAATGGTATTTTTCAATTAATTTTGAACCGTTTGAAGAGCTGTTATTGTAATGCACCAAATAATACATTCATACATAGTTATTGTAGGGTTTTAATTAAAAGTGGAAATATGTTTAATTACATTTACAAAAATGTTGATGCACTTCATGAATATCAAATAATACACTTTTATAATAACAACAGTGTCGTAACAGCGTTGAAGAAGATGTCCCGATCTATAGAAGCGCTCTTCGTCAACTGTAAGTGCTCGTAATACCAAGTTTTATGCATTGTTCAAATAAGAGCAAGCTAGAAAGAGAAGGAATAAATAAAGAGAAAGACAAATGTTTTTTATATATATAATTTAGGATGAAGTCAAGTAGCATCGAAAGAGATGAGTTTTCAGCTATCACTTGAAAATTGTCAGAGATTCAGCATTCCGGATAGGGGTGGGAAGATCATTCCATCAGCCAGGAATGGTGAACGAGAATGTTCTGGAAAGTGATTTTGAGCCTCTCTGTGAAGGTACCATGAGGCGTCGCTCTCTAGTGGATCTCATACTTGGACTCTAGTGGATCTCAGACTGAGTCTGTGGCTGTTCTATCGGCAAGCATCAATGTCTTGAACTTGATGTGAGCTGCAACTGGTAACCAATGCAAAGGAGATAAGAGAGGTGTAATGGGCTCTTTTGGGCTCATTGAAGACCAGTCGTGCCGCTGCATTCTGAATCATATGTAGAGGTTTGATCGTGCTTGATGGAAGTCAAGCCAGAAGAGCATTGCAGTAGTCCAGCCTAGAAAAGAAACCTCAGTGACCAGTTGATGTACTTTGGACACCTCCCCTCCCCAGGCTACCCTGAAAGACCTACTGGTGAGACACGATTGTAACCAGCAAAGTGGAATCCCTGTGATGCCCAGTGATGAGAGGGCAGACAGGAGGATCTGATGATTGACAGTAGATCCAGCAGAATAAGAACTGATGATTTAGGATTAGCTTTTGCAACCCGCAGGGCTTTCGTGAGTGACTGTGGCTCAGTTGAATGGCCACTCCTGAAACCTGACTGCTTAGCGTCCAGTTTGTTGTTCTGTGAAAGTAACAATGATACCTGGTTGAAAACAACTCGTTAGAGGGTTTTCGTTAATGAAGGGAAGGAGAGAGACAGGTCTGTAGCCGTCTATAAGAAAATCATTTAATGTAGGGGTTTTGAGCAGTGGGGTTACCCGAGCCTGCTTGAATGCAGTGGGGAAGGTGCCTGAGAGGAGAGATGTGTTGATGATGTGTGTGAGTTCTGCTAAAAGTGTAGGAGAGATTGCTTGCAAGGTTTGAGGGAATTGGTTTTGATTTGGAATGAAGTTTTGATGCTTCTACCTCAGTGAGGGGACAGAAGGAGTAGATGGGATACTTAGCAGTGGGTGTGGTTGGTTTGAGGTCCTGTGTGTGGGGCTGAGAATTGACTACTGATTGTTCTAATTTTGTCTGTGAAGAATAGGTCGCTGTTATTTTGCCAAGTAGGACATATTCCTGGATCAACATCTTTTGATGATCCTGGATCAACATTATTATCCAAAAATATAGACTTAACCTAATCTCTACCCCTAAACCTAACCTACCCATAATTTATTCCTAAAATCAGTGTGAAATGATAGCTGATTAACAAGGGTGTAGAAGGACCTAAACCTGATTGTTAGCCTGAAGATATTTCCTGAAAAGTTATATCTCAGTTCTGATTGGTTGTTTGAAATGTTGTTCCAGGATCAACAAGGATGTTGATTCAGGAACGTGTTGTACTTGGATAAATCACACTCCCCATGAAGAATTTGGTGAAACCATCAGCTGTTACAGAAGTGGTGGGATGAAAGAGGAAAGAATTAATTGTTTTGAGGAGATTTTGTTGCTCAGTTTAGTAGCGCAGGTAAAGTAGCAGGTCTTTACACACATCGGCCTTCACACGAGGAGGCTGAATGCATCCGCTGATGTGAAGAGATCAAATAAATACACAGTCTAAGACACTAAAGTGAAAACAGCTGTGGCCACCCTTTAATTAGCACAGCCTTTTGATAGTTTTCACGTGATGTCATACACTCATAGGAATGCCCACCTGGCGGTCAAAACGACCTCTGCTCCACCGACCAGGGGCATTGCACAGGATCCTAGGCCCTATGCATAGGCAGTCCTGATGGGCCCCCATGCCCCCCCCTCCATTAAATTATCCAGGTAAAATAAAATATATTCCAGACTTTTCAAGGGCCCTCTCTTCTTTTGGGGCCCTGGTAATCAGTACTGGTTTTACCCCCAGTTCAACGCCCCTGCCACCGACCGCCAGTTATTTTTACGCAGTAAAATATTGAAAGGTGAAATTCAGTAAACACTTTATTGATGAACCTAGAATATAAACACAATGTGCAAAGTTTCAAGTTAAATGTTTTCTCATAGAAACCCATTATAAGTAAAACACTGAACCAAGTGGATTGCGTTCATATTCTGAACTCATCTGCTTGACTAAACTTTGCATAGTATTTTTACTGTTGTAAATATATAATGCACTTAAAGTGCTTTTACAACATTTGTCACACTTTTTAATGACTGAAATATTGCCGTGGGTGTTTAATATGGATTGCATATGGCCAAAACTTGCACTTAGTTCAGATACCTTTGTTTTATTCTTTTGATAGGCGATCTAAATATTTGTGGCTGAGAAACAGATGGAAAACTGATCATTTTGTGCTGCAGTTCTATGGATGTTTTGCCCTCCAGGTCTTCGAGCCGGTCACGTGACTGAAAGCTATCAATAGCAGGGCGATTGCTCAAATCGAAACTACAGTTTGCACTTAAGTGCAGGAAGGGAGCAATGCAAATAACACAGGCACCTTCTTAGCCCACTTACCAGTAAGTGCAATCAAAAAGTCTAACTACAGCGAAAATTCAAAGTAGAAATAGGCAGAAACTAAATATTCCTTCCTAGCAGCAAGTAATAATTTTAACAACAGATCTACAAACAAGTATTAAGCAAGACACTCATGCACAACCATCAGTCTCTTCTGTTTACTAATGCATATGTGCATTAGTAAACAGGATATGTGCAGGATATGTAATTATTTAACTTTCAACAATGCCAAACCATGGTTCATAGCAAAGCTCAGAAAGCTCTGTTAGGCTAAAGAAGAAGCTTACATGAATGGGGTAACAGTCCAAAAACACACTGGCAAAGGAGATCAGAATAGCTAAGGTGAGTTACTGCAAAAAGCTGAGAAACAAGTTTCTGCTAAAGTATGGAAACAACTGTAAGACATCACAAACTACAACATACACAAACTTCACTTTGTTGAATCAACTACTAGACAACAATTTGAATGAGTTATATTGCATGTTTGAAAAACCTGGTCTCTCTCCATGGATCCATCAAAACCTCCAGCAACCCCCACTCTCCCCACTCCTGCATTTCGGATCAGTGAAGATGGTGTGTCAGGTCTACTGGAAACAGAAGGCAAGAAAAGCACCAGGCCTAGACGGTCATAAACTGGCCTGTCTAAAAGCCTGTGCTGACCAGCTAGCCCACATCTTATCACAGACCTTCAACAGATCGTTGGAGCTGTGCAATATCCCTTCCTGCTTCAAACGCTCCACCATCATTCCCAAAACAACAACAACAACACAGGACTACAACATCACGGGACACTTGTTGGACCCCCTGCAGATTGCTTACAGGTTTGTGTATGATGCAGTCAACATGAGACGGCATTATATCGTACAACATCTGGACAAATCAGGGACTTCTGTGAGGATCCTGTTTTTGGACTTCAGCTCGGCTTTCAACACTATCATCTCAGCACTCCTCCTGTACAAACAAACCCAGTTTGCTGTGCCCACCTCCATCTGTTAGTGGATCACCAGCTTCCAGACAGATAAGTAGCAGCTAGTGAGGCTGGAAAAATTCTCATCACCTGTATAATCAGCACTGGCACCCCTCAGGGATGTGTGCTCTCCCCACTGCTCTTCTCCCTGTACACCAATGACTGCACCTCTACTGACTCCTCTGTAAAGCTCCTGAAGTTTGCAAATGCACACTACAGTCATCAGCCTCATCCAGGATAGTGATGAGTCTGCATATAGAAGTGAGGTTTAGCACCTGGCTGTCTGGTGCAGTCTTAACCTGAAACTGAACACTCAAAACAGTGGAGATGATAGTGGATTTCAGGAGAAACCCTCCTGCACTCCCCTCACTCACTATCATGGACAGCACTGTAACAACAGTGGTGCACCACCATCACCACCAACAGTTCCTGGGCACAACCATCTCTCAGGCCCTGAATTGGGAGTTTGACATAGACTCCATTGTCAAGAAACAGAGATTGGCCTTCCTTTGCCAGCTGAGGGAGTTCAACCTGATACTCAATTCTCCAGTCACTGAATCTGTCCTCTGCACCTCTGTAACTGTCTGGGTAAACTCAGTTACTAATACCGACCTCAGAAGACTACAGTGGATAGTCTGGACAGCTGTGCAAACCACTGGTACAACCCTCCCCACTCTCCTAGAACTGTAGTATACAGAGTGGAAAAAGGGCTGGCAATACCATTCTGGACCCCTAACATCCAGGCCACTTCCTCTTTGAACTGTTGCCATCAGGCATTAGAACGGTTTCTTCCCTCAGGCAGTCCTCTCATGAACAGGTAACTTGGCAATAAACTATTTATACATGTATTTATTTTAAACACCATACTTCTTATACATATTTCCTTGCATTTATACATAACACACCTGAACACAAATACCATCTATTCTCTATTTTGTATATTGTGTTTTTCTTCAGATATTTGACGTATTTAGCTATTTCCTATTACTTTTTCTATTTGTATTGTCTGTCACTATTTGTGCTGTGGAAGCTTCCGTCACCAAATTCCTTGCATCTGTGAACATACCTGTTAATAAAGCTCTTTCTGATTCTGACACTTAAACATTACATTTTTTTTAAATGTGTGTGATTTACAGAAGTGTTACAGAGAAATACTAGTTTTTATGTGGACTCCCTGAGTCTGTAAATAGAGCACTAATTAAGCAAATGGAAACACATGCACTTAATTACAGCTCAAGTCTTCCATCTAGTGGTTATTAGTTCCCAAGACATCACACGAGAGAGCCCTGTCTGTCCGGAGAGACCTGTAAGATAATGATAATATATATATATATATATATATATATATATATATATATATATATATATATATATATATATATATATATATAAAATAAAATAAGTCATATTTTAATTTGTATTATTAAATATACTGAAATACAGACCATCTAGCTCAAAATTCTCATTATGTTGCATGGACTTTTATTTTGAAGCAAAGTCTCAGTCCTGTATATAAATTAACATATGATGAATTAATATAACATAAAATAAAATACGTCATATTTTAATCTGTATACTGAAATACAGACCATCTAGCTTTTTAAGCGTTTTTAAGCTTTTATTTTGAAAACCTAATTCCTGTCCTGTATAACGCTGTAGTGGTGCGCTTCACGGTGGAAATTCTGGCTGATTCATTGTAGTCGGGCTGAAACTGAGCAGGCACTCTGACATTATATCTCTCTCTTCACACAGGTAAAGAAATAATACAGGTTTACGATCATTAAATAGTTGTTTACGGGGTATTGTTCTCTGCGAAAGTATGTTTCTGTGATTAAACATGCTTAACGTTAGCTGTTGTTGAGTGATGTATTTAACCTCTGTAGCATTATTAGCCTCTCTTTAACAGTTGTTAAGAGATAACTGAAGTTATGAATGAGTAACATCAAATAATGTTGTCCTATTTTATAGTCTGTTTTGAGTCTACAAATGTTATTTTGCCCGTTGTTTATGTGCTCACAAGCTACATAGGAGTTTGCGTAAATATCACTATGCTAAATAGCTTAGCATGTTAGCGAATTAAAATTTGAAGCGTCTGATTTTTGTATTTCTCAAAAAAAGCTCTTATTATGTTAATTTTGGGGTGGACAGGGAGGAATGTTTTTATTAGTTAGAGTTTGAAAATAGTTCATGAGGAAATGTTGGTGTGAATACAAACACACAATATTCATGAGTCAGAAACGTCCCTAGGTCTTTTAATATAAAAGAACTGACAGGTTTGTACACTAAATATCACTGCTTGTTTATGTGTCCAGATCTAAGGAATGGACCGGCTTTTGAGGCTTGGAGGGGGAATGCCCGGACTCAGCCAGGTAAAGTATATTGAGTTTGTTTAAACATATAATAAACCCAATGCTTTGTATAGCATCTACTGTATATATATATATATATATATATATATATATATATATATATATATATATATATATATATATATAATTAAATGAGTAATATAAAAAATATAAATGCCAATTAAAAGGTGAGTGGTTTTACAAAAATGTTCAAACATTTAGTTGACAGTAATGTTTTATTTTATTTAATATGTGTTCTTGTATTCCGTAAGAATGCAGTAGATTGACAGCGAAGACATTTATGATGTTAAAAAGATTTGTATTTAAAATAAATGCTGTTCTTTTGAGCTTTAAATTTATCAAACTATCCTGAAAAAAGGGTCACAGTTTACACAAATATCAAGTAGATCAGTATTTTTGAGATAACCTAAAACCTGGCCATCCAATAATATGTTTTTTTTTTGTCCTCCAAGCAGGGTTAAAAGCACATTTGTAAATAGCGTTTATATTACTGCAAACACTTCCTGTTAGTAAAAACCCTTATGCTGAAGAATTTCTATGAACTTTATTTGAGCATAAATGTGTCGGATGTTCAGCAGACACATAAATAGGGTGCTTTTTTGGGTGGTGTTGTCGAGGGGGATGGAGGTATTATGGGAGCATCCTCGTGTGGTTTTTCTCAAGGTCTGTGCAAATGATGGGTAGAGAGATGTCTCTCAGCTCTCTCTGCCAATTAACACTTCCAGTGACAGGCTGCCTCCCGCTGATTCACACCCCACTCCAGCAGTCAGCACAGAAGTGAGCGAGAGGAAAACACACCTGATTCCTTTCTTTTCAGTCATGCGGCTTCATGCGCTCTCATTTCCGTCTACAGCTGCCCATGCTTCGTGTTTAAAACAAAATATTTCATACAGTATTGACTGACATAAAGTGTTGATTGGATTCATATTGATTTTTTTTCTATCCACCATGGCATCACCATGGCGTTAGTCCTACACTTTAGGTGCCAGCTGTCAATCAGATCATGCTAGTCAGCACCTCTCAATCTATGATCCTGCACCTGCAGTTCTGTCCAGATCTCCTGCCACTATAGACTTTGATTTGGTTCATTTCTTTCCCCCCCCCCCCCCAACAATGATAATTTATTAATTCCTCCACATAATAACTAAAAGTATTTAAGTACGTACATTATAAGTAATATATTAAAATGATCAAAGTCATCAAACTGAAAATCTGAGTGTTGGTATCAAGAATCCAGATCCTGTGAATAATTAGTTTGATTTGATTGGTCAAATCAGCTTGCGACGAATATAAGTATTAAAGAGATTTGACTGATCTGGACTGTGTGTTTTCTGCAGGGTCCTCCCACAGATGCCCCCGCTGTGGACACAGCTGAACAGGTGTACATCTCCTCACTTGCCCTGCTGAAGGTCAGGATACACATGATTCTGCTCTCTCACATCTTACCCTTCACACCTGTTCATGCACTGTGCAAAATATATTGTAACAGTAATGGTTCATTTCTCCTGGTTTGGTTTGTATCATGGTGTTGTTGTCACTGTTTCAGATTGATTCTGTTAATACATGTTCTGATGCTATTACGCGAGTATGATTAGACTAATTTGAGGCCAAAAATGTGATTGGTCAGTGCCAGTCTGATTGTCAGCTTTAAGTTAAATGTCTTCATTGTTTAAGTAATTTTTCTTCTCTCTCAATCCATCTCTTTGCCTGTGTGTGCAGATGCTGAAACATGGCCGTGCTGGTGTGCCCATGGAAGTCATGGGTCTGATGCTGGGGGAGTTTGTAGATGATTACACTGTACGCGTGATTGACGTGTTTGCCATGCCACAGTCAGGAACGGTGAGTGAAAAAAATTCTATTGTTTAGGGCTGTGCGATTAATCAAAATTGTCATAAAATCACGATTTGAGCATGCATGATTTGTGGCTTTATAACACGATTTTCCATGGCCCCGACCTCCCGCAGTATGCTGTCTAAACCAATCAGAATGCAGCACGCCTAAATGGAGCGCAAGAACAGGACAGACTGGGCATATGCCTACGTTACTCCAGGTTCACACACACT
Organism: Carassius carassius; assembly: GCF_963082965.1. NCBI lineage: Eukaryota > Metazoa > Chordata > Actinopteri > Cypriniformes > Cyprinidae > Carassius > Carassius carassius. The sequence goes on from NC_081792.1 coordinate 13,393,549, forward strand.
GTCTGTGATGCGTATTTTTTCCGAGCCCATGTTAACGGATCAGAGCATTCACACTGCACGTGGTAAAAGATGCAAAAGATGTGAACAGAAAAGGTTAGAAATAGGAAGGTGCGAAAATAATTAATATCTAGCACATGAGCATAGAGAGAGTTGTGAGTGCACACAACGCAGTTTGAGCGAGAGGAGACCTGTTTTGAGTGCGCGCTCTCTCTCTTCCTTTGCTTTGTAACAATCTGCGTGCTTTCGTGTTACAATAAGGCGCTCTCGCTGCTGCTTCTGCACCGCATGCACACAACGTTACTGTATACGCACTTGCAGACGGAGTACGTGTGAACCTCCATAATGTATAACAAATATATTTAAACACCTGAGGTACCGCTACAATGAGCTCTGACCAATGCATGGCAAAAACAAGGGGATTTTCATTTATTTGTTTTTTGCCATATGTATAGACCTTTTGTCACACCTTTACTTAGTGATTATTTTGAGTTGTCTGTTCTAGAGACATGTTACAACTTTTTAATAAAGCTTTATTTGGTTTTCTTTTGAAAATGTTTCAAATTCATACTAAATGCATTTATGACTGTACAGCATGTCTGTGTGTGTCAAAATCGTGATTAATATTGAAATTGCAAAATTGATCAATCGCGATAGTTTTTTTTTTTTTGTCCAGCCGTATTATAGTTTCCAAAATGTAACTTGCTCAGTATTAACTTCTTGTCTGTTGAACTGTTGTATAAAATTAAATCATATTCACTCACACACTGATATTCAGGTAACAGCACTACCGCTTGTGTGATATTACTTAATTTTCATCTTATAAGGATGAAAACCCATACAGGAATATTTTTTTGCCCTCATAACTTACAGTATAAGAGCATTATAATGGGCTTCATCGTGCAGTGAATGCTTTTGTACTCTCCAAGATTGTGTGTGTTTGTTTGCAATTTGAATACACAATATCAGCTTGCACATCATTAAAACAGCAAGTATGATATTATCAAAGATGATACATATCTCACACCCCTACCAATGACTTGATTTAATAACTAAAGTGTTTTTTTTACTCAATCAATTATTATTGTATTTCAAAAGATGTCCCATCACATTTGAATCACCGTATTTAACAGCAAGCTCTAGTGTGTTTTACACTCTACACTGTGTTCACCTGTGTTCCTCTAGTGATTCTGGGTGTTTGTTCTGTTGACAGGGTGTGAGCGTTGAGGCCGTGGACCCTGTTTTTCAAGCCAAGATGTTGGACATGTTAAAGCAGACAGGAAGGTGAGAGAATGGGGAAAACCTAACTACTGTTCTGTGATGAAATTGTATGTTGGATTATGAGGGTTTGTGATCTCTGTGTTGCAGGCCTGAGATGGTGGTGGGCTGGTACCACAGTCACCCCGGTTTTGGCTGCTGGTTGTCAGGTGTGGACATTAACACACAGCAGAGTTTTGAGGCGCTGTCTGAACGCGCCGTTGCTGTGGTGGTCGATCCCATACAAAGTGTCAAGGGAAAGGTAAAAGTCCATAAACACAAGCAACATTTTAAAGCAGTAGGTCATTATTTAGAAGCATTTTCATTTTATAGATGGTAGCACTTCTCACACACACGATTTATAAATTCAGAGATCTTTCTTCTGGATCTGTGAATGTGCGCTCACTCTTCCTGTCAGAGTGTGAGAGTCATGGATGTCTGATTTTTTTTGTTTCTTGTCTGTTTGCCGCTGTGAGCTCAATTAGCACCCTCTGAACCACGCGAGAGAGTGTGAGGACTCCATCTCTCCCATCAGCCCCGGGGAGGGGGATGGAGACAGGAAGAGAGAGTATTATAGGAGAAGGTATTATAGGAAGAGGATAGGGGTATTTAAAATAAAAAAGAGAAAAAAGAAAGAAAAGAGAGAACGCAAATAACATATTGTACAGATATACTCAGTATTTCTTAAATGCCCTAACCATTATGATATTATTTTGATGGTTATGTAAATAATGTTGGAGCCAAAGTATTTACTATTCAAACTTGGGGCTGAATAAGATTTTTAAAAAATAAAGAAAAAAAATTCATGCTTTTATTCAGCATTGATGCATTAAATTAATCAAAAGTGACATTGCAGACATTTATAATTATTGAATCACCACCAGTCAAAAAGCACATTTTGTTGATTTTCAGCCTTAAAATGAATACGGACAGTTTTTTTTTTATTCAGCTATATTTACTCCAGCTATATTTACTCAGTCACATCCAAGTGAAAGATAAAACTCCCAACATGTCAGAAAAAAAATTAGAAAACAGATTCAGACAAAATGATCACCCCCTTCTTTCAGTATTTTGTTGAACCATCTTTTACGTTAATTACAGACTTTAGTCTGTTGGGATTTGTCTCTACTAACTTTGCACATCTAGACTTTGCAATATTTGCCCACTCTTCTTTGCAGAACTGCTCAAGTTCAGTTCGGTTTGATAATGAACGTTTGTGAACTGCAGTCTTGAAAGTCATCCCACAGATTTTCAGTGAGTTTTAAGTCTGGGCTCTGACGAGGTCATGCAAGGACATTCACCTTTTTCTCCTTCAACCACTGTGTGGTCAGTTTTGCTGTGTGCTTTGGGTTGTTGTCATATTGGAAGATAAATCTCCTTCCCATTGACAACTTTCTGGTAGAGAGAACAAATTTTCCAGTACCTGCTGCAGATAAACACCCCATAACAGGATATTACCACCTCCATTCTTTACTGGAGGAATCTGTTATGTGGACAGTGAGCTGTGTTGGATTTCCGCCAGACATTAGGCCATAAAATTTATTTTAATAATTTTAGCCTCATCTGCCTCAGAATCTTCAAGGTGAGTTTTGGCAAAGCTCAGTCTGACTGCATGTGGCCTTTCTTGAGGGGTGGCTTTTTTCTTACAACCCTCCCAAACAAGCCACATATTGTGATGTTGTTTTCACATGCACACAATGACCACTCTTTGTCATAAATTCCTGCAGCTGCTTCAGAGTCGCTGTAGGTCTCTTGGTCGCCTCTCTGACTCTTTCATCCAGTTTGGAGCGACGTCCTGATCCAGGGTCTGTGTTGTACCAAATTCCTTCCACTTCTCAATAATAGACTTCACTGAGCTTCTAGACATTGATAAAGCCTTTGAAGATTTTTGCATCCATTGTTCCTGTCCACATCTTTATCCTGGAGATCTTTTTACAGACCCTTGCCACCCATAGTGGATTGCTTGCTTAGTAGTAAACGGATGTTTTAAATTGTCATAATATTTAAAAAAGAATCCTATATTTTCTCTGCCAATGAATCTTTTAGCTGAACTTTTACTTTAGTTGAAGCATTTGACCTGGAAGGTATCATTGCATTGCCTTGCACTTGTTTGTTATCCATTTTAAAATATTCATATCCCACATCTCCAGAGTATCATCGCGTCTCTGTGAACATGGTGCGAGTTTACATGGTTTAAAGAGTGTTGTGAGTTCTTCATGTGTCAGCACTACACGGTCTCTCTGTCTTTCTCCTGTGCCTGATGATAATACACCATGTGAGGATCACACACTCACACCGCACATCCTGACAGAGGGAACGTCCCCCTCAGCACAGATGCGGGACGCTGCAGGATTTTACACCATTTGGTTCAGTCAGGATCTAACGAGTCCCCAGGGTTCAGGGGGCGTTACTTTGTGTATGCGTGTGTGATCAATACTTTCTACACAATCCCTCCCCTACTTAACACTCTTTTGTCCAAGGCAAGAACTCCCATTAAAAATCTCATCACTGTGATTTGCTCCAAGCCTCTTTTTTTTTTTTTTTTTACTGCCTTTTGTGTTACTCAAAATATATTATTTAAAATCAGTAGACGTCTGGTGAAAATAGTCTAATTAAAAATGGTCTCTAAACCGATTACGCTTCATGTGATAAAAGGTATGATGTAATGAATCCGTTTTTGAAGTTCTAAATGCACCGAAATGATAATTCCGGGCCGAAAACAAAAAAAGCTTCGTAATTATTTATTATTTTATTAAATAATATAAAGTAATTATAAGACTTTATTTAACTGAATACTTTATCATACTGAATAAAAAAAAAAAACATCAGTAAAATAACCACACTTTTAATTGAAAGTAACACAATAAAATTGGACCAAAAATATATTGATATTAAATATCAATATATTATTTTTATTCAATTCTATGCAAAAGAATCAGATACAAGTGTTTTGTTTGTTAGAATTTTTTTTTTTTCACTAATTATCCAAATAATGTATAGTCTTTCAAAGCTATAATTGTCCGAGCATGTGAGCCGAGCATAGCGGGGAGCAGATCAGTGAACGAGAGGTCATGATTTTACCATCGATGCCATGTTACAGCACACAAGACAGGAACAACTATAGGCCTACTACATAGAAATGACTTGTTGGTGTGTTATTTGAGCATACTTTGCTAGTAGTCTATATGATATGATTGTCATATACACTTTGTAGCTCGCATAATGCATTAAAACAGCAAAAACATTTATAAGCCATTAATAAGCTGCAGTGACGTGAACAGCGCTTTTTTTTTTCTTTTTTCTCCAGGTTGTGATTGATGCTTTCAGGCTAATAAATGCCAATATGATGGTCCTGGGTCACGAGCCACGTCAAACCACTTCTAATCTGGGACACCTCAACAAGCCCTCTATTCAGGTTAATTTTATATATGTCTCTCTATCATAAATGTATAAATAAATAAAATAAATAAATGTATGCATTTAGCAGACGCTTTTATCCAAAGCGACTTACAGTGCATTCAGGCTAACAATTTTTACTTATCATGTGTTCCCGGGGAATCGAACCCCCAACCTTGCGCTTGATAACGCAATGCTCGACCAATTGAGCTACAGGAACACTGAATCTTAAATAAGTTAAATATTTATTATATATTCATATTATTTATCAAGGGTTGTTTCTTTTTTGCAGGCTTTGATTCATGGGCTTAACAGACATTATTACTCCATTACCATTAACTACAGGAAGAATGAATTGGAACAGAAGGTTTGAACTTGTAGATAATGTTTAAACATGCTTTCTGTTCTTCATTTGTTGTAACTAGACAGTCATAGTGTTTGTTTGTGTTCAGATGTTGCTGAACCTCCACAAGAAAAGCTGGATGGAGGGTCTGACTCTGCAGGATTACAGTGAACACTGCAAACTGAACGAGACCATCGTCAAGGAGATGCTCGAACTGGCTAAAAACTACAATAAGGTAAGAAAAAGCACAGTGACAAGGGATTCTTGCTCTCAAGTCACAACATTTAATGGTGGAGCTGAAGTGCAGCTTTTCTGTTGGAAAGAGTGTTTTTTTTTTTTTTTTTTTTTTTTTTTTTACCCGATGACATGTTTATGTGAAATTGTTCTTGTTCCTCAGGCTGTAGAGGAAGAGGACAAGATGACTCCTGAGCAACTTGCCATTAAGAATGTCGGAAAACAGGTCACTAGTTTCTTCTTGTTTAATATTTATATTGTTGGTGGTTTGGTACTGTATTTACTGAAAAAAAAAACTGCAGGTGACCTTTTGCAGTCTCAAAAAGTTTACAGGACTTCATGAACCTGCTATTCTCTTTCTCTTTGTAGGATCCCAAAAGGCATTTGGAAGAGCATGTGGATGTTCTCATGACATCCAATATTGTGCAGTGCCTCGCAGCGATGTTGGACACGGTTGTGTTCCAGTGATATCCCTCTGTCTGTGCATAAATGTTCATATTGTACAACTGTTTTGTCTTTTTAAGAAATAAACACAAAATTCCAGTAATCTTATTTTCTTTCCATCATGGACATCAAGGGAAGGTTCACGTGTAAAGACAAGCAACTGTTAAACTATATTAATGTTCCAAAATATATAAAAAGTATGCACTGTAGTTTCAGTGTAAATCCGTTGTCCTTCCCCTCGAAGCTCCGGGCTCTTGAGAGAGATTTTCACAGTATAACACTGAAACACCTTATTAAAGATGACCGCACTTCAGGACCGTGCTTAAGTGAGCATCAGTGTGAAATATCTTCTGCTATGAACTAATTAGATTTGGATATGGATTAATTACAATTAAATAAGAGAACACATTCTTTATTTTATTCTCTCATATGGCATTTAGTCTCTTACCAGCTCATCAATTTTATGAAAGTTTTATGCTCACCTAATATGATTAAAATCAGTACTAAAATCTACTTTAATACCAATCTCAATGTAAACACCAGCCCATTCCGGTGTTATCAAATGCGGAGCCACATCATTTTCCTATATTAAGCTCTGTGTGAACGCGCTCCTGGCACAAGCAGCAGTAAGCGTGAACAACCAGCCAAAGCAGCAGCATGTGTGAGGTCTGAACTCAGGAACTTCCCCAGTGAGTTATGCACCTGCAGCAGCTCCCCTCACCGCCCGCGCTGGCCAACGAACCGGTGAGTGTGGACGATGATTTGACGCCCATCACCGCCGCAGGGGACGACCGCGTCTCCTCCTACCGTGACACCCTGAAGAACGAGTCACCGTTAAAGAAACTCTCCACAGGGATGAGAAACCCCTCAAACACTCGGGATTACGTCTCCGCTGCAGGAGATGAGTCCGAATCAAGTCAAGCGCGGACAGGTTTCGCCTCGTCTTCTGCCATGTTCTCGTACTCGGGGCAGCCGGTAGTGCCCACGCTCCCGCCACTCTCCAGTCACTACTTGACACCTCACCCGTTCATCAGCAACGGCCCGTGTGAACTGAGCTACGCGTACTCACAGCCGTATGGACAAACTTACTCGAACGCCGCCGTCTATCCTTTCGCCTCGGTGCCCGGGAAAGCCCAGGTTTACCTCTGTAACCGGGCGCTGTGGTTCAAATTCCACAGACACCAAACAGAAATGATCATTACTAAACAGGGGCGGTAAGTCTACTTTAAAATGTTTTCATTTTAATTGGCTATTTAAAAAAATGGATAAAAGAAAGAAAAAAAGAGAGAATGATTGCCTAAAATTATAATTTAAAGACTAATCCTGATTTTTATTTTATTTGTTAAATATTTTATTAATGTCAGTATAATAATTGTGAAATTAAATTGCCAATTAGGCTATTATAAATTAATTATTTTGGAAAAGTAGGCTACTTTTTCCAGTTCAGATTATTGCAGGCAGTTTTAGCAAAATTGCAGTTTTATTTGTTTATTTTTACTGATATTTTACTTTTGGAAAAGTAATTTGTTGTCTCGGTTCGTTTTCCTGCAGCCGGATGTTTCCGTTTCTGAGTGTTAGTGTTGCTGGTCTTGACCCGACGTGTCATTATAATATTGTTGTGGATGTGATTCTGGCGGATCCGAACCACTGGAGGTTCCAGGGCGGGAAATGGATTCCCTGCAGCAAAGCGGACACTAATGTCACGGGTAAAATAATAATCAATCGACTCAAGAGGAATTTATCATAAAGCTTTGCTACGTTTTGCAAAGCGCAAATAACCTCATGAACCGACAATAGCCTACACCTAGAAAAAATAAATAAATAAAATATTACAATAACTACACAGTTATAATCATGTTAGTTTTAATCCGTTTTAATAGTAACACCCATTCATATACATACATATATAATTAATTAATTAATTATTATTATTATTATTATTATTTTAAGGAAGCAGAGTATACGTGCACCCGGACTCTCCAAACACCGGCGCGCACTGGATGCGTCAGGAGATCTCTTTTGGAAAACTGAAGCTGACGAACAACAAGGGAGCTTACAACAACTCTACTCAAGTGAATGTCATTTTCTCTTTATGATAAGTATCAGTAGAAGTATTCTTAATGTATTTTCATTTGCCAGCAATCACCATCAGCAGCACATGATGCACGTTTTGCATGATTTCAGCTTGCACATGAAAAATGACCTTCACACCACTATTAAAATTACCTTGGGGTACAATCACCAATCACTTTTATGTACATTTATGGCATTTTTTTCTAATTATTCTTATAATTTATAATTAATGTAATGTAATATACACAGATATGTATGGGAATAACTTATAAAATAGCATGGTTCTTTTTTTTTTTTGAATCTTTTTCTTTGTCTTTGAAGATGATCGCCCTACAGTCTCTCCAGAAGTATCAGCCAAGGGTGCATGTGATTGAAATAAGCAAGGATGGAGATGAAGAGACAAGTGATCCTGATCGAGTACAGACATTTACCTTTCCTGAAACACAATTTATAGCTGTCACAGCTTACCAGAACACAGCTGTAAGAACTAGTCTATCGCTGCATTCATTTACATTACAAAAAAATGCAATATGAACTTATTTAATGAACATGTTTCTTTATCTCCTCAGATAACGCAGCTAAAAATTGATCACAATCCATTTGCTAAAGGATTTCGGGATAATTATGATAAGTAAGTGCATTTCCATGCAAATTAATGCATTGATAATTATTTCACTTACAGGATTTCAGATCTGAATTTTAATTTCGACTTGACTGCAGAAATTAACATGATGTATTTTAAATGTACTTTAAATAAAATTAATTTAATAATAATAATAAGAATAACAATAATTAGATTTTTTTTCTAACAAAATCTTAAAGCATTTATTTTTGGTAGCACTTTATGTTTCAATATCCATGTATTGCAATTGAAAATTAATAAAAAATGCAATGGATTTCTTTCACTAATAAGTGCATGCATTATTTAATATTTTTACACACGCGTAATTCTAATGAAAAATTTCATGTGTACACAAATTAATTTGTTCTTAACCTTGTTAGAATGTTTAAATGAGTGACCGCTTGCTTAAGGTTAGTCATGTGCATAAAACATGCCCAAGCCATCTCCATATAAGGGCTTTCCGCACAAACTTTCCTTACAGCCTTTCGTCACTCTCAGCAAACATACAGCACTCTTTAAAAACATGCAGCAAGAACCTCGAGTAACGCAATGGTGCCATTCCCAAAACCAGTTCAATCACAAATTAAACATTTTTAAAACAAACCCAAATGTCAGGCAGTTCATATGCTGGGTATACCTCTCAGATCAGACCATAACAGCTTTTCTTTCACTGTACAGTATGTATTGAAATATTTTTAAGATGAAATCTAGTTTTCCACCTAGGCCACCCAGAATATGTGGTTTTGTTGTTCCTACATTTTTTTCAAGTTTATAAAAAGTTTTGTTTGAAAGTTTTTGGTGAAGCCAGATTTTTTCTATGTCTCCAGAAGTTACAATGGCTCTGACGCCGACCGACTGACCCCTACACCCATTGACTCTCCACACTCTCAGTTGCTGCCCGGCTCACAGTACCCAATGACAAGCGCTTTATTTCAGGAACAGTTTGTCAACGGTTACACAAAGCCCTGTTTTCCAACTCTTCCCCCTGACCCTGGCACTACTGACCGAACACTCAAGTTTACAAACAGCCTTGTGACCTCAAACCAAACCCAAGAGAGCAGCACAGTGTCCGAGCAGCGCTGGTTTGTGTCATCCGCTGCTGCTCCATCATACGAAACTGATATTAACACAGCGGCTGTGGTCTCTTACACCACAGCGGAGGTCAAAGGACTGCCTTTCACTGGTGACACTATTCACAGTTTGGATTACTACACCAGTGCCGCTGGATGGGATTCACGGGGATCGCAAGAGAATGGCAGTAAAACCATCTTAAATCTGCCTGGTTGGGTTCTAGATGCGGATCTTGAAAGATCAGCACAATCGAATTACATGCCTGAGGATGGAGATATGTTGGAAATAGACCCATCAGCTCTGGGAGTTTCTGAGGAGCTGGAAGGTAAAGATGCCACGGATTTGACATGGACCAGCCAAAACCGATCTTCCATTAAATCTGTCAATTCCAGCGATTTAAGGATTTCAGAAGAGGCTCGACTGAAAAATCAGTCCATCGATCTGGTTTCAGATGTTCAGACTGCAAAAGACATGCAGCTCTCACAAAACGGCCAAAAATGCGATTAAAGAATCTGCCTTTTTTCATTTCAATGATCAGTTCGATGTAGTTAATATAGAAAGAACAGTATTATGATGATTTATGTATACAACATTTATTTATTGTCATGTTACACTGCACCATCGAAGATGGATGAGAACATCTCCAACTGTCTAAACTTGATGTATTTGATGGCTTAGGTGGCTATATTCTTTTTTTTATTATATTATTATTATTTTTGGTGAAAAAAAATTAAGACCAACATCGGTAATAATATAATCATATAATCAATGTAAATACATAATCAATATAATCAGTCTAATTATTATTAACCCAAAATCACGTGTAATATGAAAATGTATTGATTGTGACCTATTAAAACAGTATCTTGATTAAAAATGTTTTTTTTTTTTATTAGATGCTTATTGTGAAATATAAAATGTTAATTTGAATTTGACATCATGCTAGTGTCAGAATGTTTGAATGCCAAAATGTAGGGCATTTATCTATATGCAACATCTGACAGTTTTATGTGGGCATTCCAACATTCTGACACTAGCAGGATGACATATATATATATGCGCACACAAGGTGGCGCCAAAGGAACGTATTTTTTGTCTACTAAGTCTACTGATGATTCACTTTAGAAGGATTACTTCCCTAAACGTTTGATTGTCCCTTGCTGCAAAATTTACATCATTCGAAAAGCAATTAAGAAGATTAAGAAAATGCGGATCCCTGACTAGATTATAATATGCTGATTGATCTATGGACCCCAGACTAAAGTTGAGCACAGTGAACTTTATTTTTTCTTGTCTACTCAGTCCTTGAAGTCCAGCAGTAAAGCACTGTATGCCTCATGGGAGGTGGGTTTATGTAAATGTGGGTTTGTAGATAAAGCATATTATTATCTTACATAAGAGAGGATGGACATTTCTACAGTTTAGATCAGGGAGAAATATCACTGAAAGCTGAGCACGAGTAAATGTTATTTTTTATTCATTTTTTTCTCCTAAATTGCGTTGTTTGAACTGTTTGTGGTGTAAATGTAATTCCACTGCTGGCTATTCTGGTATAGACATATTTCCACGCTGGATGCATTCTAATATTGGAAGTCATTTTATAGGCACGCATATTGCTATTGGACATTTCAATTGTTACTGGCCAGGAAAAACAGATGCAGTTGTTTGACAACATGCTCAATAGTAGTCGTGACTATTCTAATATCGAAATCTTAGTTTAGGGCACACACACACACACACACACACACACACACACACACACACACACACACACACACACACATATATATCTTGGAACTAGTGGTTTAATAAGCAACACATTGCAATAGAAAACACATACGTTTTACTTAAAACAGTGAAATAGGCCTATAGCCAGCCTATTATTTATAAACTATAAAAAAGGTGCATATTTTAAAGAAATTAACTGATTCAGGCTATTAAAACATTTTTTACTAAATTAAATCCACTTTATTTAAGCTAGACGCAAACCTTAAGCAGGAAAGGGATTTTTTATTTCTTTTTTTAATACTCGCTCTATATACACAATATTCTCACATTTCGTAAACCGTTTGTCCAGGGAGCATTTCATCGCGTCCCGGTGGCTTCTGTTAACTCGCGTGCTGCCGGTCGCATCTGCGTCACGCGAGCGCAAATGACGCGCTGAAGGAGCGCAAGCGAAGAAAGAGCGGAAGGAAACTACATCTCTACCGAAACCGCAGCAACATACATGACATTTTCTCTACGTTCCTGACAGTATCTTAGAGAAAATCCTCCACAGACGCACAAGACAATAAGCCAGAATATCAGGAATGGATGTGAAAGATCAAGGAGCGCAGATGGAGCCGCTGCTTCCTGCGGTAAGAACCAGTTTCCTCATTCATGTGGGATCCGTCGGTGGAGGGGCAATAACATGATGCTGGTGTGCGTTGCGTAAAAGGGGTTTCGGTGGTTCGAGCCGCATAGGGTTGGACCACTTTATGGCCATCGTTCACCCACCGCCACTGGAAGACTGGAAGTGTGTTTTAATTATTCATTGCAGACTGTAATACAAACTCATTTACCTCCGCCAAAATGGCTTCATGTTACATGGATAGCCTACGGTGTTTGTAGTGTGACACGATTCACACCTGCTTGCGTGGCTTTTAATTACTATACATTTAAATACACACGCATATGTCGTACAGTAGCCTATATATGGGGTTTAGATGCATGCATGTGCGCTCAGCATTCTCATGTTGCATGTCTCATGTCAAATTTACCCAGCATTGCTGTTGAATTTAATGAGGCCTTCACGTGTGATGATTTCACCTGTTCATCTAATTTACACTTATTGTATTGTTGGGGTGACCATATATAAAAATGCCTCATTAGCTCACAGGGGCGGACTGGCCATCGGGAGCACCGGGACATTTCCCGGTTTTCTTACGGTCATTCTGGCCTGCCGGCTGCCGCTGTGTAGTCGATCAGGCTGACGTGCAATAGGTTGTTATACAACTGCGAATTAATTGACGGTTTTATGAATCTACAAATCAGGCAATCGCGGAGTGAAAATGACACCACCACATGACCAAACATCAGCGAAGCACTGCCCAATTGGCAATATCCAGAGACAGGCTTTATCTAAGAAAATCGCGCAAAAAATGGAGCGTAAACGCAAAGGAGGAGCAGAGAGGGGACGTATAAAAAGGAGAAAAGCCCTGGCCACAGAGCAGCAAGTTGCTGCAAAATCCCAGCCATGTTCTCCAGTAAGGGAGCAGGTCGGTCAGAATTACATTTATATTTACTAGGGATGGGACGGTTCTCTGAAAAAACCGAACCGTTCAGTTCTCCACACACGGTTCGGCACGCGCTGGGACCGCTGTTCAACTTAAATCTGACAAAGCATCTGTAATATGGTTTACTATAAATAACACGTAAAACAAACAGGGTTCAAATAATATATGTTTCTGTTGATGGATGCGCATTCTGGATTCCCAGACATTACAACAACAGCGATGAAAAAACCTCTACTAATTATTCACTCTTGTTCAATACCAATACTAATACGAACACTGTATCAGTGCATTCTCATAAAGTGACAGTCTTTATATTAATCGAACAGCAACAACAAAGAAATCACTCACTGCTCTTGATTAAAAAAGCTTTTTTTTTTTACTTTAATAAAGAATAATCTTTAATTTATAGTCCAAAATGCAATGTTGTTTTACATTTGATTACTTTAATTTCTGTACCTAAAAACTAATTCAAGAAAAACTTAAAAAAAAACTTAGTCAGTTTATTTTATTTGTATATTTACTCTATTGTTTTTATTTGTGCTGTTGCTTGTAGTTAGAATATTCTTAATAATATGATAATATATATATATTTTTTGAAAGGATAGTTTTTCCATAAACATAGCACATACAATGGTACCGAAACCATGACTCTAAAACCGTGAAACAAACCGAACTGTGAAAAAGTTGAACTGTTCCACCCTAATATTTACATAATCATTTGGCAGAAGGACGCTTTCATGCAAAGCGACTTACAATAGATAAAATCTATTAAAAAAAAAAAAAAAAAAAATATATATATATATATTGTTGGGGTAATTTAACAGTTAAAACCCAAGGACCAGATATGTCGCAATGAAGACCAGGAGTCAGAGATTAGTTCAATTAATAATAATAATTTTACTTGAAGAAAATAGTTTGCAATTTCATCAGCAGAAGTCAGCTTCAATACTCTCAACGGAGTTCGTAGGCCGCCCCCCGTACAACTCAAAATCAACCACAGTTATACCCTGACAGAGGATACTAATTGCATCAATACATAAGTCAACAAAATTCTGATTGGTTCCAAAACCTAGATAAACTCTCCAAAGACATATCTGATCCGCTGGACACTGGCAGTTGATCGTTTGTCCTGGGACTGTCTGAGCTTCTCCCTGTACAGACAGATACTAACACACATACACAGAGAACTTATCTAAAATTCAAGGCTTTCTAGCACTGGTGAGTGTCTTATCATTACGGTTGGATACACACACATAATATGTGGACATTAATCTTAAGGAAAAGAAATAGAGGGTAGAACAGGATTCTTTAATATCTCTTAAGCGCACATAAGGTTACACATTTCACTCTTGCCATAACTTGATTAATAGTCAAACAAGAAATCATGTGGCAACTCGGCATCCACTCCTTCAATATATATATATATATATATATATATATATATATATATATATATATATATATATATATATATATATATACAACCCGAATTCCGGAAAAGTTGGTACGTTTTTTAAATTTTAATAAAATGAAAACTAAAGGAATTTCAAATCACATGAGCCAATATTTTTTTCATAATAGAACATAGATAACGTAGCAAATGTTTAAACTGAGAAAGTTTACAATTTTATCCACTTAATTAGCTCATTTAAAATTTAATGCCTGCTACAGGTCTCAAAAAAGTTGGCACGGGGGCAACAAATGGCTAAAAAAGCAAGCAGTTTTGAAAAGATTCAGCTGGGAGAACATCTAGTGATTAATTAAGTTAATTGATATCAGGTCTGTAACATGATTAGCTATAAAAGCTTTGTCTTAGAGAAGCAGAGTCTCTCAGAAGTAAAGATGGGCAGAGGCTCTCCAATCTGTGAAAGACTGCGTAAAAAAATTGTGGAAAACTTTAAAAACAATGTTCCTCAACGTCAAATTGCAAAGGCTTTGCAAATCTCATCATCTACAGTGCATAACATCATCAAAAGATTCAGAGAAACTGGAGAAATCTCTGTGCGTAAGGGACAAGGCCGGAGACCTTTATTGGATGCCCGTGGTCTTCGGGCTCTCAGACGACACTGCATCACTCATCGGCATGATTGTGTCAATGACATTACTAAATGGGCCCAGGAATACTTTCAGAAACCACTGTCGGTAAACACAATCCGCCGTGCCATCAGCAGATGCCAACTAAAGCTCTATCATGCAAAAAGGAAGCCATATGTGAACATGGTCCAGAAGCGCCGTCGTGTCCTGTGGGCCAAGGCTCATTTAAAATGGACTATTTCAAAGTGGAATAGTGTTTTATGGTCAGACGAGTCCAAATTTGACATTCTTGTTGGAAATCACGGACGCCGTGTCCTCCGGGCTAAAGAGGAGGGAGACCTTCCAGCATGTTATCAGCGTTCAGTTCAAAAGCCAGCATCTCTGATGGTATGGGGGTGCATAAATGCATACGGTATGGGCAGCTTGCATGTTTTGGAAGGCTCTGTGAATGCTGAAAGGTATATAAAGGTTTTAGAGCAACATATGCTTCCCTCCAAACAACGTCTATTTCAGGGAAGGCCTTGTTTATTTCAGTAGGACAATGCAAAACCACATATTGCAGCTATAACAACAGCATGGCTTCGTCGTAGAAGAGTCCGGGTGCTAACCTGGCCTGCCTGCAGTCCAGATCTTTCACCTATAGAGAACATTTGGCGCATCATTAAACGAAAAATACGTCAAAGACGACCACGAACTCTTCAGCAGCTGGAAATCTATATAAGGCAAGAATGGGACCAAATTCCAACAGCAAAACTCCAGCAACTCATAGCCTCAATGCCCAGACGTCTTCAAACTGTTTTGAAAAGAAAAGGAGATGCTACACCATGGTAAACATGCCCCGTCCCAACTATTTTGAGACCTGTAGCAGAAATCAAAATTTAAATGAGCTCATTTTGTGCATAAAATTGTAAACTTTCTCAGTTGAAACATTTGCTATGTTATCTATGTTCTATTGTGAATAAAATATTGGCTCATGTGATTTGAAAGTCTTTTAGTTTTCATTTTATTAAAATTTAAAAAACGTCCCAACTTTTCCGGAATTCGGGTTGTGTATATATATATATATATATATATTACAAATGTATATAATGATAGATGTTTTAAAAGAGCATCTTAATGACAAACTAGCACACTGTTTTACATTGGGGATACAGTATTTTTTTAGTGCCAAAATTGACCAGAAATAGATTTTCCATTTCTAGCCTACAATATGTAGCCTAGTGTACAATGCTTATTTATTTTGAAGGTGACGAAGGAAGCAACAGTAGCACTAGTGCTGCTAGTACTCCTGCTGTTGAACAAGAAAGGGTGGACAGTTCAGCTTTGAGTCAGAGTAGGAACAAAAAGTTTAAGCTATTAGCAAAACTAAACATGCTGGCTATACTCTTAAAAATATGTGCTTTTATGATTTATAAGGTCATCAGTAGTAGGACTGTGATCATTGGGACATACAACTGATGGCTGCATAATTAATATAGATTATTGAAAGTGCTTATTTCATATTGCAGAGAAACTCAATGTGCATAGTGAGAGAGAGGGGGGTTAAGGGAAAGATGATAGAGACAGTGAATGCCTTGATACTTCTTGATACTTCATTTGATTATTTGCCAGTTCACAGTCTAAGGATTTAGATTTATTTTTGAAGTATAACCCAATTCAAACAACTGAAAGAGCCAAAGAGTTTAGCAGTCTGGTGGACACATGAATTGGGTGGTGACTGCAGCAACAGAGGTGGCCTGGGATGGAGTCAAATTCCTGGCCTGATTTACTGTCCCAGTCCGCCACTGGTAGCTCACCTGGTGCAGTATTGCATTTACGATATGCGATGTGAAGTGCTTGCGAGTCCCGTGACACACAAATCATTATTGAGCTTAAAGAAGCAACCTATATGGTATGGTTACTTCAACAGGGGATTTTTTTATTCCACATCTTCTTTGGTTAACACTGTGGTGTAGGTTGACTGTATATGCTGTATGTTAATTTCAAATGCAGTAGAGCTTTAAACTTTTAGCGCCACTCACCATACATTTTTAATTTGTGGGCCACAACAACCATTGTAATATAACATTGCCAGATCAGATAAAACTAAACATAGTTTAGCACTATTCACTGGACATTACATTTTGAAATTGTAGCTCAATGTTATGCAAGAAGTGTAATAATTTTCCAGAAATTTTGCCACTTCACTCAAAAATAAAATGCTGTCATCATCATTTACTGATATTATTCTACACTTGTATGGCTTTCTTTTTTCTAAAGAAAATGAAAAAATAAGATATCTTTAAAAATGTCTTTATGTACAGTATTTTTGTTCATACAGTGAAAGTCAGTGTATAGCCAGTTGTTTTTACGTTATTGTCTTTTGATGAACGGACAAAATATGCTAAAAATGTTTTTCAAAATAGCTTCTTTTGTGCACAGAAGAAGAAAGAATGTCATACAGTTGGGATCAATGTAGGGTCCAGAATTGGTTGACCACTAATTTGCCCAAACACCCGGATTAATCAAAGCATATTTCATGGCTTTCCCAGCCCGTATTTCATTATCTCTTGATTAAGTGACCCCAAAATAACAAGCACTCTCTAGACTCTTACTGTAATTGCTCTTCATCAATGTAAAAATAAAAATGTAATAATTGATTTAATTAACCTAAAAAAGCAGCTGCAATCTTAAAATGGTCTTAAGAGCCAGGGTCTCTGCTCCTTCTGACAGTTTGGGGCTGAAGTTAAGAATCTGCCCACATCCTATTGATTCTGCCATCCATTCATTCCTGAGCAAAGACACACAAAGTCACTCGGTTCCTAAGAAGATATTCACACACACTGTGTTTGTAGTTACATTCCTGTCTAATCATTGCATACATGATTCAGAGGTTTCCAGACATTGCTAAGAGGAGTGTACTCTTACAAAATCCTTAAGTACAGTTTGTGGATGCAGCAGCAAGACTTTATCAGCCACATCCACCATTTGAACGCCCATATGAACTTTATCCATGTACTAAATACATCAAAAAACCAGACTTTCAGTACAGCGTAGTGTAAGACAAAAAGCAGATGCTGAATTACACCAAGAGAGTATTTATAGTGTTGAAGAAAGTATTGGAAGTTTCCGTTTAGGATACGGACCCAAATTCACGATCAAGTTGTCACGTTGTCAATCATTAGGAGCCACGCTTTTTATGATCTATAACGTAGCAGCATAATTTTTATCAAATTATTAATGTTGAATTGAATATTGTGAATATGTTTCTCAAATCTATTTTTTTCAATCTTTATTTCATACATAAAAATGGGCCAAAAGGGGACATTTCAATTAAGAAATCTTTTGTAACATTAAAAATGTATTTGTCACTTCGATCAATTTAATGAACCCTTGAATAAAAGTATTAATTTCTCTCTTCTTTCTTTCTCCACCCCCAAGATTATATATGGCATGAAAGTTGAAAACATAACAAGAAGTTTTAATTTAAAAGAAAAAAATGCTGCTCAAATATAACATTTAAAGATAAGAAAGAATATGTTTTTTTTTTTTTTGTGATCTTGTGGGTGAGCTGAGGGACAGATTGAACCTATCGTCACTGGCAGAGATCCAGCGGTCGGTTGAATCCACTGGGCTGGTACATTTCACTGTAGCTCTCAATGTGAGCTGAACCGATGCCAGCGATCTGAGTCCCAGAGGGCCTTTTCTGACCATCATAAGTCACTGCCTACTTTGCTGCAGCTGGTGCCCTGAATGTGTGTGTGATAAAACATGTCAAAGAAGAGTGAATAATATTTGTCTATTAGCCTTAACACAGAATTGTTTTTATTCTTCATGTTAGTGAATTTGAACTGTTCCTTTCTTTGTCTGATCTTCTGAATCATGAGTTCACTTTGTGGTTAATCTTTCAAGACCATATGAAATCAAAATGAGAGTTTTGTGGCTTTTAGTGCATGTCTGTTTATGTTGAGACCATTTATATTTTAGTAAAATTTATATTTTAGTAAAATGTCATGTGGTGCAGCTAACTAAAAACTTGGTATTTAAATGGTATTTCTGAATTAGTAATTTATGATATTTATTAAAAGTATATTTTATTTTGGAATATATATATATATATATATTCAAATGCATAAACACATATATACAAAAACATTTTTTCACATGACATTTTTTGTGTCATTAAATGTCAACATTTCATGACAATGGTACAAAAGGAATCAACATAAACACAAAGGTTACATTTCTAAGAACCTGATACATGTTATTAAAAATTTAATACAAAAAAATTGCTCATATATTGCTATGCTATATTATTATCAAATATTGAATTAAATCTTGTTGTCAACTTATTTTTGTTCAATTAACATAGGTTTTGTATCTCTTTTTGAAACTGTTTGTTGTCCAATGCAATAACACTTTCTCTGAGTCAGAATGACTGGAACACAATATTAGGGTTCAAAGTTTTTTTAAATGTTTCATATGCATATGCTTTAAAAAAAACATTGCATGTAGGTTGTAAAAGTCCAAGCTCTTTCTCACTGTAATTATGTGTGTCGTGTAAATACTGATGGTGCAAGTGATTTTATTGCCTTTCTTCTCTGCAGGTTCAGAGTCCTGCTAGTGATAATGGGGTGAGTCCTACTTCTTAATTTCTTATGTTATGCTTTTCAAAGCATGATCACAATGCTGTGGATTTAATTACTGTTTTGTTTGCAAGAGTAAGAGAGTGTCTGGTTTTCATGCATCAAAATGATGTGATTCATTGTGACTGATTGGCAGTCAATTTTTAATGTCTCCATGTGAGACTGATGGCGCTTGACTGGACATTTGTAGGTATTCAGCGGAGCTTGTCACTAACTGTTAATTCAAATCTTCATCCAAAAGCTTTTGGTTACCAGGAGAGTTTAAGAGATACTGAGAAATTTTAAGCATCAATCTTTGTTTAGTCTAGAGTTGCCATGAGTCTAAAGAGAGAGGGAGATGGGACAGCTTTTAGTATTTGTCATATAGTGAGCTGGAGAGGAGCCATTGTGAGCAGACGGCGTGACCAAGGGAAGCATGCTGCTCTGGAGTACATAGAGCTCTGAGACCTGTGGGGAACCTCAGTCTGCTACATGTCTCCATAAGCAGAGATTTATACTAGGACTGCATGCTCGATTCATCACTTTAATAACCAAACACACCCTGTTTAAAAGCCCACAGTGCTTGTTGAAATGTCATCATCCAAGTGATCAAATGATGCACCTGAGAGGTTTTGGTGGAAATGTTGATTCAAAAATGGCATGTATGGGCAAATGTGTTGATCATGAATATTATAGTGAACTAAAACCGTTAAAAAGCATTGAAATAAACTTGAAATAAAATAAAAGTTAAAAATGAGATTAAAATATACAAAAATTTATTTTTTTTCTAAATAAAAAAACCTAATGAAAATGGTCAAAACTAAATTACTAAAACCTT
Organism: Carassius carassius; assembly: GCF_963082965.1. NCBI lineage: Eukaryota > Metazoa > Chordata > Actinopteri > Cypriniformes > Cyprinidae > Carassius > Carassius carassius. The sequence goes on from NC_081792.1 coordinate 13,413,737, forward strand.
AACAAAAATGACTGTGAAAAATAAATAAATAAATAAATTGACAATATTAATAAAAGCAATAATGGTATCTCAGTGAAGCATAAATAGTTCAATAGTAAATTTGTCTCCCAGACAGTGAGCAGTCTTTCTGGGGACTGTGATAGACTCTGTCCCTGGCTATTCAGCGACTGGCGGCATCTTTCAAGCCAAGGACTTCAAACTTCACGTCCCCTCAGGATTTTCCATAGGATGCTCGGCCCAATGGCAGCCTCCTCCTCTGTGATTCCTCTAGGCCTGCTTCATATGTGGCCTTTTCAATTTTGCCTGGCGCCTGGGATGGTTTTAAGCCAGGGTGACCCATCGCTGTATTAAATCTGTGGCCCCTTGGACAACTTTTCACCTGTTCCAACCTGGTGTGCAGTTGAGACTGACCTCCAGGAGGAAGGTAGTTGTAGTAATGACAAATGCCTCCAACACTGGTTGGAGCACTCTGTTAGAGGGCTATCCAGCATTCAGCTCCTGGTCTATCTACGAGCAGTGCCTCCATATCAAATGCCTCAAGATGATGGTGGTTTTTCTGGCCCTGAAAACCTTCCTGTCAGCCTTAAGGGGGCGCCATCTGAACTCCTGGTCAGATTGGATAACATGACTGTTGTAGCCTATATCAACCAAGGTGGTCTTGGGTCACGTTCCCTTCACAGCATGCAACGTCAACTGGCGGCCAAATCCGGCCCGCCAGAGATTTCCATCTGGCCCCCAGAATAATACTGAATTCAGGAATAGCCTTGTAAGAGGAAAAAGTTTAGGGCTGGTCCGAATACCATTTTTTGAGCTTCAAAGCTTCGGTAGTAATGAACATGGACTATTCGAAGCTCCGGAGAGAGGGGCTGAACATATTTTTCTCTCTAATAAAGGCAGGAATCTGTGTCTGTATGTCCTTTGCATTTTTATTATTTCGAGAACCGTTCATCCAATCGACTTCACAAGGGAGTGCAGTGTTGCATTTGGTGCAATATAGATGGACATGTGAGACGCGACACATTCAGAATTAATTAACTTTTAGTAAACTACAGTCAGAACAGCGCGAGCGGGAAGCGGCGCACCTCACGCGGGCAGGGCTTATGCTCCAAAAACGGACACTGTACTAGTTATATAAAACGCACACACACAGGTCTATTAAATTAAGCAATACTTTTAAGGTAGTCTAATATTTTTCTGACTAACAAATTGGCACAGTAAGGGTAGATTTAAATAAAGAAAAACGAAATTTAAATAAAGAAAAAAATAAATTTAAATAAAGAAAAACAAAATTTAAATAAAGAAAAAACAAAATTTAAATAAAGAAAAAACGAAATTTAAATAAAGAAAAAACTAAATTTAAATAAAGAAAACCGAAATTTAAATAAAGAAAAATGAAATTAAGTTAAAATAAAAACGAGATTAATTTAGATTGATAATAACGGGTAAAAATGCTAATACATTTTGTTTCTATTGTTCTATTTTCCACAATGTCAAAGCAACAAAACACAAGCTCAGACATGCACTTCGGTCCATACAAACTCCGCTGTTCTGCGCTCTAGCCAGAGAACACTCCCATTGCTGGAACACGCGTCGGTTCTATTTCTAGCATGCACGCGAGCGCGCCTGAGCGTGTCTCAGTGTGCAAACTCCAACCTGTTAAATATGTGTCCCCAGCCTTATTCAAGGGGAAATGAGAACCGTTTTGCGGGGGATCCCAGATGTGCAAAAAAAAAAAAAAAACTAATATTCAAATGTCAAATTTTCAAATCGAATACCTACCCACCGAACAAATATTCGAATTTTCGGGTCCGTTCCATATTTATTTATTTTTAAATCTAACGAGAAAAAAAGCAAATGAGACACACAGGTACAGCATTTCTAACAGTAGGCACTATATATACGTACTTATCAGTCCATTCTTCATTAAAACTATGGTTCTCTGAATCAACTTTTCGCTTAAGGCTCTTTAAGAGTGCCATTTTTCATTCAAATATATTCAGAAGTCCTTTCTTCTAGTGTTCTTCACAAACTACGACCTGCATGTGACAGTGATGGACAGCTTGACAGCCTCACAAATATGAAGCCTAAAATATCGCTATCGCCCCCTGGTGGCTTGCTAATATGTAAAAAATAACATAAATTTGGAATTAGAATTAGTATATCAAATAATAACATATTAGGATACAATTCGAATTTTATTTTAAATTACGAGTATCTGGCCCTTACAGTGTCTGCAGAGAAAAATTCTGGCCCTTTGACAAATATAGTTGATGACCCCTGCTTTACAGGATATCTCAACACCTCCTACTTTGGGCAGAGAGCAAACTCATCTCAATCAGAGTGGTTCATGTGCTGGGCAGTCTGAACCTTGGCGAATATATGCTGTATAGAGTCAGTGTATCTCCGGGAGAATGGACACTGCATCCTCATATTGTTCAGGAGATCTGGTCTGTCTTCGGGAGGGCAGAGGTTGACCTTTTTGCCTCAGAAGATAACTCTTACTGCGCAACATATTTCTCCATGCAGCAAGATGTGCTGGCCTATGATTGGCCCAGCTCTTGTCTGTACACCTTCCCCCCCGATTGCCCTGCTTCCTCAGGTCATCAGACAGGTCATGGAAGTCACTTGCTCAGTCCTCCTAGTGGCCCCACTTTGGAAGAACCAAACTTGGTTTCCCTGAGTTAGTGCAGCTGTCAGTAGCTGCCCCGTGGCTGATACTATTATGGAGGGACCTTCTCTCACAGGCGAAGGGCATGATTTGGCACCCCTGGCCAGAGCTGTGGAGTCTTCATGTCTGGACCCTTGACAGGAGTCTGTCTATACAATGCCCAGCAAGAGTAAGCAAATCCATTTTAGAGGTTAGAGCACCACCTATGATGATGGCCAGTCAATTGCCAGAAACGACTTGGTTGTTTAGTTCTTGAAGGGCACCTGGAGATTGAATCCTCCTCATCCTCAGACCGTGCCGACCAGGGACTTGTCCATAGTCCTGAGGTCCCTACAGGGCCCTTCCCTTTGAACCATGTGGATTTTGTCTATTTAATCTGCCTATTTCTCCCCAAGGGGTGGAAATGGTTATATCTGCAGTCCTAAGTTGTGCTTGGGACTCAGTTTGGCTCATGTTCTTTAGGGGTCCTTAACCTAGTGCTCCGAGACAGGGTTCATTTCATTCAGCCAACCTGCGGCCCATGTCGCTTAAGACCACCCTCCTTATGGCATTAGCATTGGACAAGTGAGTGGGTGACTTGCAGCCACTGTCAATCAGTGCTACCTGTCTTGAATTTGGTCCCAATGACTGTAAGGTCATCCTCAAGCCAAGACAAGGTTATGTACCTAAAGTGCTCTCAAATCCCATTTAGAGCCCAGGTTATTACCCTTGTAGTACTCCCCGCTGTAGACGATGAGCAGGGTCCCAATCCACTCTGCCTGGTTAGGGCTCTTAGAGTGTACGTTGAGTGCTCTGGTCTTTTCAGTCAAACAGAGCAGCTCTTTGTCTGCTTTGGAGGCTGTAGTAAAGGGAGGCCGGTTATGAAGCAGAGACTTTCCCGCTGGATGTAAGATACTATAGTTTGGCTTATGCCTCAGAATGCTTGGAATGCTCTATGGGGTGAGGGCCCACTCCACCAGAGGAATGGCCTTCTCCTGGGAATGGCCTTCTCCTTCTCCAGTGGAATTTCTATAAGCGAGATTTGTCCATCGCCATCCACATTTGCTAGATTCTATAATTTAGACATCCCTGCCATACAAACACAGATTTTGTCTAGTTAATCTGCCCATTTCTCCCCAAGGGTGGAAATGATTATATCTACAGTCCTTAGCTGGGCTTGGGAGTCAGTTTGACTCATTATTCCCATTTGTGGGAAGTCGTGGCCTAGTGGTTAGAGAATCAGACTCACAATTGAAGGGTTGTGAGTTCGAGTCTCGGGCCGGCAGGAATTGTGGGTGGGGGGAGTGCATGTACAGTGCTCTCTCCACCCTCAGTACCACGACTTAGGTGCCCTTGAGCAAGGCATCGAACCCCCAACTGCTCCCCGGGCGCCGCAGCATAAATGGCTGCCCACTCCTCCGGGTGTGTGTTCACAGTGTGTGTGTGTGTGTTCACTGCTCTGTGTGTGTGCACTTCGGATGGGTTAAATGCATAGCACGAATTCTGAGTATGGGTCACCATACTTGGCTGAATGTCACGTCACTTTCACTTTCACTTTTTTTTTTTTCACTTTCATGACTCAGGTTGTTGGCGTCCTCTTTGATAGATTTTATATTTAGACGTCGCTGCCCTGCCGGCATGGCTTTGTCTGTTTTATCTACCTATTTCTCCCTTAGGGTGGCAATAGCTATATCTGCAGTTGTTAGCGGTGCTTGTGAATCAGTTTGGCTCATGTTCTTTTGGAGTCCTTAACTTTAGTGCTCCAAGACTGGGCTTGCAGAGCAGGTCATTCTGTATCTGCTCATAGCACAGCGTGATTGGATTCATTCCCCATACACAGAGTGACAGAACATTCAAAAGGGACTACTCTAGTTACTGTCATTACCTTGGTTCCCTGAGATAAGAGAACAAGCATTGTGTCACTTTCCATGCTATAAACGACATGCTTGACTTTCACTAATGAAAATAATGTAGATCAGCTAATGATAAACCAGTTCTCTGAAATAGCTCAAAGGTGCATCTCATGAGCCTTCAATTGGAAAGCATACATAGACAGAGGACAACAAGAGTTACAAATTCTGACAATGGGTATTTCCTCCCTGTTGGCCTGGCAAATCAACAGTAACTCTGTGGTCGATGACATTTCAACCACATCTTCAAACATGTGGAAGTCATGGCCTAATGGATAGAAATGGCGCTGGTGTCTGTGGTGTGCCATCGGTCTCGTGGTGAAATCCATAGTTTGTTTTATTTTGTTTTATTTCTTATTTTATACAGTACGCCTTGTCATCATTTGTCTATGACAAATTAACGCTGTTAAGCCTACAACCTAGCGCAAATGAACTATTATCTCAAGCACGATATGGCTCACATCACTCACCTCCGTTTCCGAAGTCAATACCTGGTTACCTTTGTCGTTGGCCAAGTTCCCTACCGGCGAGGAGGCGTCGGAAACGGCGCGGATGTCGGGGTGGTCTTGCCGTTAAGCTGAAGCACTTCCTGGCTCAACAGCGCAAGTCGCGGCCTTTTCAGGCTCTTCATCATGGGAAGGGTTTGGCCGGCGATTTCTTCATTCGCTCGCACTCCCTGGATTCAGTGCAAAATTGGAATATTCCACTGACTCTGGCCGCGGATGCTGTGCTTCCTGTCTACGGCTCGCCCCGAGTCCACCGTGGGGGAGTGTGCTTGCACCATCTTCGTGCTTTTCCCCGACCACCGCAATCTGAGGTATTGTCTGAAAATTCGCCTTGGCTTAGAATGGCATTGTTAAATGTCAGATCAGTGGTAAATAAAACTGTAATTATAAATGACTTCTTCTCTTCGCGGAGAATTGGATTTTTTGTTCATTACAGAATCTTGTCTTACTACTGGGGATCTTAGCCCTTTCTCTGAACTTTTACCTCCAAAATGTTTGTTCTTTAACTCACCTCGTAAATCTGGTTGCGGTGGAGGCTTGGTTACTATTTTTAAAGACACATTTTCTTGCCGCCAAATTATGATAAATGATTATCAGAGTTTTGAGCTGCAGCTGTTTATTCCTGACATGAATTTCCCACTTTTGGCTGCTCTGATATAACACCCCCCGACAAAGCAGAACACAAACTTTCTAAATGAGTTTGCAGACTTCCTGGGGGAATTTATACCAAAATATGACAAATTGTTGATCCTTGGGATTTTAATGTACGTACATGTATGCTGCACAGATTCATTAGCTAAAGAATTTGTTGCTCTACTAAATGCATTTGATCTAGAACAACATGTGAATGTCCCCACTCATAAAATGGGACATACACTTGATCTGGTGCTATCATATCTGCTGTCGGATCCTGAGGTGTCTAAAAATGTGTTTTCTGATCATAAATCCTTGTTTTCTGTTCCTTAGGTTTCTAATATTCCTAAAGTCACTCAATGTACCCGTAAATCTCAATTAATCACCTCTACAACCAGCAAAGCCTTTTCATTAGCTTTTTGTGACGCTATTAAATCAGTAGCCTAGATGTCAATAAATGTGACTTGAGTGCAGAGGACCTCCTGTCCAGGCGTTACTCCACATGTGTAGATGTCTTGCTCCTGTAACATCCATAAAACTTAAACCTAGATCTGAGCCTTGGATTGACGAAGACATACGCTCTCTGAGGCAGTGTTGTAGGAGAGCAGAGCAAAAGTGGAAAAAGGGCCGGCTCCAAATTTCATTTGAAATTTTAAGAGACTCACTATCAAAATTTCAGAAGGCAGTGAGAGCAGCTAAATCCAGGTACTTTGCGGCAATCATTGAAAAGAATTACCATAGACCTAATTTTAAACACTAAATCATAAACACTTTTTACTATTTTTAACGCTGTTGTTAATCCAACTGTTTGTGAGTACCCAGATGCGTCAAAAACTATGTGTGATGACTTTCTTAGATATTTTATAAATAAAATCAGTGATATCAGGTTATGGATAGTCCCACCTGCGTTTGATCCTTCAATTACTACTTTTGGTTCTGCTGAGTTAAACCAGTTTGAACCTATCTCTTTTATATATCTTCAAGAAATAGTGTGTCAGTTAAAGCCGTCTGGCTTCTCTATTGATGCTCTTCCACCATATTTCTTCAAGTTTTTGATGCTTTGGGTCCTTATTTTGTGACCATGATAAATCGATGTTTGGAAAGTAGTATTGTACCTGATGTGTTAAAACATGCCACAGTTTATCCCTTGCTTAAGAGGCCGAACTTAGATCCTTCTGTTTTAGCCAACTATAGACCCATTTCAAATTTGTCTTTTATTTCAAAAATCTTAGAAAAAGTAGTTCTGCAACAACTACAAAGCTTTCTGGATGAAAATAAGATCCTTGAAGTTTTTCAATCAGGTTTTAGAAAACACCACTCAACTGAGACCGCACTTCTAAAGGTTTTAAATTATATTTTATTAACCAATGACTCTGGGGATCATGCTGTGCTAGTGCTCCTAGACTTGAGTGCTGCTTTTGACACTGTGGACCATGCCATCCTGCAAGGATGGAACACTGTGTAGGCATAAAAGGAAGTGTTCTTGAATGGTTTAACTCTTATCTTTCACATAGAAGTTTCAGAGTTAACATTGGTGAATACTCTTCTGAGGAAGCTACCTTGTCGTGTGGTGTTCCCCAGGGCTCCATTTTAGCTCCTATTCTTTTTTCACTGTATATGCTCCCTTTGGGTTCTATTTTTAGAAAGCATGGCCTGTCATTTCATTGCTATGCAGACGATACTCAAATCTATTTTCCCTTAAAACAGAGCTCAAATGGTTTGGAAGCACTTATGTCTTGCCTGTCTGATGTGAAAGCCTGGTTGTCTTTAATTTTTTTTAATTTTAATGAGAGTAAAACAGAAATAATTGTGTTTGGCCCATCAAATTCTTTTACTGCGCCTAAAGTAACCCTAGCCAATAAAAATGTATCTGTGAAGCCTTGGGTAAAAAATCTGGGTGTTATCTTCGATTATTGACAAACAGATAAATTCAGTGGTTAAATCCTGTTTCTTTCAGCTTCGACTACTAGCAAAAGATAAATCCCATTTTATCTACTAGAAATTTCGAAAAAATAATTCATGCTTTTATTACATCTAGATGTATCTAGATGTATCTCGCTGTATCTAGGGATTAGTCAGTCAGCCCAATCTCGCTTGCAAATAGTTCAAAATGCAGCTGCTAGGCTTTTAGCGCGCTCCAAAAAATGGGAGCATATTACACCGGTTTTACGCTCTCTACATTGGCTACCCGTGCGCTATCGAGTTAATTTTAAAATTCTACTTTTAGTGTTTAAATCATTAAATGGTCTTGCCCCTACTTATCTTTCTGAATTATTGACTGAATACCAACCCCTCTTGTCTCTCCGGTCATCCAACCAGAGATTATTATGCATCCCCAAGTCGAGGCTGAAATGTAGGGGTGACCGCGCTTTCTCGGTAGCTGCCCCTAGATTGTGGAATGCATTACCCCTTTGTATTAGATCTGCACCTTCACTATCTGTTTTTAAATCTATGTTGAAAACTTACCTTTTTGATTTAGAGTTTTAAAACTAAGAATTTTCTACTGTATTGTTTTATTGTATTATTATGTTTTGTCTTATTTAAATGTTTTTATTGTTGTTGTTCAGCACATTGGTCAACAGTGTTGGGAAGGTTACTTTGGAAATGTAATAGGTTACAGATTACAAGTTACCCTGTTTAAAATGTAATAGTAGTGTAACTTTTTCAATTACTTTATTAAAGTAATGTAACTAATTACTTTTGAGTACTTTTTGATTACTTTTCTAAATTTGTGAAAATTAAAGAATAATAAATGAAAGCATATACATCAACTTAAATACATTTATCTAATAAGCATGTGACGTATTCTGTGTAATAAACTCCTGAAACATTGGTGTTTTTTTGAAACTGCTGTCTCTTTGTATATGATGATAGTTTTCTCAAAATAAGTAAAATGCACATGAAGTGACACAGAGCAGTTCTAGAAATTATGTTTATGTGCTCGTGTACTCCTATATTGAGGCGGCAGAGGTTGAAAACACTGCGAGCTTCAGTAGTCCTGTGTGTAGTAAATGAAACCATGTCTTTGCCATTAATTTACAGGAGGGGCAGACTGGGAAAAAAATTCAGACTGGAAAATTCAAACTCATACAAACAAATTCATGGACAAAACTATTTTTTTGTATGCACCTGACATAAAAAAGGTTTAAATCTTTAATTTGGGGACATGCAAAATAATTAAAAGTTCTCTCCTGAACTGCACCTTCACTTCCATTTTTCTCTTCAGTCTCTTTATTTTGCCCTGTTATCCATCTCTCTCATGACTTTAATACTCAAGATTGAACAAAACTATACTTTACAATACAATACTCTACAATACTACAATATCTTTATAGAAAAATCCTAATACTGTACACGAGTCATATTTTTCCCTAACAAAATATTACCATGCTTTTATTAGCCTATATAAAAGTAAAATAACCTTGTTTTGTTTTTGTTTTTTTTTGAAAATGGATTTGTATTTATTTTTAAATAAATACATTTGTAAAATAATTTTACATTTTTGGTTACCACAGTTAAACAATAGTAACCATTTGGTTGTGGTGTTGTCTGTCGTAGCTCCCCCTAAACCTATAAAAAAAAATCTGATTTTTTTTTTCAGCTAAATTCCTACTGTAACATTACAACTGATAATAATGATGTCCTTTATATTGTATTTTGAGTGATGACTGATGAGCAGCGTGCTGCTGCTTGATTAATTAAATTGAAAAACAAAGACAAAAAAGCATCTTTACAGATGAAACTGACCTGAAACCCTGAACAGTAGTTCTGCTTCTCTGCTCCAGCTGTGCGCTTCCACAGTCCACTCTTTTCTCTCTCTTTCTCTCTTTCTCTCTCTTTCTCTCTTTCTCTCTCTCTCTCTCTTTCCCTCCCTCTCTCTCTCGCATTGATTACTCGGAGTCTGATCCAAACCGTTTGGCGGAGGCGCGGAGAGCGCGCGAGTCATGACTAACAATTCATGACTTATTGGAGATTTAATTATCAAATGGCGGATTCGCAAATGATCGCTTTAGTACATTCGGCAGACAATTATACAATAATGATATTAAATAGTGGGGCAAAATCGGCTGCCAGGCCACCGGGAATTGTCCCGGTTCTCCCGGTGTCCAGTCCGCGCCTGATTTCCACAGACACGCAGAATGTGCAAGTCATATATATTGCATTTTTGGGGCTTAATATTCACAGACACTAGTCGATGTCATGTTTTGATTCAAGTGTACTGACCTACTTTTGATTTAGTCATCCAAAATGTGGCATATTCCGTCCGCGTTAGGCATTTCGTTTTTATGACTGGATTCTACGAACCAGACTGTATTTCCGCATCCCGGAAATAATTAGGGCGGTATGTCTCAGAATAGTCAGTGCAATTTGGGAAAGAAATCAGTTAAATCTGTGTGTGGATGTGTGTAAATATTCAAATGTAATCCCCTTTGTAATCGTTAAAAATTTCATAAGTAACTGTAATTTAATTACTCATTTTTTCGTAGTAACTGTAACTAATTACAGTTACAATAATTTTGTAATTAAATTACGTAACGCCGTTACATGTAACTAGTTACTCCCCAACACTGTTGGTCAACCAGTGGTTGTGTTTAATAGTGCTATATAAATAAAATTGACATTGACATATAGAGTTTGACTCCTAACCCTAAGGTTGTGGGTTCGAGTCTCAGGCTGGCAATACCACGACTTCGGTGCCCTTGAGCAAGGCACCAAACCCCCAATTGCTCCCCGGGCGACACAGCATAAATGGCTGCCCACTGCTCTGGGTGTGTTCATGGTGTGTGTGTGGGTTCACTGCTGTGTGTGTGCACTTTGGATGGGTTAAATGCAGAGCACGAAATCTGTGTATGGGTCACCATACTTGGCTGTATGACATGTCACTTTCACTTCTGCTTTTGGTCAGGTTGAAGCCAGCTTCATCCACATATATGAAGTTGTGAGATGGTTCACTTAAATCCAATTCCACATTGGACAGCAAGGGAAGATATATTTATTGTGATGTAGATGAGAATCTGTGGGCGGACAGACTGACATGTCAGGAGGTGTAGACAGACTGCACTTTAACTCCACATACATTGCTGCATGCAAAAGTAAAGTTCTGCCTTAGGAGTGTTACCTGTGTTTGTCTTTCTAATTTTGTACTGTATTTTTGCCTTTGTGCCCGTAAATCTTTTCTATAACACAATAATGTGGTAAGATTTCTTTTTAGTTTTTTTTGTCAGACCACTAGTAAAATGTAACTGTGAATCCTATCCAGTCTATTTCAGTCATTATCCCACGAACATTAATGTGTACATTTGTACTTTTGAAATGTATATATGGCATAAGAAGTGCAGCCTGTTGCCATAATTTACATTAGGTAATACTAACAGAGTGCACTGTTATATTGACAATGTGAATAAGCATTTTGATCTTGTTTGTGAATAATGACACAAGGACTTTTCATTCTGATGGCACTGATATGCTCATTGACATAATTACTTTTGAAAGATGAACTAAATATTTTGAAGTTACAGGCTTTTGCAGAGAACACATTGTGTGGTGCTGTTTGTAAGAATTGGTTTGAGAAATGCACATACTTCTTTGCAAATATTAAGGATGATTCCAGAAATGCACCAAAGCTACTGAGAAAAAAACTGTAAAGTAAAGATCCTCTAATTTTATAAATATCCAGTTTTAATTGGCTCCTAAAAATGAAGCAGCACTCTGTGTGTCCTAAAACAGCTAACGGTTGAAACTACATTTCCCATCATGCATGAGATGCATTAGGATGTTGATGTTTTAGTTGAAATACTGAGAGGAGGGAGCTCAGAGCTGCACACATTATCCAAAACGCTCACACACAAAGCATGAATCACTGAGCACACGCACTCATACAGCTCAGATACCAGTCCACGCAGTCAGTGATGTCGGCACTCTAATCTCCAGTCCGATTGGTGGATGGATGCCTGTCAAACACAGGCTGCACGTCTTGTTCCCAACAGTTGGACAACACAGCCCCGGCGATCAGGGCTACTGCTGTGTCAGAAAGGATAGCGCGGCAAGAGGTGTGCAGAGGAAACTTAGGTGCTCTCTAGTGTGTCCTCACCGCACATTTCCTCTCCTTGGGATAAGGAACAGTCGTCTGGACTCGCTGCAGACAGCATGCAGCACAGATCCTCTATGAATACGGGCTTTAACTGTCAGGTAGGAGGATGGAGCGTCCCGAGAGCCGGAGTGTCTCTGGCGTGTCCTTGAGGTTGTTTGCATGCATCTGTAGAGATGTGGTTGATTCAATGTTGAGTTCTTGTTATATAACGGTCAAAAATGTCTTTTTCATCCTGGTTGTTAAAGGTTCATCTCTATCTTCTCCTACACTCTTTCTATCAGCATTTCCTGTTTCTGTGTTCTTGGAGCTATTTTGGTACCTCCTTCCCACGGTTTCTCCGTTTCTCGTCTTTTCCTCTCTCTCCTCATGTCCTTTTCATCTTTCATCTCTGAGGGTCAGAAGGGATGAATCTGGTTCAAATGGAAGGGAACAGCTTTAGAAGGAATAAAGGAGCAGATGTGTACACAAATGTGTGTCAGTATTTATTCTGGGGACATAAACAGCATATACAGAGAGAAAAGATAAAGACAGCAAGATCAGAGGAAGTAAATATTGTATCCAAGAGCAGAAAATATTTAAGCTGATGACGAACTAAGCTGTAAATATGCATTTTAATTATGCTAATGAGGCATGGACTGTTTGTGTGAGCGTCATGCTAGTGTGCGCCGCTTTCGGCTCTGTGGAAGGATGCTGATCCTTCCATTGCCATGGATACCACTGCCGTCTGTCGGGATCAGTCCCGCCACTCTCGACCAATCGAACAGCTCAGATCCCATTCATCCTCCTTCAGCCTCTTCATCCACCCCAAATAATCCTGTCTCTCACCGCTACAGTTGTAACTGCATAATCATGCAGTTTTAAAGACTTACTTGCAGGGAGATCTCTAGGACAGACGAACAGAGTGAGTGAATAATGTGACTGATGGCTGGTGACACATTGTTTTGTTTCGGCTGTTTAAAGGGTATGGCGTCGTGACCTGGCGCTGTGCTGAAGATTGATCTTCAGTGGAGAAGACTGCATGCAACAAATGCATGTTATCATTTAATAAGGTTTCATAGGCAGAACTGGGTCACAAGGTACCATGACCCAGAAAACGACAGAGCTTTGTGTGCTGAAGAAGATTAACAGGAAGTGATAGCATTTCAGTGTACAAAGTCCTGTTTACGGCAAATCCAGTATGACTAAGCAACACAAAATTATAAAATTACCGATATTTTTCACCAATGCGATCAGTACTGCGTCTGTTGTTGAATTTTTAATGATACTGGACAGCATCAGTTTTATTTGAGTATTTTTTTGCGTAGTTTTATTGATATTTTGAATTGGGTTTTTATAAAAAAAACTAATTATATTTTGTAATTTTTATTATATATATATATATATATATATATATATATATATATATATATATATTAATTTGATTTCAATTGGTAATTTTAGTACTTAAATGTATCAGTAAGTTGCCAAGGAAACATTTAACATTTTTAATTTAATATTTAGATTTTATTTTATTTCAGCTTTATTTAATTTACCAAGATTGTTTTTAATTGTTTTTGTTAATGATAAAAACATTGTTGATTGATATTGGATTTTTAATTTTGCTAATTTATCCTATTTTTAAATAAATTCAATTGTTAAATAAACCTAAAATGTAATAACACTGTAATCTGTAAACGTAATCTTAAAGCAAACCTCGTTATGAATATATTTTTATACTGTATATTATAATGCTATGATGTCTAAATTCATTTTTAGCATTGTAAACTATTAACAATTCTAGTTTTGGTGTTTTATATTTAATTTAGACAAAATATTATGGCATTTAAATAGTTATCTGCTATGAATATAACTATTGGAAAGAATTTTTATATCTGTGGCTTCCATAATAAATCAGGTTTATCCCAAGTGAACCAATAATGGATCAGTTCAGTATGATGTTAAATAAAAAGTCTAGAGATGCATTGTTTTGTTTTAAAATCATGTTTTGTGTGCCATAGATTCAGATTTGTAGAGAATATGACTTAAAAGTCCCTTGACATTCGAAACTATACGCCCTCAACTTCCGGTTGACCGGATGTCCCTCCTCAGAAGTGGGAATGATTATTCTAGGAGTATCTGATCTTCTTTCATCTCCTGTAGACCCTTCTAGAGTTGCGTTGTGATGAATCTATGGTGTTATACAAGTTACAGCAAAATTCTCAGCTTGTTTGGTAGTTTGGTGATTACTCTTCACATTATAAGCTTCCTTGATAACCTTGAGTGTAAAGCAATCCAGATTCAATCTCCTAACGTCTTAAAGTCAATCATTACAGCTCACTCATTACAGCAGAAAAGCAACATCTGTCGCACACTATATATATACATGTGACCCTTTTATCCGCTATAAACCATTTACATAAGTCCGTTATGATCTATTGGATCTGTTGTTGACAAAAACATGCATTTGATGGATTATACATCCTTGTGTCCTCATAATGACTCGTTGCATCAATGCAATCTGAGTTTTGTGTTATTAGCAAAAAGAGTTGACTGAGGTCTCCTTAGATGCAGACAGAAGACTTTGAGAATGCTATCAGGGCTGAAAAATGAAGATGTTAGTGTAAAAACAGACTATAATTCTAATCGGAAGGCACAGAAGATCCCTTCAGAGTAGGAACTCTTACTATTCAGTCTACTGTCTGATGAGATCCATTGCTATTCGGGAATGTACAGTACAGACCAAAAGTTTGGACACACCTTCTCATTCAAAGAGTTTTCTTTATTTTCATGACTATGAAAATTGTAGAGTCACACTGAAGGCATCAAGGGCTATTTGACCAAGAAGGAGAGTGATGGGGTGCTGCGCCAGATGACCTGGACTCCACAGTCACCGGACCTGAACCCAATCGAGATGGTTTAGGGGTGAGCTGGACCACAGACTGAAGGCAAAAGGGCCAACAAGTGCTAAGCATCTCTCGGGGAACTCCTTCAAGACTGTTGGAAGACCATTTCAGGTGACTACCTCTTGAAGCTCATCAAGAGAATGCCAAGAGTGTGCAAAGCAGTAATCAAAGCAAAAGGTGGCTACTTTGAAGAACCTAGAATATGACATATTTTCAGTTGTTATACACTTTTTTGTTATGTATATAATTCCATATATAATTCCACATGTGTTAATTCATAGTTTTGATGCCTTCAGTGTGAATCTACAATTTTCATAGTCATGAAAATAAAGAAAACTCTTTGAATGAGAAGGTGTGTCCAAACTTTTGGTCTGTACTTTAAGTGTGAATATACAGGTCCATGCACTTCTGCAGAGTTAATGAATGCTGTTTAGGGAACACAAACAGTTCTGGCTCTGGAATTTCCTGTAAGATGTTCAATCTGCCAGGAAAAAACGACTCTACAAACCACAGGAGTAAAATGTATGGAAGCTTAATGCATTCACAACAACATTTGTCTTTTATTTATGTTGACTTGTTTAGTTCACTGTTGTTTGAACACGGAGGCGATGAAACATGTGGGTAGTATATATCACGGCACCCACATTCAAAATGACCCGTCTCCAAAAGTGTCGTCTTCCGTTGTTCCTCCTCTGCTTTTAACAGCAGCCTTCTTTGTCATCGTTAAATGGGGCATGAGAGGACAGCAAGAGGGTGACACTGGAAAGGATGAAGTGCTGGAGACAATCTCCGGCTGCTGGAGTAAGATAGGCAGCTGTTATCTGCAGGTTCTGGGAGATGTTGGACGGCTAGGTTTTGGACTTGCAATATTTTATTTTAGTTTAGTCTAGTCAATATAAACATTTTAGGCTCAACAACTCAAATATAACATTTCCTCAATATAATTTTATTCCACCAGACTCCAGATATTGAGCCTTTCTCTGGTAATTCACATCTTTATGTCTTTAGATTTATATAGTAGAAAAAACAATGATGAACAACAGAAAATGTAATTAAGCTTAGAGCTAATTTTATTTCCCTGACCTATCATGGGATTCTGAAAAGAGGGCATTACATACTGTACAATAATAGAGTCAGGTGGAGAGGGGTTGGAAAGTAATGGAATGTGTATCATCTTAAATATTTAGATTTTTATTTTATTTTATTCAGAATAACATGTAATGATAATTCACAAACAGACCAAAAACATGTAATAAAATGTATTAAAATAAGGTAAATTTTGATGCCATTCTGATTTCATGTTGACTTAAGCAAGATTCATGTCTTTAAGGCTGTGGAAATGCTGTGTTTGTGGAAGACAGTGTAGAATCTGTTTTTTAAGTATAAAATGAGGTCAGGATGTATTTTCTTTTAATATTTAATGGGAAAAAAGCAGTGGGATTCATGGCTGCTGTTGTGAATCTCTTTTACTTCCCATGAAAGTACATTCACACAGTTATGTTCAGTATTTTTAATTATCTTGATAATTTGTGATTTTGCTACAGCATATATATATATATATATATATATATATACAATAAGAATGCACAAATTGTTCATGTAAACCAACTGGTAGCCCTAGTTTTTGCATAAAAATAAAATAAATAAAGCTCTAAATTGCTCTGCTCTGTATGAAACCAGCATGTGAGAGTGACCCCAATCCCTTCCTCACCCCTGTGCTGCATGTGTGCATGTAAATCTGTGTCCACATGTGAGAATGTGCTTCATCATTATTCAACACGAGCAGCTGCGGTCATGTGCTTCTGTGCGCGGCACGCTGCTTGGGCTGAGAGGGACCGTACAACAGAAGGACATCAAATGGAATACACAAAGAGGAAATGGATAAAGCAGAAACAAAGTGTGAAAGATTAGGGATGATGAATGAGGGGGAGCTCAGATATAATGTCACACCTCAGCTGCAGACAGGAAGCTGCTTATTAATAAAAAGAGGATCAGTGTTTGTGTATGTGTGTGTTTGCATATGTTTGCACAGGTGTTATCCCCATCAAACAGCTTCTATGTTTTTTTCCCCTCCATGTCATTATGTGTCATACTAATGACGTGTGCGCCAGACGTGCTGATGAGTTATCAAAATATCTGTGTGCACGTGTGTCCTTCATCTCTCCTCCAAGAACAAGATGGAGAGTTAGGGCTCATTTTGATGACATCACAGGCAGACTGAATGGAGCTTCCCATGAGCCTTCTGGGCTGTGTTGCCATGGTAATCTACATAGATCACCCTGGATCCTCATTTATGGTTTTTTGCAGGTGTGAGTGTGACCACACACACATGCATCACAGCTCAAGAAAAATGACTCACCTTGGCAGTGATGCTCTGAGATTGTTTCTTTTATTGGACAAGCATCACTGTTACTAATGCTGCGCTTTAACACTAGAGCATTTGGTGCAGGCCTGAGTCTGCATGGAAACTGCATAGCAATTCACTAAAAATCACTTAACAAACCTAGCCAATTAAAAACTTGTTCTTGAGGCAGTCAAATCAGTACAATTTCAGTTATGATTTGCGGGTGAAGTGGTCATGTCAATATTGATCAATGCTGCAAATTGGCGTTCAAGTGCACACAATTGAATCTGGTGTGAAAATCATGTGGGGAACGAATCCCATTCGCAGTATTCCATATCGCACAGTTCCTATAGAGATGCCATGGTTGACCCTCCAAATTCGCCATCTAACTAACTCCTGAACAAAGCGATATAGCAATGTTCTAAAATCCTCACACCATACACTTTAGCAACTGCATAGTAATGCTCTGACAACCACTAGCAACACATTAGCATTTTACCAGCAAATTGTGCATCCCAAGCACCGATAGCATTTTCTTTTCTGAGAATGTAAAAATCTAGTTGGAGTTAATCAGTATCAACCTAGAGAAATTAAAACTGATGTGTTTCATCCATGTAGGAATCTGTTTAGGAGTTAAAGGAATAGTTCACCTAAAGATGAAAATTTTATGTTAATTTAAATAATTGTTAGCTGAAACCATGGTCCTTGGTGATACATAAAATGCCAGTCAGGTGCTGCGTGTCTTTCAGAATAAATAAAAGAATATAAAGGAAAACAAAATTAGTACCAGTGACTCCTAACGATATATTGAGGTCTTATGAAGCAGAGCGATTGGTCTGTGCAAGAAACTGAACTTTATTTGCAGCATTATTACCTGTAATCCATAGCTGCAGGCAAACAGGAAAATACCTTTTTTCCCACAAGCTGGTTCTTTCGAAGAGTTTGTTTCTATGAACTGGTTCAAATTACTAGGCCATTTACGTAATCACGCAATGATGTAATAATATACACAATTATATTATTAAAGCACCCAATAATGATGTGATGTGATTATAAAGTGAATAAACTTTTCTTCATCAGCTCACCTTTTTACACAAACAATGAGAAACCATAAAGACTTTCATTTCCTATATGCATATCACCGGGTCTTTGGTCTGAATCACAACAGTTCAATCAGGTCAGTGACTGTTGGAGTAACTGGAGTGCTGAATGAGTTGGCAAAACCAGCATCATAGGATCAGTTACGCCGGTATTTTGACTCATTTTCAGTTTGAGTGAATGTCAGGCATGTCCAAAAGTGAGTTTAGTTTGAGTAACTTGTAGATCTGTGCTGCTCGAGCTGCAAACTGTTTAAGACAGTTCAGTCCAGTTTGGTAAACTTATTCATCTAGTTCACCAAAAAGAACCAGTTCAAAAGAATGATTTGTTCGTGAACCAGTCATCACTCCGGAGCATTTGCCTGAAGCTCTGGAATATAGGTAATAATATTGTAAATAATGTTCAGTTTGATGTGATAAGCTTGATGCTTTTTTATTCTCAAACACTGGCAGCCTCTGACTTTCAACTTATGAACTGCCAATGGCCACTGTTACAGCTAAAAAACTTCTTAACTGTTTCACTCAAGAAAAAAAGCCACCTATATCTTGGACAGCTTAAGGGTGAGTAAATTAACAGCAAATTTTCATTTTTGGGTGTTCCTTTCACATGGAACAGAACAGCATGATTCCTCGTTTCCTCAAATATGAACTGTTGTGATCGAGCAAACCAAACCTGCAGCAAATGCTAGCTTCTCCCATGACCCCCTGGGCTTTCATGGATGCTCATATGTGCAGTGGATACAGAAAAGATTCACCCCCTTTAAAATAATCACATTTGTGGCTTTGCAGCCTGAAATGAAGATGAACAGTTTTTGTTTTATCCAGCATTTACTCAGTGCATCTTATAACATCCAAGTGAAAGATAAAACTCTAAAGAAAAACAGAAACACTAAGTTGGAAGAAGGATCACCCCCTTCTTTCTGTATTTTGTTGAACCATCTTTTACGTTAATTACAGACTTTAGTCTGTTGGGATTTGTCTCTACTAACTTTGCACATCTAGACTTTGCAATATTTGCCCACTCTTCTTTGCAGAACTGCTCAAGTTCAGTTCGGTTTGATAATGAACGTTTGTGAACTGCAGTCTTCAAGTCATCCCACAGATTTTCAGTGAGTTTTAAGTCTGGGCTCTGACGAGGTCATGCAAGGACATTCACCTTTTTCTCCTTCAACCACTGTGTGGTCAGTTTTGCTGTGTGCTTTGGGTCATTGTCATATTGGAAGGTAAACCTCCCCATTGACAACTTTCTGGCAGAGGGCAGCAGATTTTCCTCAAGAATTTGACAGTATTTTGCCCCATACATTTTCCTTTCTATCCTAACAAAAGCTCAAGTCTCCGCTGCAGATAAACACCTCATAACAGGATATTACCACCTCCATTCTTTACTGGAGGAATCTGTTACGTGGACGCCAGCTGTATTGGATTTCCGCCAGACATTGTTTGGTGTGGAGGCCAAATAATTCAATTTTAGTCTCATCTGCATCAGAATCTTCAAGGTGCATTTTGGCAAAGCTCAGTCTGACTGCATGTGGCCTTTCTTGAGGGGTGGCTTTTTTCTTGCAACCCTCCCATACAAGCCACATTTGTGGAGAATTTGTGATATTGTTGTCACATGTCATAAATTCCTACTCAGAGTTACTTTTCTATACCTACTGTAGCCTACATATAAGCACCCATGAGAGCCCAGGGGATCATGGGAGAAGCTAGCATATGTATGTGTAGGATGCTCTAGCACATAATTATAATCTCTTCCCATGTGATCCACATATCATTTGGCCTAAATTCTCATAGAGACCCGTGTTTTGCGCTGTGCTCTATCTCGTCCTTCTCTTAATAGGTCCCTTAATATAATCCGTCCACTATCTATGCATTTAAAATGAATTGCTTTGGTTCCACTGCAGGCTGTAGCCAGACGTTACTCTAAAGATGTGCAGGTGATTATGTGCAAGTGGTTGTTTGCTAAATCATATGAATGAATACTCCATCCATACTTGACTATGGCTGATCTGGATTCTGAGCCACAGGATAGTGTACTTTGGCTTTACAAGGGACTAAAATAATGTCATTATGTTCTGAGGACAACTAGTGGCAGGCCATGTTAGTTGTCATGGAAACTGTCTGCTAAGGTTAGGCAGAAGGCTGCTAATTTTGGGATGTCATCCAATGATGGTGTGAGGGGGAATTAAAGTGTCTGTCTGTTATGGTCTCAGTGTGATATATAAAAAGCATTTACAATCTGTAATGTAATAAACATTTATAATCTTACCAAAATATGTACATTTTAAATAAAAAGAATTTTATTAGCAAAGTTGATCAGGGTTTCCACAAATTTATTAAGCTGCCTAAGTGTTTTCAGCGTTTCCTGAGCTGCAAATCAGTATATTAGAATGATTTCTGAAGGATCTTGCGACACTAAAGACTGGAGTAATGATGCTGAAAATACAGCTTTGCCATCTCAGGAATGAATTACATTTACAAATATGTTAATAATATTATTACAGACCCCAGACTTTTGAACAGTACTGTCTGTGTGTTTATATGTGTAAAGTTCTTTGCCGTATTTCATAGAATGGATTGTTGGATGAGTTATCTGTTAGTTATGTATGTGTTACTGTGTGCTTAATAACAGTGTTGTGTTTTGCAGAGAAACGATGAGGAAGCCGTGGTGGACAGAGGTGGGACTCGGTCCATGCTCAAAACGAATTTCGAGAAAGAGGAGCTGGAAGGTAATTGAAGCTTTTTAAACGCACACTCTAACCTTGGAGTCAAACACACTGACTGATGAATTAATGTTTAAAGATAAAATTAAATTATGCTTAAAAACATCATTTAAATGTATCATATCAGCACAATATATTCCATTTTTTTATTTGTGTGTGTTGCATATAACTGAAGTCTTAAAGCAGTAGATACTTTCTAAACCTTCTAAACAAATTCTTAGAAATTAATAAGTGAATTTCTCTGAACTTTCAAGACTGCTGAATAATTATTGCATGTGACTATTATATAAAGTACGCTGATTGAGGAATTTGACTAAGAAGGTATGTTCATTAAATTAAGAGTACAATTTCTTTCTTTTTTCTTTTTTTTGTGTTATTTTTAGATTTTGCTTTCTCTTTTTCTTGTGGTTATAGTTTTTAGTTACTATCCCAGTACTAGTTATTAAAGCTGCACAAAGTTGATTCTAAACATTATTAGCTCCAGAAGCTTCAAGTTCAAACGTTTTGTAGAATAGCGCCCTCATTTTCAGAAAACAAAGAAGTAGAGAGGAAATTAACCCACTGTTTGACATTAGCTGTTCTGAGTCCTGAGGAAAAATTCTATTTTCCATTTCATTCAAGCTCCTTCACACACACACTTGGAGCCTCTCTGTTTTCCTCATCTTTGCTTGCTTTAACCATCTGTGTGACCAAAAAATGATGTACCATTTTCAGAAATGAGACTGGTAACCATGGATTAACATTGTTTCAGTTCGGAAGAGAAGATTTTAAGTAGAATTTTTTAAAAATAACCTTAGAAGAGAATATGAGGTTTTTACATTTTTGTGGGTTAAAATTCGTTGAAAGGGATAGTTCACAAAAACTTTCACCGTCAAGTCATTCCAATCCTACAGTATAAGATAGAATAAATATATATAATTTTTTTTTTTTACATTTAAATTAATTAAATAAATATAAAATTAAAATAAATAAAAAATAAAATAAATAAAATGAAATAATAAAGAATAAGAAC